>NC_092572.1:14771068-15130268 GCF_037975245.1 Apostichopus japonicus
TATTAGGTGGATTAACTAATACTTACAGCTCCCCGTGTAGGCACTTGCTGTAAAAGACGTCATCACCCGGGGTTCGAACCACGGATGCAAAAGAGAGTCTCGATCATCAGCTCGTACAGTGCGCCGAGCCATCGCGCCACTGTATGGACTGAGATATTAGGTGGATTAACTAATACTTACAGCTCCCCGTGTAGGCACTTGCTGTAAAAGACGTCATCACCCGGGGTTCGAACCACGGATGCAAAAGAGAGTCTCGATCATCAGCTCGTACAGTGCGCCGAGCCATCGCGCCACTGTATGGACTGAGATATCAGGTGGATTAACTAATACTTACAGCTCCCCTTGTAGGCACTTGCTGTAAAAGACGTCATCACCCGGGGTTCGAACCACGGATGCAAAAGAGAGTCTCGATCATCAGCTCGTACAGTGCGCCGAGCCATCGCGCCACTGTATGGACTGAGATATTAGGTGGATTAACTAATACTTACAGCTCCCCTTGTAGGCACTTGCTGTAAAAGACGTCATCACCCGGGGTTCGAACCACGGATGCAAAAGAGAGTCTCGATCATCAGCTCGTACAGTGCGCCGAGCCATCGCGCCACTGTATGGACTGAGATATTAGGTGGATTAACTAATACTTACAGCTCCCCTTGTAGGCACTTGCTGTAAAAGACGTCATCACCCGGGGTTCGAACCACGGATGCAAAAGAGAGTCTCGATCATCAGCTCGTACAGTGCGCCGAGCCATCGCGCCACTGTATGGACTGAGATATTAGGTGGATTAACTAATACTTACAGCTCCCCTTGTAGGCACTTGCTGTAAAAGACGTCATCACCCGGGGTTCGAACCACGGATGCAAAAGAGAGTCTCGATCATCAGCTCGTACAGTGCGCCGAGCCATCGCGCCACTGTATGGACTGAGATATCAGGTGGATTAACGAATACTTACAGCTCCCCTTGTAGGCACTTGCTGTAAAAGACGTCATCACCCGGGGTTCGAACCACGGATGCAAAAGAGAGTCTCGATCATCAGCTCGTACAGTGCGCCGAGCCATCGCGCCACTGTATGGACTGAGATATCAGGTGGATTAACTAATACTTACAGCTCCCCTTGTAGGCACTTGCTGTAAAAGACGTCATCACCCGGGGTTCGAACCACGGATGCAAAAGAGAGTCTCGATCATCAGCTCGTACAGTGCGCCGAGCCATCGCGCCACTGTATGGACTGAGATATCAGGTGGATTAACTAATACTTACAGCTCCCGTTGTAGGCACTTGCTGTAAAAGACGTCATCACCCGGGGTTCGAACCACGGATGCAAAAGAGAGTCTCGATCATCAGCTCGTACAGTGCGCCGAGCCATCGCGCCACTGTATGGACTGAGATATCAGGTGGATTAACTAATACTTACAGCTCCCGTTGTAGGCACTTGCTGTAAAAGACGTCATCACCCGGGGTTCGAACCACGGATGCAAAAGAGAGTCTCGATCATCAGCTCGTACAGTGCGCCGAGCCATCGCGCCACTGTATGGACTGAGATATCAGGTGGATTAACTAATACTTACAGCTCCCGTTGTAGGCACTTGCTGTAAAAGACGTCATCACCCGGGGTTCGAACCACGGATGCAAAAGAGAGTCTCGATCATCAGCTCGTACAGTGCGCCGAGCCATCGCGCCACTGTATGGACTGAGATATCAGGTGGATTAACTAATACTTACAGCTCCCCTTGTAGGCACTTGCTGTAAAAGACGTCATCACCCGGGGTTCGAACCACGGATGCAAAAGAGAGTCTCGATCATCAGCTCGTACAGTGCGCCGAGCCATCGCGCCACTGTATGGACTGAGATATCAGGTGGATTAACTAATACTTACAGCTCCCCTTGTAGGCACTTGCTGTAAAAGACGTCATCACCCGGGGTTCGAACCACGGATGCAAAAGAGAGTCTCGATCATCAGCTCGTACAGTGCGCCGAGCCATCGCGCCACTGTATGGACTGAGATATTAGGTGGATTAACTAATACTTACAGCTCCCCTTGTAGGCACTTGCTGTAAAAGACGTCATCACCCGGGGTTCGAACCACGGATGCAAAAGAGAGTCTCGATCATCAGCTCGTACAGTGCGCCGAGCCATCGCGCCACTGTATGGACTGAGATATTAGGTGGATTAACTAATACTTACAGCTCCCCTTGTAGGCACTTGCTGTAAAAGACGTCATCACCCGGGGTTCGAACCACGGATGCAAAAGAGAGTCTCGATCATCAGCTCGTACAGTGCGCCGAGCCATCGCGCCACTGTATGGACTGAGATATTAGGTGGATTAACTAATACTTACAGCTCCCCGTGTAGGCACTTGCTGTAAAAGACGTCATCACCCGGGGTTCGAACCACGGATGCAAAAGAGAGTCTCGATCATCAGCTCGTACAGTGCGCCGAGCCATCGCGCCACTGTATGGACTGAGATATTAGGTGGATTAACTAATACTTACAGCTCCCCTTGTAGGCACTTGCTGTAAAAGACGTCATCACCCGGGGTTCGAACCACGGATGCAAAAGAGAGTCTCGATCATCAGCTCGTACAGTGCGCCGAGCCATCGCGCCACTGTATGGACTGAGATATTAGGTGGATTAACTAATACTTACAGCTCCCCTTGTAGGCACTTGCTGTAAAAGACGTCATCACCCGGGGTTCGAACCACGGATGCAAAAGAGAGTCTCGATCATCAGCTCGTACAGTGCGCCGAGCCATCGCGCCACTGTATGGACTGAGATATTAGGTGGATTAACTAATACTTACAGCTCCCCGTGTAGGCACTTGCTGTAAAAGACGTCATCACCCGGGGTTCGAACCACGGATGCAAAAGAGAGTCTCGATCATCAGCTCGTACAGTGCGCCGAGCCATCGCGCCACTGTATGGACTGAGATATTAGGTGGATTAACTAATACTTACAGCTCCCCGTGTAGGCACTTGCTGTAAAAGACGTCATCACCCGGGGTTCGAACCACGGATGCAAAAGAGAGTCTCGATCATCAGCTCGTACAGTGCGCCGAGCCATCGCGCCACTGTATGGACTGAGATATTAGGTGGATTAACTAATACTTACAGCTCCCCGTGTAGGCACTTGCTGTAAAAGACGTCATCACCCGGGGTTCGAACCACGGATGCAAAAGAGAGTCTCGATCATCAGCTCGTACAGTGCGCCGAGCCATCGCGCCACTGTATGGACTGAGATATTAGGTGGATTAACTAATACTTACAGCTCCCCGTGTAGGCACTTGCTGTAAAAGACGTCATCACCCGGGGTTCGAACCACGGATGCAAAAGAGAGTCTCGATCATCAGCTCGTACAGTGCGCCGAGCCATCGCGCCACTGTATGGACTGAGATATTAGGTGGATTAACTAATACTTACAGCTCCCCGTGTAGGCACTTGCTGTAAAAGACGTCATCACCCGGGGTTCGAACCACGGATGCAAAAGAGAGTCTCGATCATCAGCTCGTACAGTGCGCCGAGCCATCGCGCCACTGTATGGACTGAGATATTAGGTGGATTAACTAATACTTACAGCTCCCCGTGTAGGCACTTGCTGTAAAAGACGTCATCACCCGGGGTTCGAACCACGGATGCAAAAGAGAGTCTCGATCATCAGCTCGTACAGTGCGCCGAGCCATCGCGCCACTGTATGGACTGAGATATCAGGTGGATTAACTAATACTTACAGCTCCCGTTGTAGGCACTTGCTGTAAAAGACGTCATCACCCGGGGTTCGAACCACGGATGCAAAAGAGAGTCTCGATCATCAGCTCGTACAGTGCGCCGAGCCATCGCGCCACTGTATGGACTGAGATATCAGGTGGATTAACTAATACTTACAGCTCCCCTTGTAGGCACTTGCTGTAAAAGACGTCATCACCCGGGGTTCGAACCACGGATGCAAAAGAGAGTCTCGATCATCAGCTCGTACAGTGCGCCGAGCCATCGCGCCACTGTATGGACTGAGATATCAGGTGGATTAACTAATACTTACAGCTCCCCTTGTAGGCACTTGCTGTAAAAGACGTCATCACCCGGGGTTCGAACCACGGATGCAAAAGAGAGTCTCGATCATCAGCTCGTACAGTGCGCCGAGCCATCGCGCCACTGTATGGACTGAGATATCAGGTGGATTAACTAATACTTACAGCTCCCGTTGTAGGCACTTGCTGTAAAAGACGTCATCACCCGGGGTTCGAACCACGGATGCAAAAGAGAGTCTCGATCATCAGCTCGTACAGTGCGCCGAGCCATCGCGCCACTGTATGGACTGAGATATCAGGTGGATTAACTAATACTTACAGCTCCCGTTGTAGGCACTTGCTGTAAAAGACGTCATCACCCGGGGTTCGAACCACGGATGCAAAAGAGAGTCTCGATCATCAGCTCGTACAGTGCGCCGAGCCATCGCGCCACTGTATGGACTGAGATATCAGGTGGATTAACTAATACTTACAGCTCCCGTTGTAGGCACTTGCTGTAAAAGACGTCATCACCCGGGGTTCGAACCACGGATGCAAAAGAGAGTCTCGATCATCAGCTCGTACAGTGCGCCGAGCCATCGCGCCACTGTATGGACTGAGATATTAGGTGGATTAACTAATACTTACAGCTCCCCGTGTAGGCACTTGCTGTAAAAGACGTCATCACCCGGGGTTCGAACCACGGATGCAAAAGAGAGTCTCGATCATCAGCTCGTACAGTGCGCCGAGCCATCGCGCCACTGTATGGACTGAGATATTAGGTGGATTAACTAATACTTACAGCTCCCCGTGTAGGCACTTGCTGTAAAAGACGTCATCACCCGGGGTTCGAACCACGGATGCAAAAGAGAGTCTCGATCATCAGCTCGTACAGTGCGCCGAGCCATCGCGCCACTGTATGGACTGAGATATTAGGTGGATTAACTAATACTTACAGCTCCCCGTGTAGGCACTTGCTGTAAAAGACGTCATCACCCGGGGTTCGAACCACGGATGCAAAAGAGAGTCTCGATCATCAGCTCGTACAGTGCGCCGAGCCATCGCGCCACTGTATGGACTGAGATATTAGGTGGATTAACTAATACTTACAGCTCCCCGTGTAGGCACTTGCTGTAAAAGACGTCATCACCCGGGGTTCGAACCACGGATGCAAAAGAGAGTCTCGATCATCAGCTCGTACAGTGCGCCGAGCCATCGCGCCACTGTATGGACTGAGATATTAGGTGGATTAACTAATACTTACAGCTCCCCGTGTAGGCACTTGCTGTAAAAGACGTCATCACCCGGGGTTCGAACCACGGATGCAAAAGAGAGTCTCGATCATCAGCTCGTACAGTGCGCCGAGCCATCGCGCCACTGTATGGACTGAGATATTAGGTGGATTAACTAATACTTACAGCTCCCCGTGTAGGCACTTGCTGTAAAAGACGTCATCACCCGGGGTTCGAACCACGGATGCAAAAGAGAGTCTCGATCATCAGCTCGTACAGTGCGCCGAGCCATCGCGCCACTGTATGGACTGAGATATTAGGTGGATTAACTAATACTTACAGCTCCCCGTGTAGGCACTTGCTGTAAAAGACGTCATCACCCGGGGTTCGAACCACGGATGCAAAAGAGAGTCTCGATCATCAGCTCGTACAGTGCGCCGAGCCATCGCGCCACTGTATGGACTGAGATATTAGGTGGATTAACTAATACTTACAGCTCCCCGTGTAGGCACTTGCTGTAAAAGACGTCATCACCCGGGGTTCGAACCACGGATGCAAAAGAGAGTCTCGATCATCAGCTCGTACAGTGCGCCGAGCCATCGCGCCACTGTATGGACTGAGATATTAGGTGGATTAACTAATACTTACAGCTCCCCGTGTAGGCACTTGCTGTAAAAGACGTCATCACCCGGGGTTCGAACCACGGATGCAAAAGAGAGTCTCGATCATCAGCTCGTACAGTGCGCCGAGCCATCGCGCCACTGTATGGACTGAGATATTAGGTGGATTAACTAATACTTACAGCTCCCCGTGTAGGCACTTGCTGTAAAAGACGTCATCACCCGGGGTTCGAACCACGGATGCAAAAGAGAGTCTCGATCATCAGCTCGTACAGTGCGCCGAGCCATCGCGCCACTGTATGGACTGAGATATTAGGTGGATTAACTAATACTTACAGCTCCCCGTGTAGGCACTTGCTGTAAAAGACGTCATCACCCGGGGTTCGAACCACGGATGCAAAAGAGAGTCTCGATCATCAGCTCGTACAGTGCGCCGAGCCATCGCGCCACTGTATGGACTGAGATATTAGGTGGATTAACTAATACTTACAGCTCTCCGTGTAGGCACTTGCTGTAAAAGACGTCATCACCCGGGGTTCGAACCACGGATGCAAAAGAGAGTCTCGATCATCAGCTCGTACAGTGCGCCGAGCCATCGCGCCACTGTATGGACTGAGATATTAGGTGGATTAACTAATACTTACAGCTCCCCGTGTAGGCACTTGCTGTAAAAGACGTCATCACCCGGGGTTCGAACCACGGATGCAAAAGAGAGTCTCGATCATCAGCTCGTACAGTGCGCCGAGCCATCGCGCCACTGTATGGACTGAGATATTAGGTGGATTAACTAATACTTACAGCTCCCCGTGTAGGCACTTGCTGTAAAAGACGTCATCACCCGGGGTTCGAACCACGGATGCAAAAGAGAGTCTCGATCATCAGCTCGTACAGTGCGCCGAGCCATCGCGCCACTGTATGGACTGAGATATTAGGTGGATTAACTAATACTTACAGCTCCCCGTGTAGGCACTTGCTGTAAAAGACGTCATCACCCGGGGTTCGAACCACGGATGCAAAAGAGAGTCTCGATCATCAGCTCGTACAGTGCGCCGAGCCATCGCGCCACTGTATGGACTGAGATATTAGGTGGATTAACTAATACTTACAGCTCCCCGTGTAGGCACTTGCTGTAAAAGACGTCATCACCCGGGGTTCGAACCACGGATGCAAAAGAGAGTCTCGATCATCAGCTCGTACAGTGAGCCACGCCATTTTTTTTCTCTTTTATTGGGAGATGAGCCCACTGGCTCACCCATTGACAATATTATTTACAAGGGTATTTTTTACAGAATTAAAACTTAAGTATGATTTGTTTTAACTAGAACATAATAACAAAATAATAATTACCTTAACATTTACTCATGTTTAGGTTAAGAGAAAACTAAAATATCAAACACCACAGACATAAGAAATTATATACAAAAGACAACAATGTCTAAAGCAAAGTCAAAAGACCAGACCCTGATTACGTCAACACGTACTGTATACAAATTAACCTCTCTCCAGATGGTAAGTATAGCTGTTCGATTCTTTCTTAGAGAGCACAATGTCGTTGTGTGTAAATATATTAAAAAACCGTGAGGTATTGTTTTTGTGATAGTACACATCAAAAAGTAACCGAATTTTCTTCTTGAGTACTTTGTGAAAAACTTTTTCAATATTACAAAGATAGTTAGTATTGAGGCGAGATATTCTGCAATTCCAAATTGTTCACTTATATATATTGAAGATGAAGTCACACAAAATTCCTACAATACAGTTGTTTTTACGGCCAAGACCCAGAAGGGACAACCCCTTCCATTCAACAAAATTAACTACCGGATGTAAAGTATTCAACTTATTAACCAAAAAGTGCCATAAATTTTCGACTTCAGAACACTCAATAAAAAGATGAATAGTACTTTCGTGCGTGGTTTTGCAAAAGGTGCAGTAAGGAGAATCGGTTAATCCAAACTTGTACAATTTGTCGTTAGTGTAAAGAATATTATGTAATACTTTGAAGTCGATATCGGCGTCAAAGAAACACTTTGGAGAACGATATATGTTACTCCACGGCCTTGGCTGGCAGAGAAGTGGGTATAATCTCATACATCAGAACACTTACAGAAACGATACCACCTTTAATGAAGTGACGATTAAAAAGTGTTTGACTATCATTGTCAGCAATCAGGGTATTACTAAAGATAGGTTGATTGAGGATGTCTTCTCTGGTCTCTGGTAGCCAGAAACGGCCTTGAATTAGCCGATCCCATGCTAACATGAGTTCACAGTAATACGGGCTTAGCTTATGAACAGACTTGCGGTTAGGAGTAATTTGAAAGATACCACGCCCAAGGCTCATATCTTCATACATATTCAAAAAATACAACATTAATTTTTGTAATTTAATATTAATGTTATTGCTTAATATCTTACTACAAAATTTAATTCTAAGAGCATCTCTTGTTTAATTCAATGTCGCTCAAACTGAATCCCCTCTGTCGATTGTTAAAAGCAAGTTAAGATACTTAATAGAAGGTTTTTTACCTCTCCAGATAAAATCGACTACACTCTGACGTAATGTGGTGATAACCCAATCAGGGACTGGTAAAACAGTGGTCAAATATACTAAGCGAGTTACGATGAGCGAATTTATAATGAGAGATTTACCCTTAAAAGATAATTTTCTACCTTTCCAGGTATTTAGTAATTTACGGCAGGAGGTAACTTTTTTCTCCCAATTTTCTTTTTCGATTGATTTTTTATCGTTACCAATAGCAACACCTAATACTGTAATGAAATCTTTCCTCACAGGGAAGTCGAAATTGCTGGGATTAACATGGCTGCACCCAGTGCTAAGTAATTCAGTTTTATCAATATTACAACTAGAGCCAGAAGCACGTTCATACAATTTAATGATGTTAAAAATAGAATAAATACTTGTGATACTAGACACGAAAAAGGTAGTGTCTTCCGCATGCTGAAAAATTTTGGCTTCGACTTCACAAACTTTAATACCATGAATATATGGACAATTAATTATAGCTTCAAGAAACGGTTCGGCACAGAGAACATAGAGCATGGCTGAGAGTGGGCAGCCCTGCCGAACTCCCCTATTGACAGGGAAGGGATCGGATATATAACCATTGTGCTTGATTCGGCCCTCGATATTGGTATAAAACAGTTTGATCCATTTTAGGAGCTTAGGGCCAAAACCCAATTTTTCAGCGACTTCGAAGAGGTAGTTATGGTCAACTCTGTCAAAGGCTTTATATTGGTCTATTTTAAGAGTAAAACCTGGTTTATTATATGAATTTACATACTCAATTACATTTTGCATAGTAAGCACGTTTTCAGAAATATCTCTTCCTGGAGTACAACACGTTTGATCTTCTGAAATAATATTCTTACTGATACTTGTGATTCGTTTGGCGAGAGCTTTGGCAATCATTTTGTAATCGACATTTAAGAGGCTTATTGGCCTCCAATTAATTAAACTACGAAGATCTCCTTTCTTGGGTATAAGGGTAAGTATACTTATTTTCATGGATTCAAAGAGTTCGTTGTCATGGAATGATGTCTCAATGAGTCTAGTAAAAATATCGATAAAATCCCGCCAAAACACTTTGTAAAATTCAGCAGTTAGTCCATCTAGTCCTGGACTTTTGTTCCGTTCCATTGCTAGCAGAGCGGCTTTCAACTCATCTAATGAAATATTTGCTTCACATGCTTCAACGTCCATTGGCGAGAGAAATCTTCTGAGTTCACAAAGTATCTGATTCCGCGATTCGTTGTCGGTTTCTCCGGCTTGGTAGAGGTTTGTATAAAACTTTACTTGTTCTTTCATAATTTCGTGTTGATCGGTGATGATTAAGCTCTGGTCAGTAAGTAGTTGTTTCATTACCTTCTTTTTTTTCCCTTGATTTTTCAAGATTAAAGAAAAACTTTGTTGATTTTTCACCCTCCTCGTGCCACTGAATTTTAGACATGAGGAAGGTTCCTTGTAATTCTCTTAATGAAGGTTGGTTCGACTCATCTTCTAGGTTTTTAAAATGGGTACAGTCGTAATCGGAGAATTTTTTAGCTTTGTATTTCTCGTAGTCAATTTGTTTTGTTGTATAATTGTATTGATTGAATAATTGAGGATTAGCTTCAGTTTTTAAAGTTACCATATGCGATTGAACACCACGAACTTCTGGGAGGGAAAATTATGTGATAATAATCCTGCATGAGAATGCATTACATGGGAGGGCAAGTAATCCCTTCGTTCGTGTAATGTCTCAGTAGAATCTCAATCAAACTTCAACCTATGGTCTCGTTTAATTTAACGATTCTACTTCCCCATTACACTTCACAACGGAACTACTTGAGATTTCAAAGCAGTGTTCAAGCGAATACGAACAGAAAGATTACAAACGAACACAAATTCAAAGTTTGTATCTTTTTTAATTTGCTTGCTGAGCAACAGAAACATTTCTTTTCTTTTTAAACAAGAACTGAGATAATTTCATTACCACTTGGTACAAAGGATAACATAACATTCTTACTTTCCATACTTTGAAAATAAAAAAGCCTGGATATAAATATCATCAATGTAGCTCAGGCAAGAAATACCCAATTTCCTGAGCTCAGCCAGAATAGGTTTGAGTAGTTTTCTGAAGCTAATCCTCAATTATACAATCTCTCTTTTTAAAGTTACCAATAATTCAAAATTTGGAATTCACTGTCAATAATTTTAAAAACTAAGAAAACAAGCTCCACATTTAGTAAATGGCTTAATCATATTAATTAAAATATCATATAATTGATTTATTGTCGAAACGTTTAATTTGATTTTTAATTTTTTCTTCTCTTTTCTTTCTTCAGGGAGTCTTCTACATTATTAAGCTATTGTATGCTTTATAGAAGACTTCCTTTCACCTTGTATATTTGCACGTGAAACTCAAAATAAACCAAATCAAATCAAACCAAATTCCTACCAAGAATAGCAGACCAATGAACTTCATGTACAGGCGAAATTATAACCAGATAACATCAGGCGTTTTAACTATGAAATCGAAAACAAAAACTGGAACGATGTTTTAAGCCAAACTGATGTTAATGTTGCTTACGACACTTTCTTTGAATCCTTTAATTATACCTATAATAATTGTTTTCCAATATGTTATGTAAGCAAAAGGAAACGACGTAAAAAGAAACATCCATGGATTACAACTGGAATGTTGACATCTATCAAAAGAAAGAACAAGCTCTTTAAAAGTTATTTAACAGCACCTACTGATGTTAACAAGGCTACGTATAAGCATTACCGCAATAAGCTTAACCATATTATTAGATTTTCTAAAAGATTGTATTCCTATGATAAATTCAAAAATAATAGAAATAATATAAGTGTAACTTGGAATACAATTAACGAAGTTCTAAACACCAACCGAAAAGAAGGTGGATATCCTGCTGCTTTTAAAACTGGTGATCAAGAAATCAGCAACGAGAATGACATTGCCAGCTACTTTAACAAATATTTTGTAAACATTGGACCCTTACTTGCAAGAAATATTACAAATAAAGGTAGAACAGAATATATTATTCATAATAATAACAGAAACAGTCAATCTATGTTCATTAATCCTGTCAGTGAGGAAGAACTTTCAATAGTTGCTATTTCCAGCCTGAAACCCAAAAAAGCAGCGGGATATGACGATTTTAAACCAGATATAATAAGAAATGTTATTCACTTTATCGCCAAACCATTGACTTATATTTGTAATTTATTTGTACATTTCCAGATAAACTAAAGATTGCTAAGGTTATACCAATTTTTAAAAAAGGTGACCAAGATGTATATGAAAATTACCGTCCTATTTCTTTATTATCATGGTTTTCAAAAATTATTGAAAGGCTTATGTACAATCGTATCTTTAAGTTTCTAACCAAGTTTAATATCCTGTGCAATGATCAATATGGCTTCCGCCCAAAGCATTCTACAGAACTTGCTTTGGCAAATGCTATTGAAAAAATATGTACTAGTCTTGATAATACCAAAATATGTATTGGAGTGTTCCTTGATCTCTCCAAGGCATTTGATACTATTGACCATACCATTTTGCTAAGTAAATTATCTTTGTATGGTGTAAGGGGAACAACCCTTGACTGGTTGAGCAGCTATTTATCCAATAGACATCAGTATACTTCATATAAAAACTCTAAATCCGAACACGCTGTAACCCGTTGTGGTGTTCCACAGGGCTCAATATTAGGACCACTGTTGTTCATAATATATGTCAATGACATTTGCCAGGTGTCAAAATTTGCCAAGACTATTTTGTTTGCTGATGATACCAATATTTTCTTCGAGTTCGAAAACGTACATAGAATACATGATACTGTCTCTACTGAATTAACTAAATTTACTAACTGGTTTGCTGCTAATAAGTCATCACTTAATGCAGACAAAACTAACTGTATAGTATTTAATGGAAGAAGAACGCTTAACTGGAATAATGACATAATAATGGACGGTACAGTTATGAAACAAGTATCAACTACTAAATTTCTAGGGGTTAATATTGATAGTAAACTTTCATGGAGTGACCATATTACAAAAGTTTGCACCAGCGTTGCAAGAGGTGCAGGAATTTTAGCAAAGCTAAAACATTTCCTCCCCCAGAATATACTCAGAATGCTTTATCAAACTTTAATAGCACCACATCTGTATTACTGCTTGATTATCTGGTCTGGTACAAGTGTTTCTCATTTAAGTCACCTTAAAATACTTTAAAAGAGTGCAATACGTCATGTATCTCACGCAGCACCCCGTAAGCATACAAGCCCCTCTTTAAGAAACTCAATTTATTGAAATTAGATGACATTATAAAAGTTAATATTGCAACATTTACATACAAGGCTTGGAATGGATCATTGCCAATCAGTTTTCGAAATTTTATAAATAGCAACACAGATTTCCATAATCATAATACCAGAACGGCTAGCAACGCACATTATAAATCATATAAAACACACGCACTGGTATGTTAAGCCTCAGAAACCGTGCAACCAAAATTTGGAATTCACTGTCAATAACTTTAAAAACTAAGAAAGCAAGCTCCACATTTAGTAAATGTCTTACTAAAGAAATTATCATGTCTTATTAATTATGATTTAGCTGCATAGTCGCATAGCAGCATATTCACATATTGAAGCGTATACGTATTGTTATTAACATTATTTTCACTATTTTCTATCTTTTCTTCATGGGAGTCTTCTGTTTTGTTAAGCCAGCATAGGCTTTTCAGAAGACTTCCATTCACATTGTAATATTTATGTGAAAAAACAAATAAATGAATGAATGAATATATATATATATATATATATATATATATATATATATATATATATATATATATATATATATATATATATATATATATATATATATATATATATATATATATATATAAACATTAGTGAGAGAGGAAAAATGTTCATATCTTATGGATGAAATAAATCTATATCTAATATCCTCATCAATAAAAATACTGTTAAAAAGAGTTTCATCGTTCTCTTCTCGTAAGAGAGGGTTATGTTAAATTGGTTGGATAAGCATCTCCTCTCTTGGCCTAAAGGGGACTTATAGGGTGCGAAGACTCGCGCAAAAAGAAACGTATAATGCCTGTAATCTGACCTAATTTCGAATGAGATGTAACAAAAGTGTTAGACACCACCATCGATCCCAGAAAATACACACACACAGCTTGCTACCATCGGTAATTAGACACTAGTGTACAGTCAGTGCATACAGCTGCGGTCAATACCTACAACAAAGTGTACAGACAATACAGCGATGGACATCTTAGGTCCAGCTAAAATATAACAAGGTATCACGTTTCATTACCGTACTGTACTGTCTGCACTTTGTAGCGACACGAACATATCGTCACTTGCAAGCCACGGAAAGTTAACTTTTTCAGATCGCCGAACGTGGTTTTGGGCGACTCTTCAATGCCTTTAAATTGAACCAATTTTGGCTCAACTACAAAACTCCCCAGCCCCCTAGCTCCCATCCATGCACTTAAAAGCTTCTTGAAGGATCTTATTACTTAATTTTTGTTTTCATACGTTTTTAAAATAAACAATTAATATGACAGGCACGAAACATAACATATGTAAAGACATTCTAGTCATTCATGCTCTTCAACATGCAAGCCACAAAAAAAAAAAAAAAAAAAAAAAAAATCAAGATTGATAACGGGTCAAAAAAGATGTTCTCTTGATGCTTTTGGAACATTTCCCGAGATAGAATAACAATCGGGCGGATGGATATCGACTCTAATAGGAGTATGCCACCCTAAATCAAAAAACTTTTTTGATATGTGCAGACGACACTGCCATACAATTTTACAAACACATATTTTGTATAAAACGTGCGTAGGCTAACAATGGTTTTGTATTGTTTTAAAGAAAACATCTTGCCTTGCTGTGCGGCCTGATGTAGCCACCGAAATGGAGATGGAGTTCGTTTCTACAAAGACGAAAGATTTGGGAGACAAAATTTCAACTGCGTGACGGTCTAGAGGCCTACCAAGCTGTTTAAGGTGGGGATAGGCATAGGGCCATAGGCACTACTACTAATCGGTACTAGGCTAAGCCTAGGCTTCAACAACTAGTATTACGGCAGTAAGAGTAGATCGGCATGTTTTGGTCATAAAGTCCAGGATTTCCTGTTTAGTTCCATATTAGGCTTGGCTTACTACTTATTTGAGATCAAAGCAAACAAGCATAGGCCTATGGCTTCCTATGTCTAGGCCTACGACTGAGTTATACGACTGAGTTATAACAAGCCTAGCTTAGACCTACAGTAGTTATACCAGTGCAACCAATGTAACCAAGATTCTAAAGTCTGACTGCAGCTGGGCAGAGTTAGGCCTATTGGACCTATATGCAGACAATTAGCTGTGTATCTCAATCATAGGAATTGAAGTTGAATATGGCCATAAGAAGTAGCCTACTACTAGTACTACTATGGGCATAGCAATACATATTCAATGTGGCTATTCTTACGACTAGTCGTAAGAATAATTTCCGACTACGCATGCGCAGTTGCTATTTTCACGACCAGAAGTACTATTTTTACGACGAGGAGTAACAATAATTTCAGGTTAGGGTTAGAGTAAGGGTTAGGATTGAGGTTTAGGGTTATGTTTATAGGGTTAGGGTTACCCCTACTACATGCGCAGTTGCTTTATTTACTTTACTGCGCTTGAATTTGCCTTTGTCGTAAGAATAGTTTAATTGTTACAACTAGTCGTAAGAATAGCCACGGCCATACATATTACTAGGTCTAATGCTATGCATGAAGGCCGAGACTGTCTATAGATAAACAGTCCTTCTCAAATTCACTCGAGCATTAAGAATTTGTTACTTGATAAACTACCCCAAATACTGCCACTAGGATTCATCCTTGAGCGCACCTAATTAATTCACCAGTCAACAAGTATGATTGTAAACATAAGTGCTCTGAATCTAATGGCCAGCACTACTTTCCTGTGCTTGAAGACATGTTTGGCTTGACCACTGAAATAATACTGTGTGTGTTTAATCATGAATTTGTGCAGAGGAGCATTAAGTCTGCCTAGCATTACCAAATGGGGTAAATATCCAATATCCCCTTTTTTGGCCAATAACAGGTCGAGTCAGTTGGTATTGCAATAAGTATATGGAAGATGGTAATGGCTTAGCCTAAGATACTCCTAGGGTAAGCACCTAGCATGCTATGCAACAACGCTTTGATTGAAGATTTGTTAACAGACTTATCAGCCATAAGGCTAGTTCTAAATTAGCTAGGCCTTACACAGTTACAGTTTCAGCCAAAGACTCCATTAGGCCTATACAATTTGGCCTACTGCCACTGGCTGAAGTTTAAAACGATAGGGTTAAGATTTAGACTAGACTCAGTACATCAGCAGAAATCGTTTAAGTCGAAGACTATATTGCTAGGGTTTTGCAGGCCTGCCAACTCTCGCGGTTTACTGTACAACTCTCACTGCAAGTCTTCAAAATTTTACGAAAGTTTGTTATACCTTTGAGTTTGACATCAGCGTCCTCGAAATTGGGTCTGTTCACGTTTCAAGGTTGCCAAAGGTAGCAAATTTTCAAATTACAGTACAGAACTTCTATTCTAAATGAAAAATATATAATTAATATCTGCAATTCATGAATTAGAATTGACCAGACCTTAAAACTATTCTGGACATTATATTTAAGATGGTAGAAAAGTGTGACAATCTATAAATTTTCTAAAAGTTGTTCTTTTCTTAATGGTGGTGCCACTCCACCATTAATCAAACATATGTTGTTAATTTAAAGGCAATAATAATGAGTAGACAAACATGTTATTAATTCATAACCTTACTAAAAAAGATATATAAACTCTTAATAGGTTCCAAGTTCGAAACAAAGAAAAGTGATCAACAAGACATAAATTTGTTAAACACAGGCCATGCTTGTTATTATACTAAGCAATACATTTCAATGTGTAACGCGCAGGCACACAAAGTTCTTAGTAGTTGCATATTTGCACGCACTGTTCTGGCCTTCGGTTAAGCATTAGGAGTTGAGACCGTTAACTTACTTAGCCCGATCTGATATTACAAGATGACTTCTCCTGAGCTGGATACCGATGAAGAGTACATTATCATTGGAAAATATCGTTCGTCAGGACTGTGCCCTGAAAATTCAACATTAAATCTAAGAAGATCGATACGGAAAAGATCAAAGAGTTTAGACTAACGGGAGCAATAAACAGCCACCGAGCTTTGTGCTGAAAAGTGTGAGCAGTAATACTTTTAAATCAAGAAAAGCCAAAATCATGCATTTTAAGTCATTGAAATTAAAAAAGCTTCACTGTCCAGTATCAAAAGTATTTGCAAACTTTGATACAGCATTCTGTTCTGTACAAGAATTGTTGATTGTACGCACCTTATTAGCAGTGTAAGAATACCTGCTTTTAGCACATTCGGTCATCGAGTAATCTTTTGTTAACTTTCAATAAGTATTTTTCAGCATGATTGGAAATCCTTAATAGCAGTATATTGTCTACAAAACTCAGACATAAATCACTTGAACATCAGTTGGTATGATTGTGTATGGTTCTGAATGCTATTTTCCTTTTTTTTTAGGTGGGTGTGGATATGATTGGACCCCTTGCAGAGACCATCAATGGAAATAAGTACATCATAACCCTATGTGACTATTTTTCAAAATGGCCAGAGGCTGTTGCTGTAAGAGACAAAACAGCATAAACCGTTGCAAACTTTCTGTTTGAAACCATGGCCAGGTATATCCATCTACTTTGTTTTTACTTTACATAACATATTTTTGAAGCTAGTTATGCAGACCTGCATTTGTTCTCAGTTTTACCTGTGACCCAGAAAGCGGCCAAATGGTTACAGGAATTTCTTGAAGTTGTTTTATAAGTTAATGTTAATAAAATGTTAGTGGGATAACGGTCAGTGCATCCAAGACCAGGTGTTATCTCAGTGCTTAACTTACTTGTTTTGAAAGAAGTGCTAAAAGATTCTCCTGATTAAACCACACGGCCACTCTGAAGATGCCAATAGTTTACTGCATTACTCATAACCAGTTCTTTAACAACTTGTTTAATTTTTCATTTATTTAGATTTGGGTGCATGAAAGTTGTCATCTCAGACCAAAGAGGAGAATTTGTTAATTCTCTGAACAAGTCCCTGTTTGACATGACAGGGGTGGGCCACAGAGTATCCTTCAGCTACCACCCACAGACCAATGGGCTGGATGAAAGATTCAACCAAACTCTGCAAAATGCAAATGTCACTCATCAAAGTTGTCAATCAAAACCAAGATGACTGGGATGAAACACTCTCTTCCATTCTCATGGGGTACCGTACAGCAAAACATGGTTCTACAGGTCTTTCTCCTTTCGTTGTGATGTTTGGAAGGTTTGTAACAATTCAAACCTACCATTGCTGAATAGAGGTTTACATTTGTAAAGGTCATATATGGAGAAAAGCATTCAGGGACAAGAGAGTTTGGAAAAATCCTGCATAGCTACACTGATCCTCTGTAGGATAAAATCTCATTTGACACATCCCAG
The DNA here is from genome assembly GCF_037975245.1 of Apostichopus japonicus. Classification (NCBI taxonomy): domain Eukaryota; kingdom Metazoa; phylum Echinodermata; class Holothuroidea; order Aspidochirotida; family Stichopodidae; genus Apostichopus; species Apostichopus japonicus. Next base: position 14,789,025 of record NC_092572.1, read on the forward strand.
GTCCTGGGAAAAATTACTGCTAAATAGAGGACCACCAATAACCCTATTTAAGTTACAAATCCTAAGTAAGTACAGCAAGTACAAAAGATGAACATTTATTAAACTATAAAAGCATGCCAATTAATTTAGATACATGCAATTAATGCCACTGATAATGGTTTTGTTTTTCAGTTATATATCATATTTTGGGCTGGTATGCAATTTGGACCTATAACAGCACAGAATATACTTTTGTTTTATATTTCTGCTGGTTTGAGTATGTGATGTGACTCAGATTTATGGTTCCAGGGTCTTAATAGTGAAAATAAAATATATAAAAATTTATTTTTTCTTCAGTCAACAAAGTGTTGTGAATAATTGATTGTTAATTATCTTCATATATCCAGAGAGCCATTATTACCAGTCGACATTGAAGACTCCATTGTCCAACCAGAATCTCCTGCTGCAGCGATGCACAGCGGGAGAGGGTTTTTCAACTCATGTCACAGTCGCAGGACATAATCAAAGGTTTTGTAAAAGAAAATATTGGCAAAGCCCAAAAACGGCAAAAAAAGAATTTTGATTAAAGGCAGCAATCAAAACAGGTAATTACATAATGCTATGTTGTGCATTGAAAACTGCACTGTAGTTAAATGAATGGCAACATATACATTGTATTATGATGTTACGTACATATGCTGGATTTTGTTTTATTCAGAGCTTCAAAGTTGGTTCTATAAGTGTTCTCGTCCGGAATGCTAGAAAGGATGCCCGAAGAGGAGGGAAGCTCGAAAACTTTTGGCTTGGGCTGTATGGAGTCAAGGCTGTGAATGAGAAAGGGCTGTACACACATATTAACAGTTCCACAGGCCTTCCTTTGAAGAAGAAATTCAATCCAGTTTACTTAAAGAATTTCACACAAGTAAGATTCCTTTACAGTCTTTTTATTTGGGAGGGGGGTGGTTGGGAGAGGGGGGTTGATTGGCATGATTCCTCCATAATTTTCTTAACAATAATCAGTAACTTGATGAGTTCTGTGCTGGCTTATGTGAGGGTAAGGGCTGTAGCTGTCTTCACACAATAAATCAATTTTGACTCAATGGCTTTAAAAAATGAAACATAATTGCCAACAATAAAAGAAAGAAGAATAAGTTAATTAGAAAACTCCAGTTTCCAGACAAATGTTTTCAAATATTTGATTTTATTTGCTTAGTTTCGAGAGGAGAATTTTATGTGATGTCAGTTTGAAACTCAGCAATTAAATGTTCAACTTCTAATTAGCTTCTTGCCAGATCAACTTGGTAAAACCACATATAGTAACTAATTCCTTTGGTGTAGATATCATGCATGGTAATGAGTGGGCGGGGTTAACATGAAACTAGTATCAACATGTTGCTTGACCATTACAACATTTTTAATCTCTGGTTTATTCTGCTGATTGAATGTTTGTAACGGGGGGGACCAAAATAGATTTTAGCTGACGTTCTCTTGTTAGCTCCAATCTGAAGAATGGTAGGTTGGTTTGAGGTGATCCTTGCAGCAGTGATGAGCTAAGGAGGGTCGTTATTGCTTTTGGTGCAGATATTGTGCAACAAAATGAGTGGGCAGAGCTTAACATTAATAACTGTTAGCTCCAATCTGAAGAATGGTAGGTTGGTTTGAGGTGATCCTTGCAGCAATGACGAGCTAAGGAGGGTTGTTATTGCTTTTGGTGCAGATATCGTGCGACGAAATGAGTGGGCAGGGCTTAACATTAAAACCTGATCTGCAATTGTTCACCAACCATATGTGGTATGACTAAATTTTATTGTGCTGAGCAGGTTGGTTACACAATGCAATGTTTTCAGTGCTATTATTTTGCTGCATATTGATGAGATGTGTGACAAAATAAGGTTCAGCTGAAATTTCGTTATAAACACAGAATCGGAAGAATTTTATTCCATTTGAGTTGATACTTAACATAATGATACCTCATAGCCTGCAGGAATGGTCCGTCTCGTTTTCTTGGCAGATATTTTCCACTTTCGCCCATGTTTGTTGCATCTCAATCATCATTTCCAACTTTTTCTAATATTTGTAGAGCCTTAATTACTATTAAGTGTGTGCAAACCCCCTTCCCTCCCCCCACACACAAACAAACGCATACACAAATTACTCATGTTACATCATGGAAACCATAATGCATTTTACCTTGGTTGATTTTTCATATATTGAACAAACTAAATATTAAGAAAATGTCCCTTTAACATATTACTTAATTCAAAAGGGAATTGCGATATAGCATCATTACGTTAATGTTGCTTTACCATTCCAATGTTGTTGTTATAGGAGAAATGATATACTGCTTAAATCTTCATGGTGGTGGCAGCAACCCAATGAGATTCCTGGCTTGCAGCCGACATTATCAGGAACTTGGCCAAAGTTGGTTGAGTTGATAATCTAACACACTGTCTAGACTGAGTTTGCAGCAAGAACAGCCATCAAATTACCATTTCCCCAAAGAGTGGTGTAGCTGGGAACCACATTGCACTTTGCATGTGTGGTTGGAGTATTAATTTTATACAGGTTGTAAAACACTGCATGAAGTCACATTTATTCTTTCATCAACATTGATTCTTTCATCACAGAAATCCTCATACAGGCATAAATTTCCAGAATAGGGACTGATATTGACTGACTTAAATTTCATCTGATCTTGAATTTGGTATGACCTCTATGTATTAACATATTCCTTAATTAACAAAGAAAAAAATGCAAGTTTGTATTCAATATCCAATAAATGTCTCGGAGCGTTTAAATTTTTTATTGCAAGAAAGAATTTTTTAACAAAAGGAATCGATATACATATGAACATATCCACAGTGTACTAACACAAATAATTGCTGACCTGTGCTGTGATAGGTTGTTGAATATACCTGTTGCATGTAATCCATAAATTTAATTATTCTATATTTCAGGAACTTGCAGCCAGTATCATCAGTACAAACACACCAGATGAGGTTAGCAGCCCAAGTTTGAATATGATTCAAATATCCAATAGAAGAAATTTGAATTAAAGGTAGTCTGTATAGGCAACAAATTATAGCACACTTTTCTGAAGATTTCAAAAATTACATTCCTTGAGATTCTTATTTCCAGATTGGTCTCAGACATTCTAAATGAACACACAAGATGACTGAATGTCTCAGTGAGGTAAATTTCCTCCAGGGTGGTAATGACAACAATTTAAAATGTTGACCAAATGTGACCGTATTGGAACTTTTGGCATATTTGGGGCCAAACAAACCTCTGCCCCCCTGCACAATTTCCCACCCCAACCTATGTTCTATATTTCTCTTTCACAATATATGTTACCTTCTTACAGGGAGAAACATGATCAAGGTCAATACAGCCCCACAGTTATTGCATATATATATCCAACTCTTGCAAAGAATACTGGTTTTTCTATTTCAAATTGAGTTTTCCGTTTCATTATTTTATGGATATAGATCCATGTTATTGTGAATTTCTTGATCGTGGAAAATCACTGGCCATGCTCGAAAAGTCACATTAAATATTGTTAAATGTTTTTATTTCAGGAACAAAGCAATCTTGATACTGTAAAGGTAAGTAACCTAAGACAACCCATGCAGCTTTAGAAATAAATTCATTAAGGCAGGGATTGCAAGCTACGGAGGTGCAAGACTTCATGTGACTTGATCCTCCCCACCTGGAAATGTTGAAAAATGGAAGACTTTTACTGTGCCAGGACCATATCCTTGACAAACTCCTATGCCTGGAGAAGGGAAAATCCCAACCTATACGGGCACAATTGCAAGGGGCATTTTGTGATGTTCCAACCCCATCGCAAGGATTGGCACTTATTGCAGAATATCATAATTTTCACTTCAACAATGAAGGTTTTAAGTTTTATTATCCCCCAAATATACTAGATTTCCAACATGGGCACTCTCTTTGTCAAGTTCATGATACCTCTACTCCTTTCTCCCAGTAGCATATTCCAACAAATGGTTATTAAGATATGATGTGTTTATCATTTTACTTGATGAGAGTAACTTTTCAGCTACAGAAGCTAGTGACAGACTTCCAAGAAAGTGCTTTGAAACATCAAGCAATCATAACAAAAATAGATACAAATGAAGGCTGCAACCCTAAACTTTTCCACTTATATTGATGAGCCACCCATGTCAGATGTAGATTTCCTACAAATCTAAATTTTCCTTCTTTTATAGCTTCTTTGCAGCATCATTCAACACTATGATGGACATAGCTCTGAATTAATGGAAGTAATCAAAGCTCTCTTCCATGCAATTTCAACCTGAACTTCATGGGCCTCCTGTCTCGCAAGGTTGAAACAGATTCTTCCAGAGTTTGATTCAACTGCACAGGAGGATGCATTAGAATTCCTTGGTGTAGTTTACATCATCATCATGCACTTCCTGTAACCAAAGCCAGTGCAAACTTTTAGATGAGTAAGAGATATAGATCGTTCTGTGAAAAGCATCAAAGCAACCCCCCAAAAAATAAGTGAACTTTTCAATGTATTATTTAAATTTATGCCATGTTGGCCCAAATATTCAAATTTGGTCACCTTTGGTCAAAATTCTATAAACTGTTTCTATTACAACTTTTGAGGAAATTTACCTCACGGGGACATTCAGTCATCTTGTGTGTTCATAAAGAATGTCTGGATTTGGACTAAGGGCCTACATGAAAGTAACTTGTTAAAAACTTCTAGCAATTATAGCATCCTATAATTTGGGGCATATACAGACTACCTTTAACATTGAAACTGATTGGGAATTTGCTTAGGTTTGCAGGGAATTAGTCATTTTTAAAAGAGGTATCATGGCACCAGTTAGATCTGACTGATAAACTTGCATCAATACAATGAGGATGCACATTTTGTAAGGCTGGGTTTAGATGATAGTCTGTATCTGATTTATAAGTTTGTTGCTCTTAATAGTAATTCTGATAATTTTAAGTGAAAGCTGAATGAAAGTTTTCATTTATACCTGATAATCCAGAGGGTAAAGGAACAAATGGAAATTGCAATAGAAATGCAACATTGTTGTAATGAGTAACTTTTTTTCCTTTCCAGGTACTTCTTCTTACATACAACAAATGAGATGAAGTGGACTTCCTGCAATGAGACTTGGCACTGTCGGGCAAACTCATATCCAGTAATTCCAATATATCCTAGTAACAAGGGCTATATGTCATGCTTGAGTATGCAGGGGCACCTTGAGGTGTGTCTAGATTGCAAAGATCTTGAAGGCTTTTGTGAGTCCTGGTGAGTTCCTGCAAACTCCCTGTTTTTGTCATATTGTTTTCATTCCATGCTGTTTTGTGTTATGTAAAATTGTTTCAATATGTAACACAATGCATTTTTGTGAAGTAGTATGTGTGTTTATGAGTGTAATGCTAAGAGCCTGTCATTACGACTCAATAAACTGACAAATGAACAGAAGTCAAATTCTGAAACTATTAGTGATGTAAGTTACTGTAATGGCCAGAATTCATACGTTGGAAATTTTCAGGTTTAGAATCCAGCTCGAGTTGAAATGATCCCATTGAGCAGTTCTAAATACTGTATACTGGCATCTTTTCATATTGACTGTAGATCTCTGGTGTTATGTCTTTCACAATTTATTAATTTATTAAGTGTTGTGGAAAGAGTTAATTTCACATAGGGTGACATGTATATGTGAAATTAATTAACTAGTTAATTGTATTTAATCGTCCAGTGCGACGAAATTACACTAAATCACCATTGTCGCCCTAAGTGGTGAGTTTATGCTATTTCGTCCTAAGTGTTGTGAAAAGAGTTAAATTTACCTAGAGCAAAGATGTCGCCTTAGGAGCTTTATGTGCAATTCACTATTTTTTAATTAAATACTTTGGTATTTGTATTAGGCAGAGGGATTATTATAAATAGCACACCATCAGTCCGGTTCTCCTTCAATACTTCTCTCCAGAAAGGACACAATTTTCTGGCCAATGGTTCAAGAACGGGATTGATAAAGTACATCGTTTGTATTAGAAACCATTACTTCATCTAGCCAAGGATGTGAAGAATTATTAGTCTCCAGTAGTTCTTGATTCAGTGGTTCATATTCAATTCATGTTGAGTTTTCAGGAACTATTACCAGTTATGCAACGAGTCAGGGCTAGAGTCACTAAATTTCAGAGAAATAAAGTAACTCAAACACAAGTTCATGGACAGTCTTCCCATAGATCTAGATTATGCAGTGACCAAGACCAAGATTCAACTCAAACGTAGGTTTCATAAAAGTGATATCTTTATTAAGTATCTTGATAGTCACTGACTTTTTCATGTTTGCTGATAGTGGTTGTACCAGATGTCATTGTCTTAAACTCCACAAGTCACAAAGTAGCATTAATATTTGGCATAAATTTTTTTCTAATAGGGTCGTGAATGAGTGGAATGGTTTGCCTGAGAAAATTGTACTCGCAAGTACTGTAGTGTGAATGGGTTTAAGAATGCTTTGGACAAGCACTTTAAGCATGGTAATCGGGTCTGATCGTTTGTGTCATCAGTTTTCTTCCATCTCCTATAGGGTCTTTGATGGGGACTTGAGTGTCCCTCCTGATCCTTTTTCTTTACTAAACTAATCTAAACTAATAAGGTCAAGCATAAAGTATGTGTGCTGTAGGCCTATGCAATTGCAGAAGCCAACCTTCGTAACCTTTTTGAACTAGCACTTTTAAGGTTAACTTAACCTTTTAGAAGGTAAGCTTAACTTTTTCTTTGCAAATGTAACACGAACACGATTGAGCAAGAGTCGTGCCAGCAATGCCGCTGCATGAGGGAAATTCACAGTGACAGAGTAAATAATTGCTTTCCCACCCACAGATATATAAAATATATAAAATATAAATATGTTTATCAGCTGGTCAACAGTTATTTAAGGTATCATTTAATTGTTTTCATTTACTCCATTAGTGGTCTTCTCTTTTCCAACAGCTTTACTGGAAAGACTCTTGCTCAGCCGCATTACACAAATACTTTACGAACAGAATACTGCAGATAGCTGATTGTTAACTATGTTAGGAATCCACATGCAGTTCTGGTTATAAAAATAGTAAGAGACAAGATCTGTTTTTCAATCTATGTTTATGGTTAACTACGATTAAGAATAATGAATTGTAATTTTAATAAATGAGCCCTTCAGTACTGATAACCAGGATTTTAGTTACCTATTTTTTCTTTCTTTACAGTACAGAAATGCAGGGTTGCACTACACCATTTCCCATAGAGGAAGTATGGCAGAAAACAGGTGGAATTTTACATATAAATGCCAAAAATGTGCTGGACAGAAAGGTTCAATAAACTTTTGGAACATTGACACCTCATTCACTTACATGAGGAAACCTTTTCTCATAGATGTTGACTAAACAGTTGTAAGAAGGTTAACATGTAGAATTGGTTCTGAAACTAAATCAGTATTTATGAACTCCTCACATCTATGATCTCACCATAAAAGAACAGAAACAAGTTGTTGAGTTTGAAGAGTTAGCAACTTAAAATAAGGAAAAAGTTTCATATTCAAGAAGAAATCAAATTTCAACTTTATGATAAAATATGGGATGATTGCATGGGTAGGTGTGAAAAACCTCTCAGCTAGCTCAAAGGGGAAAAGTGAAAGTAATACCCATCACCTCAGAGCTTATACCATCACAGACTTACACTCACTAAGTAGTACATGTAGCTTATTTGATAGGGAAGTTGTAGATCTGGTGAGTAGCCTACTTCTGTGCAGTGTAGCAGAGCAAAAGCAACAGAAGTTTAAAAGCATATATTACTACTCAATGTGGTGTAAGAATCAGCTGAACTGAGCTCCAAGCTGCATTCAGAATAAGCTTAGGCCTATATACATTTAGAAATATGTAACTGGAAAGCTCACACCTTTACAATGTCAGACCAAGATTGGATGGCATGGGCTGATGACATAAATGAAAAGTTGACAAAACATACATCAGCCCCAGCAAGTTACACAGAGGGATGCAGAATGTGGACAGGTGCCTACACCATCAGTAAGCCAGGGGCACCAGCATATGGCATTATTTTCACAATGCTAACCTGGCAGCTAAGAGAAGAGGCAGCAGGCTCCACATTCTGACATATATGCTCTTCAAAGTATTGTGCAAAGTGAAGATATCTCAAGGACCAAACCATTTGACATCTCATACATATGCCACAACAGCCTACATGTGGAGAGAGGTGTCACATCTCTCAACAGTGTCTTGCAGTGAAACACAGCAGAGAGCCTTGAAAGTTTGATGGCACTTGCCAAGTTTATGGTCATCAGCTTGATTGCCTACTTCCCTGACTGAGTGATACTGTTGTAGCTCATAACAGTGAGTGTGGATAGACTCAGTTTACAAATTACTGGCATCACTGATAAATATTGTCATCTTCATCATCAGTGTAGTTTTTCATCCTAGAGTAACTGGTCATGAATCAGTTGATCTTTCTTATAGATACTGGACTGGTTTATGTTTTTAGTTCTACCATGTAGCTTGTACTTTCTCTCTCTGAGTTGTGCTCTCCTCCATCTGTATGCTCTGCCTCTCTTACGTAATTCATCACATTGCTGTTTTCTTTGCATCTATTTCAGAGTCTGGATACATGGACTATTTGAGCTCACCTTTAATACTGCAGCTTCCATCTTCCTGGCTATGGTCTCTTCAGGCACATTACAGTATATGTTATGTGTATGGAACTGTAGTCCCTGTACTGACCAATGCACGAAAGTGTGGTACTATGTTTTGGATTGGTCACAGTGAAAGCCTTATTAATGACATCTGCTTTTGAGTGGAAGTCTCAAAACGAGTGGACCATAATCATTTGCTGCAGGTGGGTGTCTCAGATATTTTGTTTAGCTTCCTGCTGTCAGTGTGGGATATTAGCAGAGAACCCTTTGCGCATTTGGCATACATGGAAATGTGTACTTCCTGCCCCTCTTGCATACAAATGAATGCTTTTGGCAATATAAATGATTTCCACTGTAGTACTTTGCAAGGCATTCTAAACATGTTGATAAAGCGCTTTTGATATTTCAGATATAAGAAATTTATTGACCATAAAAATTGGCATTCAGTCCATCTCAGTAAAACAGACAATAAATCAATCATAAATACTTCGAAAATACATAAAAATCTGATTCCTAAAACGAAAAATTAAGACTACTATGTCCATGTTCTGACACATATATTTGGCCTATTTCCTACATAATTCATTGGCAAGATTGAGAATAGCCCTTTGCAAGAAAGAACGCCTGTATCTCTCGGTTCGGCATCTCATGACAATTAGTCTACCTGTTTGATTGCTGTAATCTACCCGATGCCCCAGAGGATGTTGGGATGACATGATTGACTTCATATTACTCTGTGATACTCTGACAAGCTACTCATCTACTGAACTGAGGTCATGTGACCGACATATTTTCCTTGCTTTAGAAACTAGTCTACTTAACTTGGTCATGTCTCTAGCAGTAGTATTTTCACCCCACGCTGCTAAACAGAATGTAATGGTGGTCTTGATTGCTGATTTTAATATAGAACAGAGAAATAAGAGTTGGTCTAGTCCGAATAAATTAAGCTTCTGTAATAGGAACATACGCTGATTAGTTTTTGCTAGAATACGTTATACATGTTCATCCCACTCTAATTTATCAGTGATGGTTTCTCCCAGGTATTTATAAGATTGTCAAGTGCTTCTTAGTCACAGTTTTTGCAGGAACATATCAGAGGAGAATACTGCTTTAATATAGTCAGTGCTCTGCGGAGTGACTTGAGTAGGTGAACTTGATCTAACAGGTTAAGTTCACTTTCAGAATGAGTAGTTACAGCCATTGTACTACTGAACCTTTTACATGCCTTGCCATCAGCATCAGTTGTGAGACACTTGACCATTAGTGGATTCTTACCTGTAAGTAATTTGGATTCACAAATCTTTCCACCATTTTGTTCATCTCCGAAATAGGGCATCTTTGCTGAACAGCCCTCATTGCCTGGACTTTGTACCTTGTGATCCCTTCTTCTTTGCATTTCACCCATTAAGCACAACTTGTTACTATGATGGTAACCAATAACAAATGTATCCATGGTGACATTCGCAACTATTACATCTCTGCATTGGCTTGCAGGAGCAAATGGAGTCTTACTTCTTGCATTATACGTAGAGGGTTGTGATATTGATGATCATATTCTGCCTGAATTGGAAAGTCTTTGGAGAGGCCATGCAGTTGCAGTGTCTTCTTAATTAGAACCCTCTTTTGTGCCATATTATTTTTGATAATTTCTTTCATTACATGTTGGTACAAGCTGATTGTAGTGTACTGACCACAGGACTGGGAAGAGACATGCTGTTGAGCAATCTACGAGCTGCACTTGAACTGCCCACTACTCAGAGGCAGCGGGGGCTACCCGTTCCTGGGAAAGGCATCCATACCTGGCGCTCATCCTGTAGTAAGTAATGTTTATATGTACATGCTATTGTGTCTGGGCTGGTAAAATATAATTCCTTATCCTAGGTTGACAGGGTCAGCTCTGTGCATCGTTGTCTTTGTAGAGAGTTTCAGAGTATGTTTGGACTAGACCAAACCAACTGTGAATAGGAAATAACGGCTTTCAAACAGCATGTGTGTGTATTTGATTAGATGTGTGTGCGTGAAGCTATGGGGTTGGAATGGGATTTATTGTGATTGGTGATTACCCAGTATGTGAACATAGAGCATTCGATATTATTTATAATTCCTTTTGAAACAGGATTACTGGAGCATGGAGTTGATGGACAAATTTAGGAATGAGAGGAACACATGCAAGCAGTAAAGAGGAGAAGAAACAGTTAAGTGACACCTGTTCCACTGAAAAATAACCAAGTAGATGACCCAGCTAGCAAACAAAGGCATAAAATGTAAGTACAGGTATAACTTTTGAGAATGAAGCTCATCTTGAGGAAAATAGACATGATTAAATAATTAACATACTTGACTAAAATTGCATTATGCAGTCCTATTCACAAATTTGATTTGATTTGTTTATCACGTGAATATATTCAGTGTGATAGGAAGTCCTCTAAAAAACCTTCAGATGGCTTAACAAAGTAGAGGACTCCCTGTAAAGAAAAGGAAAAAGAAAACAAAATATATAAGAAAAAATGAACATGTTCAATTAATAAGATGCAATCATTTTTTGAATAAAGTTTCTTCTGAATGATTTTGCAGAAGGTTTATTTGTAATATTGTCTGATAGAGAATTCCATGTTTTGATTGTACGTGCCCTTAGTGATAACATCCCCATTGTAGAATTATACCTGTTATAATGTGCATTGCCTGAAGATCTGGTATTGTAATGATGAATATCACTGTTACATATTAAGTAGTCATTAAAAGCATTTGGTAACAGTCCATTCCATGCCTTATAAGCAAATGTAGCAAGGTTAACCCTAATAATGTCATCAGCTTTTAACAACTATAACGCTTAAAAAGAGGATTTGTGTGGTCTCGTGGTTTGGCATGTGTGAGTTGGCGGACTGCTCTCTTCTGTGTAATACAAATGGGATTCAGATTGGTATATCTAGTACCAGACCATATGTTACAACAATACGTAATATGTGGCTGGACTAATGTCTGATCGAGAATCTTTAATATGTGTTGTGGCAGATAATGCTTAGGCTTAGCTAAAACACCGGTGTTTTTTGCAACTTTTTTACAGACAGTTGTAATGTGGTCACACCATTTAAGTTCATGATCTATATATACGCCTAAAAATCTAGTACTATTGACTTGTTGTAGTCATTTACTACCCATAGTAATATCAGCATTCCATGTAAAATTTTTAGAAGTATTAAAAACTATATAGTTTGTTTTATCAATATTCAATGATAATTTGTTGCCAGCGAACCAGTCGCTGAACTTGTCTAATTCAGTCGATACTTCAATATGAAATAAAGTTCTCGATTGTGATACGAAGAAAATATTTGTGTCGTCAGCAAACAAAACAACTTTAACTTTATCAGAAACATTGGTAATGTCATTAACATATAGGATAAAAAGCAATGGACCAAGTATAGAGCCTTGTGGCATACCACATTGAATTCTCTCCGGTTGGGAATGAGCATTTTTGTAGGATGTATATTGGTAGCGGTTTGCTAAGTAACTGTCGATCCAATTAAGAGGGGTTCCTCTTATGCCGTAACGATGTAATTTATTAAGCAGAATTGTGTGGTCTATTGTGTCAAAGGCCTTTGAGAGGTCCAGAAAAACCCCGACACAGGTACTATTCTTGTCAAGATTACTATACAAATTGTCAATGGCATCAGCTAATGCTAGCTCAGTGGAGTGTTCAGGACGGAATCCATACTGTTCCTGGCATAAAATGTTATATTTTGAAATAAAGTTAAAAATACGATTATACATAAGCCTTTCAACTATTTTGGAAAAACATGATAAGAGTGATATAGGTGGATAATTTTCAAAGTTTTCTGAATCCCCTTTCTTAAAGACAGGGATGACCTTGGCAATTTTTAGCATATCAGGAAAAATACTGGTATTGAACGACAAATTACAAATGTGGGTTAATGGTTTGGTAATAAATAGGATAACCTGTCTTACAATACCAGGCTTAAAATCATCGTATCCAGCTGCTTTATCGGGTTTCATGCAAGAGGCTGCTGTTTTTAACAACTCCTCCTCACTGACAGGATGAGAAAACATGGAATGAGTGTTAACATCAATGTTCACAGATTCCTGTGATTTACGTTTGTGGTTGATTTTACTTGCCAGTGATGGCCCCAGATTGACGAAAAAGTCATTAAATTTATTAGCAATGTTAATCGGTTAGTCGGTGTTAATCTCTTTGTCACCATCCTTGAAAAAGAGGGATACGATGATTGTTTACGACCTTTATGGAGTAGTTGGTTCATGGTATCCCATGTGCCTTTTGGGTTACTCCTTGCATTATCAAATTTATTGAAATATAATTTTCTAGAAAATTTGATAACATGATTGAGCTTATTGCGATATTGAGAATAAATAGTTTTATTTACACCAGACGGGTTCTTAATATGTCTTTTAAATAGCTTATCTTTTCTTTTGATAGAAACTAGAATACCTGCAGTAATCCACAGGTGTCTCTTTCGACGTCTCTTAGATTTGGTGACGCATTGCTCAGGAAAGCATTGATTATATATGGCATTGAAATTGTTATAAAACATAGAATAGGCAATGTTTGCATCAGTTTGGGATGAAACATTTTCCCACGAAGCATCTCGGATTGTGGAGAAGAAATTCTGTACATTTGTTTTGCAGTAGTTCCTCACATACATAGGGCCCCTTTGCCTACTTTTGTGTATGGCAGTTTGGAGAAATAATGGATAATGGTCACTGAGATCGGTTACAAAGATACCAGTTATTAGTTTGCAGTCATCATTGGTATAACATTATCTAAAAGAGTTGCAGAAGTGCAACCCACACGGGTAGGTTTGGTAATAGTAGGAAAAAATCCACTGGCATATAGTAAGTTTAAAAAGTCAGCAGATTTAATATTGTCAGCAAGATCAATATTATAATCACCCATAATGTACTTATGTCGTTCATTTGGGAGTTGGGTTAAAATTTTGTTTACGTGTGTCAGAAAAATATGCAGTGAACTTTTTGGAGGCCTATAAATTACGCCTATGGTATAATTTTTCATTGCTGATGTTATGTCAACCTCTATGAACATTGACAGAATCATTGAAAATGCTTATATCGTTTCTGAGTTTGACATTTAAATCGTTGTTATCAAATAAACAAACACCGCCACCTCTCCTTTCGGGACGATGCCTTTCAACAAGCGTATAGTTATTGATATGGATTAGGGGGGATATATCTGCAGTAAGCCAGGTTTCGATAAATCCAATGACAGAGAAATCCTCCTTCAATAGAGACGTAAATGTAGTTATGTCGTCTAAGTTTTTGTTAAGGCTTCGACTATTATGGTGGAATAAAGACAATATGTGTTCGCTAGACATCTTGTTGTATGAGACAATATCGTAGTAATTGCATGCGATAGCTTCCTCCCCTGTTTCAAGGTATTTTGCAGCTTGCATCGCTATAAATAAATAAATGTATAACATGAACGCCATCATCTTTGCATAGGTTCTGCTGAAGAATCCTTTGTTCTGACATTTCTCGCTCTGCTGAGATTAGGAATAAATGTTTTCTTCTTTAGTCTGATAGTTTGAAAGCCGTCTTCGTCTAGGGATATTTGCCTTTTGTGGGGATGGATGTTTCCCCTTTTTGTGCTTGCCCCCTCCATCCGCTGAGATCCAGTCTCCGGTTGTGTTCTCCGTTGTTCTACTACTTTTTGTGTTGGCAATGTCTTCTTTTGTTCAGTTCGCTGTTGTTGGTGGGTTTTCTTTGACTCCTGGTTAGGATTACTCGGGTGTCTGGAGTTCGCGTTATTGTTCTTCTTTGCTGTTGAATCTGTGTTTTGTTTGGATTTCTGTGCCCTGACCTCGTTAGCTTCTTGAATAGCGTGATCGTCCTGTTCAACTGACCCAGTGACTAATCCCTCAGACTGATATTGTGTTTCGTTTTCATGTGTATCTAGGGTCGAGCCAGCGTCTGTGTTGTCATGGCGATACTCTTCAAACGTCTCAGGACAATTAAAGCTTTTATGTCCAAGTTCTTGGCATTTAAAGCATCTGACCTTGGGGCAATTAGCTTCCCGGTGCCCTTGGACATCGCAAACTTTACATTTGTAGTTAGGACAGTTTCTCCTGATGTGATCGCTTTCCAAACACAGATTGCATACTTTAGTTTGACCATTGTGCTTTAAGTTCATATTAATCCCGTTAATTCTAATTGCGTAAGGCAAGCTCTTGTGTTCTTCAGGTAGTTCTAACTGTACATATCGTATTCCGTTCTCGATATTTGGGAATCTGGGGAAGGTCTTTCATTTCCATTCGCCTCTTATTTTACACCCATACTCACAAAGTTTTCCTGTTAGATCTTGTCCTGTATGAATGAAGGTACTCCGAAAACACTAACAGTTAGGAACGTTCTGTTGACACCAGTAGAAACTGATTCCCATTCACAAGGAGTCCACTGTCCAAAATAAGATCAGCTTGTTCCTTTGCTTTTAATGTGATAATCCGGCATCCCAAAGATTTCACACAACTTGCAATTCCATCTCTACCAACATCATTCATGATAGCATACAAAATCTCAGTATCTTTATATGAACTGTCGGCAACTCTGATGCTACACTCCTTTAATTTCTCCGCTGTAGCAGAATCCGTACTAACAATCTTGTAGGCTAACGAACGTCGCAAGACGTCATTGCCGAGATCTCCAGCGGAAAAAGTATTCCAAAATTGGAGTAAAATAAAATTTTCTGCTAAACATTGTCTCAATTAGTGTCTCAAATAATACAATTTGCAATGATGTAGTGAAAACCACACTCTATTTAACCTCGGAGATCATTAGAAAGTAGAAAATAGAAGAGCTCCTCAAGGAACAGTGTTAACAGGTTGATAGTTGGTTATCCAATAACGGTTGGTTATCCAATATTTTGACTTCATGAAGTCAGACCAACTTAAAATTGATCTCAAGGATTGGGCTTTTTGATAGGTCTATTTATATGTAGAGATATGCACTAGTTAATTGCAATTTCAGCCCTCCAAACTAGTGTAGGGATATGCACTAGTTAATTGCAATTTCAGCCCTCCAAACTAGTGTAGGGATATGCACTAGTTAATTGCAATTTCAGCCCTCCAAACTAGTGTAGGGATATGCAATAGTTTATTTGCAATTTCAGCCCTCCAAACTAGTGTAGGGATATGCATTAATTTATTTGCAATGTGACCCTTCAAACTGGTGTAGGGATATGCACTAGTTTATTTGCAATTTCAGCCTTCAAAACTCCAGGAAGTTGCGGGTAAGGAACCTGAAAAAGTTTGTGGTCAGGACCATTGACAACGTGGTTTATACACGAAATCTAAGATTTATGTATATATCCAAAAATATCAGTTATTTTTAATTAACTTTCGCTGCGTCAGTTTATCATCAAAAGCTCTATGAGGTAATCACATGTTTCATTTGTAACTTTTCTAAGATTTTGACTGATATTATGCTTTTTTTGTAGTTTGAGGTGAAGTTAGGTGTTGCAGAAAATGTACGTTTGCAGTGTATGCTGAGGGCAGCTATGGAGACCAGGTACAATCAGGTAAGTTCGTTCCTTACTTTTTAAACATCTTAGGTCCAAGCATGTGTTATATTATGTGATATGCCTGCTACTACTGTACTAGATGGAATAATTATTTCAGTATGTGAACGAAGACGTTACAAGTATTCATATTTGCTTACATTTCATTTTTATATTGTAGGTGATTTCTGTTGGTAGACAGCATAAGGCTAGATAGGTTGTACATATTCTGCGGTATTTGCCAGTAGCACCCTCAGTTTTATTACAAGTTTTTGTAGTATAAGATGGCCGTGTCCATGTGTTCGATAAAGGTAACTGTTGTGTACATATTGTTGTTGGCGTTGGTACATAATAGTATTCCATGGCATTGGGATTAGTTGGTCATATGTACACTTAGAGTTGTAATAAATAAGCTGTATTGATTCCCTTCAGCGATCATCTATTGACAAAGCAAATATTTTTTTAGATGGTTATGGATTTTGGACAAATTTAAGATTTTATATCTTATTTTTTTTTATCATATGTCGGTTATAGCCATGATTTTTAGAATAGAAGGTTAATTTTTGACATGAGATGCATTGTGGGTTGCATGGCATAAGCATTTAAAAGAGCCTTCTACTCCTTAATATTAAAGAAGCCATTCAGTCATATTTTCTGAGCATTAAAGGAGTGTTCCAACATTTAAAAGCTAGTTTATGATTTTATCAAGCATTGTTTATTACACATTTGTTTTCCTTTTCCTCCTATTTTTTGATGTAGAGCTTGCTAGTGGGGAACAAAGTACCAGCGCTTAAAGAGAAAAACTGAGTTCTGCCTTCCCTTGCCATACTATATCTCCCCCCACCCACCCCCCCCCTTGGATGTTGCAACCAGACTTCTCTAACCACCCAATCCTTTACATATAAACAATGTCCAATCAATTGCCGGGTAGTGTTTATAGAGTTATAGAACAACAGTGTTTGTTTCAATTATCAAGGAGACTTCTCTGCATATGCTGGTCTCCTCTACTGCTTTCAAATGCTAGCTAATGGCTAACTTGATCAATTGTCTTGCATTCTTTTCTTGATATAGTTTTGGCTTCTTTTTGTGTAATCTAAATAATTAAGTCACTCACTGTTTTATTTAAAGGCAACAATGAACTAAGGCATTTTTTTTGGGATCAACAGATATCTTCTGGAGATGAGTGGAATAACCCCAATGTTGGATGCTTCTCAGCCAAAAGATGTTTTTCTCATCAACTTCAAAGCAGTTGCTACATATTGATAGATAGTGTTCAAAGTTAAAAGTCTGCCAAAGCAATAGTAATAATAATAAATCCAGACCAGGTACTAAATGCATTTAACATGTGCACACTTCGGCAGCCGCTGCTGTGAGTATCCACCTTTATAATTACTTTCATGATTCTTAGAGCAGGTTCCTTTTTTCTTTACTTGGATTTTGATCACTTTTTTTTAAGATCTTTAGCTTGACTTGTCACATTTCGATTTGTTTTGATTAATACCTGGTTGACTTTATAAATTTGCTGACCACATAAAAGAAAAGAAAAAGAAGAAAAAAAACTAACTTAAAAGCAATGATGTCATAGATTATGGAGGATTTTAAATGTTCTTTGAATATTCAATATGTTTGCCTAGCATTACCCTTCCTGCAAGTTGTTGACCAAAGCAAATCGTTAAAAGCAAAGATGTCATAGAATATGGAGAATTTTGAATTTTTTGCTTTGAATCTTGACAGGTCTCAACTATGAAGTGTGGCCTATTGCCGATCAGTCAAGATGCCTTGAT
The DNA here is from genome assembly GCF_037975245.1 of Apostichopus japonicus. Taxonomy (NCBI): domain Eukaryota; kingdom Metazoa; phylum Echinodermata; class Holothuroidea; order Aspidochirotida; family Stichopodidae; genus Apostichopus; species Apostichopus japonicus. The sequence goes on from NC_092572.1 coordinate 14,807,006, forward strand.
TTGTGGTGAGATCTCTATACTATGACTACACGGAGATCGTGGTCGAGGAGGAACAGGAGGATCAAATCATCGATCAGGGCCCCTGGACCCAAAAACAAGATCCTATTCTTGCGCAACCATGTATTGTCTGCTGTGGTGGGTCCATAGAGGAGGCGTACTTCCTAGCCCTCAACTGTGTGTAGCAGCATGTGAGATACAGGTAAAGAATTAACTGGACTTGGTCCAACATGGTCGGATTGCTTGTACAACTTAGCAGTGTGAGGCCAAATGTTTTCTGGTTATGTTACAGTTTGTTCATTCTCCTCCATTTCAGAATATTTTGGAGACCTGTGAAAGTTACAGAGTTTTCCTTTTTTAAGCTGTTTTTTAAAGAGCCGGGAATGGGGTAAGGGGGGGGAGGGGGCTAGGGTTGAAAATGGACAAGATTAGTCAACTCGAAACACAAAGTAAATGGTATGGATTGAGTTAATCTTTGTTATGACCCTCTCCTCTGAGAAAAGTTATCTGAAATTTTCAAACTGTTTCCAAACAATATAATCAATTTGGAATTTTTATTGTCTTGGGAATGATTGTATCTCCTAGCCTACACGGAACTTGATTTTGCCATTAGCATAGTCTACTTCTGTATCAATATGTAGTCATTACACTCTCCTCAACTCTCTCCACCCCCGAAGATTCCGCTTCTGTACAAACTTTTGTTTGCTATTTCCTGAGTCAAACTAGGCTCTGAGTAAAAGCAGAAAGCCACCCGCAATAGCAAAGCCTGCTCCATGAAATGAAAAGAAAATAACAGCGGTTGAAAAAGTATGTTTGACTGGAATAATTGCTAGTCTTGATGCGACTTGCCGACTCCAAATCGGATTTATGGATTTGGATTAAGGCATAGTAGGGGATGTTTGCTTTCTAACATGTATGTGCACTAATAATGTTGACATTCAGCGATAAAGTTCCCATAATATTCTTTTTGATGTCTGACCCCAAGGGCAAGGTTACCCACCTGGGAGATGTGTTTCAGTATTGACCTTGGAAACCAGGGTCTTTTGGCTAATGTAAATCCTTAGAAAAGCTACCAGTTGAAACTGTGGGAAAAATTTCCCTTAGAGATCATTCATGAATGTCATAATTGAGTTTTCTATTTGTATGTCTTGAAGGTTCAGCAACACACTTTACTAGTGGGTTAGGATTTCAAGTGGTGGGGGAAGTGGGGGGTGTTGATGGGCAGGAATGGGAGTACTTGGTCCTCTCTTCTCCCTGCAGCATCAAGAGTTGGTTGTCTGGGTTTTGTCAACCTACAATTTTATCAATTGGTGTGTGTGTGTGTGGTTTTTTTGTCGAGTCTGGGTAACAAACAATGGTTGTTACAAAGCGGATTATCTGCTTTCTAATAAAGTTACCCTTACCTAACACGAATATAGTCGATAAGTATTCAAAAAGTATTCAAAGATTTCCTTAGTATTCAGAAAATTTACCATATAACACACAGTACAAAATAAGTATTCCAATACTAATACGAATAACTATAAGCCTTCGTCAGAGCCAAAATATGTAAATGAGTGAAGTATTCGAATACCTGTTAGGTATTCAAATAGGTATTCCAATAGGTATTCGAATAGGTATTCGAATAGGTATTCGAGTAGATTTTGAATAGCTATTTGAATACTTAGCTCATTTACATAGAAGTATTTGCTAATTTAAATAATTCGGCTCTGATGAATACTTATAGTTACTCGAATACTTATTCGCTAGTATTCAAATAGTTGTATGCTAATTAGTTATTTTATGAAGGCTTAACAGGTTTCTGAATACTTACTCGAATACTTATTGAATACTTGTATGCTAATCAGTTCCAAGTAAGGAGAGTTAGGAATTTGGCCAGCTTGTTGTCCTAGTTATTGATTAAAACTCTCCAAACAAGTAATGAGAATAACCAGAATTCTGAAGTCTCCTTTTTTATTCAACAACTATAAAATTACAAAACAAAACAAAACAAAAATAAAATACAGCTTCTTCAATTTCATGTATCTTGGAGCATTCGTGCACTTGTATGCAAACCGTTTGTTCATCTCTTGTGGCTGTGGCTCTGTCCACTGGTTTCTGCCACACATACTGTGAATGTACTCTGAACATAAAACAAATAGAAATAATTAATAATGATAGGGCACAAATATACATTGGCACAATAACCACCCACCAGAAACGGAAAATATAATATATAATATTCAGTGCATAAGACAGGGACGTCGCAACACGGGGGAGAGATGGGTGGCTTTAGACCCCACTTTTTTTGCATGCAAGCATGTTTACACATGTCTTACAACATGTCACAAAGTTAATATATAACCTTACTAGCCCTCCCCCCCCCTGTAATAATTATTAAAATGATGAAAAATTTGGCTCCTTGCATATAACCACATATGAAAAACAGAAATGTAATCACATTAAACCCTGCATGCCCAACACTTAAATGTTTTGCATTTTTATAACGCTATTTCAATGGTAAGTAATATCTCTGTAGTACGGTAAGAGAAACGTCAGACTTGACCGTGAAGTTTGACTAGGTAAAACTAGGAAAATCCAAGTACTGAATGTCCAAATAATTACCAAACATAGGCATTGCCCCATGCACCCATAAGAATAAGCTTAACTGTAGTAACCCTATAAGTTTAGGCCTAAACAAGAAATATACTACACATGTAGCCTTGTATTATTTTAATTTGATTATTAATTTTATTAACTGCAAATATGCTGTTTATCGTGGCACAAGACAGGAGAAAATTAGAAGTTGAACTTGGTTATTGTGCCACTGTCAGAAAGTTTCAAATGATTACACATAGAAATGAAACAGAAAAAAGGTCAACATACCACTTATTTTGATGATTTTTCTAGAATACGGCCCCTTTCCTCTCCACTTTATCAAGCAGACTGCATTTTCAGTTGCATTTTCTTTGTCCATCACCGACTCTGTACTAACTTGTTGATCTTTCATCCAATAAATAACACATTTTGGAGGCTTGGTCTTCTTCGATGGGTCAACAATATTTTCCATATTCTTGGATAACTGCAGCAAGTTCTGAACATTCATTATTGGATATTTAGGCCTAGGCCTATCGCTGTGGGATAAAATTTATTTTCTTCCAAGTTTCAGCCTAATGTTAATAAAGTTCAGTCGGGCTGCAAGGACGGGAATAAATTTAGTCCGACTCAAAAACTGAAACATTTATTTCTGCTAACTCAAATTCAATCTGCTAATAAAAGTTGAATAACATTCAAGAGGAATAAATATCTATTCAAAAGGGAGTATTAAGCACAGAATACTAAAACAGTAAGTCTATGAATATGATCGATGAGATTTTGGAAGGCTTCAGTTTTCAATCCTCTGCGGTATATTCAAATACTGCCGCGCCTGTGCACTTCACCTTGGCCAGAAAGTGTATTATAAATACTAATGTGATGATACTAACATCATGAAAGGAAAGCAGGGATGTTCCTGAGGGTCTTTGTAAGTTTGATGAGCTCAGCTTGCGCCCGCAGGCGTCCACAGGATTCTGTATCAAATCGTTTGGAGAAGAGGCTTATAAACACAAACTTCCGTTTTCCTGATAGTGTTACAATGCTTCTATTGTACCTCATACTGTACATATTGTACATGATGCTTTTGCCTATTTGCTATCAAGGTGCCTTGCAGAATCCAGGCATTGGTGATATCCACCATAGAGAAGTTGACATCTTTTTGTTCATTAAAGAGCAAATTATCAAATAGCCAAGTTTGGTCCAGTTTTGTTGACACACAAATTTTTTTTGTTGGATAGGAACAAATGAAATATTATTGCCCAGACAGACAGTTGCTCAAATATTTGCCTGTTGAAGGAGAAGTGCATTTCTGTGTTTGTTCTGTAATGGCAGTATTTAGCTCTTTTGTCCCTTGACAGAGAGATGGAAGACAAAATACTTCAATTGAGAAGGATTCAAAGGTTTCATCAAAAGGAAGAAAGTTCAAACCGGATTTAAGCTAAAAACGACTCTTTAGTGGGTCTTGTATTTTTGAAGCATGAACGCCAAACGGATGGTTTCTTCGGCAAATCATGTATGATGTTGTCGTCCTCTTATATGAAATTGTTGAGATTCATTCCTCGGATGGCATATACAAGATGACAAATATAAGAATCTCCTTAGTAGTGTTAGGACCAGCAGAGCAAAGTCAGCGACGAGAAACGACAAAGGAGGAATAAGAGAGATTAAAAGAGTCGCTCGTAAGACTTGTGTTCGATAATGTAACAACAAACTGCATTCAAACGCTTTACCGTATGCTAATTATTCGTGACAGATACATGCCGTAGGCCTGGATAATGTCATCCACCTACCGGATGAAGTCAGAGACAAGGTCGGCGAAGGGACTGCCAAGGACGCAGGTGGGGTCAGTGAGACAGGACACAAACTGAAGGTCGGTGAACTGGAGTTCGAAGCCATGATGAGACATTTGGACAATATGGTAAGATTTCAAAATGCAAAAATTCCAACTCACTTGGCCTGCAACGTCTGTGCAGCAGACCAACTAGCCTTATTTGCATTTAAAGATCTGGGCAGACATAGCAAGCATTTACTATGCTAATTGCCAACCGATGGCGTCGCTAGTTAACGTATGAGGTTTTTGATCATATGTGTACCAAGCTAATACGCTTTATTAAGTGAGATAATTCAGTGAGAAGTGAGTTGTAGGAAGTCAGTGTGGATAAGTAGGTAGCTTCGTTCAGTCAAAGTAAACAGCTGTGACGTATCAGGATGGTTGGATACACCATTTGATTTGATTTGTGTCTTACTTGAAACTCTAATTGTTACAGCTTGATACTCTCATAGATTCAATATATATATATATATATATATATATATATATATAGTATTGGCAAGCTCTTGACTTAATAATCAGAATGGTTTCATACGCTACATAATCCAAACTTTATCGGTTTGGGGAACTTCATGAAGCTCCCTACAAGTGATCTGTCGCACACCCCACCCATTTTGAAAATATTTTCAAGATCACCTGCATCCAAAATTGTGCAGTATTTCATGGAAATGGCATAGAAACGGAATGTTCCAATTAGTTTGTCCTGAATGCACCAAAGACAGCGAATGTGTGAGATTTTCAAAGAGATACTTGTGGAAGACTTGATATGTAATCATTTCATAAGTAAAACAGCAAAGAAGACAAAGATGGAGGAATGTTGTGCTGCTGATGTTAGATGTAAGAGTGACTTAGATCTGCAACCAGCACAAAATTTTGATCACAGGAACTTTTTAATTTGTTACAGGGTTACATAACAGGCAACGTGTACGGCCAGCCGTTTGTGAGACACGAACTGAAGCCCAAGAGCGACGTCGCCTACCCAGCAGCCTCCACCAACTTCATCTACATCTACGACAACAAATTTGAGAAGAGCAGATACGAGTCACCGATCAAGATGTTGAACAGGAGGCAGGCAGAGGAGGAGACGAAATGGCTGAACATGCCAAACACATACTCCAAGGTGGAGGTAGCTCAAAAGTACGCCAACTGGGGAGAGAAAGGGGAAGACGAGGGCTACAAGACAAAGATACACCTGAGTAGTAGTGACATGTAATTGGTGGTAGGCACATCATCCGTTTGACAGAATCACCCGACACAATCCTTAATTTTGGGCAATTTGGGGACTTTGACAATTCAAGACATCGAAGAGGCACTTGCCAAGGTGATGAAAATGTTTTGATTTTAGCACTTTCCAGAAACAAAAAAATCTAAATCTAAAATGTCCTACAGATGGAATTATCAGAAGTTAGTCATCCTTTGTTTGTTTGCTATTTACTTAGCAAATGTTTGATCTTTTCAGAGGGAGAACAGGGATAGAAGGGTTGTTGGGGGGGGAAGGGGAAAGCGGGATTGTCACCATTCTGGACAATGTGATCCGGGGCGGTGATTTGTTTCAAATATTGATGGGGTACATTTGCATGGGTGCAGGCGCATAGCAACTTTCATCCCCCAAATTGTTCTCGCGCTTTGTGATATTTTGTATATTACTATCTAAGCGGAGCGCCAGCATCGGTTGGCACGCAGCATTCAAGAAAATTTCTGGTTTTGATAGCCCCCAGATCACCGAAAATGGCACTTCTCAGGCTTGAAAATGACCAACCAGATGAACACTTTTGCCTGAGAACCAAGTTTTTTCCAAATAGTTTTTTTTTTTCATCCATTACCTATTTTAAGATTGACACCAGTCACACATCATGTTGGACCTCATTGCATCTCCTGTGGATCATTGCTTTTGTAGGTAATACTACGTAACGGCCCACAATATCCGTCAGCCCCACTTTTCGAGGTTTTAAAGCCCATTATTTGTTCAGAATTTGAATAAACAAATTCACTTCAAACATGCCCATAATGTTGCACAAAATATCATCTATGGACAACCAATATAAAAAAAAAACCTTCAACCCCTAACAGACAGGTCAAAATTGCACGAGTAGAGGGAAGTATGATTAAGAATGTTGGTCAGGGAATTTTCGAAAATTCAGACACAGTTAATTTATTGGTGAACAAATATGAAAACCTCTTATAACAGCTACTATAAAACTTCGATATCATAAAAAAAATACAAAAAAAAAATCGAGGGGGGGCGGTCTCCCCCTTCTCCCCCTGGCTACGCCCCTGCGGTTAGAAATCTTGTAGGAAACAGGCCAAATGGAAACCCAGTGATTATGCGTCATCCACAACTCTTCTCTCTGGTTACATTTTTCACAGTGGGTAGGTGACAAGGACCCCAAGAGTGGTGATGCAGTCGCTATCACTGATCCACAACAGTTTGCAAGACAGGGACAAGATCATAAGGAGTACAAGAAGAAGGTTTAAACTGTACGCTGATGACGTTATACACTGTTATTTCTAATTGATTGTTTTATTTTTGTTATTTGTCACCACTTTCTCCTTCCTCTGACTTCTTTCCCATTTTTTCGCCTTTCCCCTAATTCGGTCTTCCGAGGAGTGAATGATGTATCTGGTATGTTATAGAAAAAGTGGTAAAAAAAAAAAGATAATGTAAAAGTGTATCAGTGGGTGTTGCCCTGGATTCGTTGAAGCGAACTCCCCACGTAGGTAGGGTTCTCCCCTTGTAGGGAGCGGACTCCCCATTTAGGGAGCCATTTCCACATGTAGGGAGGGTTCACCCAAGAAAGTTTTTAAGTTGTGCTATTTACTACTTGTGTATTTTTATGGTAGGTTGAAGCGGATGGGTGTATATTTCCTCACGCCCCCCTTCCCACCCAGGATCATTTTACACACAGCAGACCCTTAGCAAGCCTCAAAAATTTGCTGTGAGAACTTTAAACATTCTTAAATCTCTCCTCCTTAGTATCACTATTCAATGTCCTCTTAGTGTTATGTTATGTGTCTTCTTAGTGCTATGTTATGTGTTCTGTCATTCTGACATCTTTGATAGATGTCCCAAAGAGTGTCTGCCGGTGAAATTTCCGTAACCATATTACCCAGAAATGAAAAATTGATGAGGTCACACCTGCATCCAACAGAACGAGGCATTTAGCACTCATGCCACATGCTCCTTGCAGCTGGTGCCAGGACCGCGGTGGCAAAAGGCATGAATTTTTAATGCCTCGTCCTTAATGGCAGAGAGACTATGAATAGAAGTGTTATAATGTTACCAACGAGGATGTTGTCTACTCTTTGAATTTCAGATTAGGCAAGAGCGTTTTGGGGATAAGACGCACCCTGGACCCATCTCTGAAGTTCTGGCAGGTATAACTTATGGAGATGCTTGCAGAACACAGGTGCGTTGGAATTTTCCTTGTCTCTGGCCCCCTCTACCTTCCATTCTTCTCCCCACCCCCTCTGCATTTATCTATTAAGTCCACATTCTTAAAGGATATCTCTTGTTTTAGATAATGAAGAGCAGAGCCACCCACCTATTTCTGTTTATAGATTGTTTATGATTTGCATACTAGTATAAAGTATACCGACTTAGTTCGGTAGTATGTCAGCTGATAAGGCTTTTTGTTTCATGGACAAGACCGTAATAAGTTGGTGTAGGGTTACACAGCAGTTGTACGGGTATGCTACTGTAGACAAGGACAGAATAAAGCGCCCTCGCTACCTGTTGTGTTCTAACGTGTCTCATTCCAGCACAACAGTGTCCTGTTTCATTAAAGCTTTGACACTGGTTCGAGAGTAAACCACCTGTATCAGCCCGATGACCCTCTAGTAATATTGTAAACATTGATCAAGATCTAATAATATGGTAAAGTTTGATCAAGGTACCAGTTTACTTAAGAATAGAAAGTCTTTTTTGTTCTGTCTGTAGTTAGGTAATAGCTTGGCTGGCCTATCCCCCAATCCCAACAATAATTTTTATGTTATTTGATTAAGCATTATCTTGACCGCACCTACCAATGGGCTGCCAAAAACTTAAGTATCCTTGCTTAGAAAAATTGTAAAAATCTTCATCATTAATCCAAAACAAGCACTAAGTAATAGAAAGAGAGAAAATAAAAGGGAGGGGGGGGGGGCAATTTTGTTTTATCAATGTGCCTGGTGTGACAGTCGTTAGGATATGATTCATGTGTACTTATTAAAGTGTGGTGAAAATGACGGATGGTCTCGACATTCCTTCCGTTAGGTTCTATGTAAGTAATATCAGTGAATGTACCACAAGAAAGTACATGAGCTACGGGGAAAAGATGAGATATTAGCCACTCCCCCCTCCTCCCCCCCACCCCACTCCACCCAGTAAAATGTGTGGGTAAATTGACACTGAAGCTAGTACTTGGACATGCCACTGGAGTCGCACTTCATGTTAAAATCAATAGGTTGAACAAACTTCCATTGATAAGATCGAATTAATTGATCAATCTCAACTTACTAAAGCCAGCTTACTCGGAAACAAATATCTTTCAGTTATGGCTATGTTTATTGTTCAGTTAAAGTAGCATTCAGCTTGAAAAATCTCAATAAAAAACCAAACCATGTATTCCATATCAAATACGAACATAATTGATGTTCAAATGATAGAAATTACACAAAGAGGAAGTTTTAACCTCCGACTATGTCCATATTAGCTGTTAGGGTTAGTCTTTACCATGTTTTACTGTTTCTAGCTTTAGTGTTTGGCTAACAAACAGTTTAAAACAAAAAAAATGGGGAAAAAAGTGCTCCTTTAATCTAAATTGCCTGCATGGAATATAGCTCCACTTTTAGTCAAATTACAGTAGTGCATGTCACCTTTAAACCCTGTCTTTCTTCAATCTCCTTAAACTAGATCCCCCAAAATTGCTTGACTTTCTCTCCAAACTGGGATGTTCCCTCGACCAAAAAGAGGGGAGAAAGGAGAAACTGTTTTCTTTCTTAATTCAGCCATCTTTTTGGGCATTTGCTACAATGATGTGATTTTGCTGTGACATTGTCACAACGTGTCACAAGTCTCTATTTACTCTGTCGTTGTCGTTGATGTTGTTGCAAGTTTTGGTTTTCCTTCCCCACTCGGTCGACCAGGATGCGCCACTGTCGGATTCTCGTGATGGTATGTAACCAGGCCAACAGGAATAGGAAATAAATTTAATAACAAAACAAGAACAATAGCGCATCTTGGGAATAAAAGCAACCGAAATATCATCATTTTGTCACGGTGGATTTATATTGCAGACTTGAGGTTTCCGTATTATCAATGAGGACATTATTAGAACAAACATCAGTAGCAACTGAAGTTCTCTCTCACCCTGTTTACTTCATCCATTTTCATTTTTCTTGGTGGTGAAGGGTGTAGGTGTGGGGAAGTGGGGGGTTTAAATGCCACCCTGAATATTTAAAATATGCAAAATTCTTAAAACCACAGAAAGATCAAATGTAAGAGAGGATTAAAATGTCTTACTTTACTTTTCATATAGCAGAAGGGACAGAGGTGATCAGGCTAATTAGCCATGTGAAGTTGCACCTCTTTGGGCGTGGGTTGGAAGGGGAGAAATACACCAAGGGTTTCGTACAGAAATATTGCATAATATTGCCTTCACCTGGTGGTAATTAGAATTGAATGAAAAGTGTAGTACGTTAAATGCTACTTCACAAAATTGATTGATCTTTTAGCTTTCAATTCAGGCTTCGTCTCTGAAATGCTCTCTCAACCGATTCTCCATTCAGTGATAAAAGGACATCTGGATTCAACTTTAAGTCTCTGCTTGTTTGTTTGTTTCTGTCCTCTCTAAATATGAAAGTCTCAATATCTGTCCCATCCATGTTTTGCCATGCCAAGCATCATATATTTACGGACTAATTGCACCCATTTCGACGGTGCTGAAGTAAAACTCATTAAAGTGTTTTTAGGGAACTATCCAGCAGCTACTTGACCCGACTGTCAACTTATTTTCTATGGTTTCAATTTTTCTTCAAATCCATTGGGATATGGGTATTTTGGGTTTTTCATATGACGTAAACACAAACAAAAATGTTGGTCATGAATAGCACACAGCTCCTCTGTTTTTACTTACATTTCAAAACTGAGTAAATTGGTTGGTTTTATAACTTGCCTCGTAGTTGTGTTCTGATGAATGTCCTTCATTGTTTGTACTTACTTTCATGTGATATTTAGGTATAAAGCCCCATTATGCCTTCCATTATAAACATGAACAAACTGTTCCCTAACCCTATTTTGGTACCATTGTGTAGTTAATAAGCAGACAATCTTGTAGGTGCATTGTTTGCCAAATATTTTGGCCGAATCTCAGAGAACGAGCGAGAATAGAAACCTCCAAAACATTATTATTCAGACCGTCCAGATGGAATGCATAGTGAGACTTTAACATCAAAGGACAAGATGTACAGTGACCTTTGAGTTAATGTTATATATTCTTTGATGGTATGATATTCCTTTTATTACCCTTATATTTCTTACATCATGGTGAAGCGTGTAAAACCTACCTTTATAATCCCCACCGGTTTCATACACAGTGTATCAAAGACTGGAACAGTATGAACTATCTTTTTAACTGTTTCCATTCATTTAGAAGATAGTACAGTATTCAAATGGTGGCCTTTACTGTAGAGTTGTTTACTCTGTTGTTCACTCTGATAGTTGAGTATAATTAAGTTACATAATATATGCTGCAAGACACTTGGGGCGATATTTTATGAAGGAAGTACGTTCCTTTGTAGCTACTTGTTCTGTTTGCTATATGACCGAACTGTTAACAATGAATTATTTGACAACCTGTAGGCTTTATTTTCACACTCAAATGAGTACTTATTAATGATTACCCACATTGTTGATTATTATAGATGTGATTGAACACACAATATCACAACCTAATTAAAAGGCTTGTATTAGTATACATCTGTCTCCAGAGGCTCCAGTTCACTGTACTTTCATCAAGGGATGTCATTTTCTTCAGTTTTAGTACTTTTATCTTTTATGTTACTGTTTAATTATCATTCACTTATGGTGTGTATGTATGCTGTTGATAAATAAAAAGGATTCCAGCTTCCACGGAGTGGTAAAATAAATGGCTGTCCTTTGAGTATTTCTTATAAAGCTAAGATTTATATAAGAGCTGTAACATTATGTAAATGTGGTTTTCTGTTTCTTAATCTTGGCGTCCAATTGCACTACACATCCAACAAGTGCAGATACCCCCTCCCCCCACTCCAAAGATAAGAATGGGGTTACACGGCCATTGTAATAATAATAATGAGCAGTTATTTTTACAAAGCTTAACCAAACACAAATGTGGGAGAAGCCCGCACAGGCGTATGGATCACAACTTACACTACGGGTGGCTTCCAATTCAACATTTTATATAAAATTTAGAAACTCATTTCAGATGGGAAAACTGTAGACTGCTCTTGGATGATAAACCCACCTTACATAGAACCTCCTGATTGCCAAACCTCATTGCTTCAAATGCCATTGCCTTTATCCACTCGATCACAGCACCAGTGGTTCATCCTAGATGAAACCTGGCAGAGGGAGGGGGGGGGGCACCTAAGATACAGTTACAGCAACTGAAGTAGATATAACTATTGATTCTATTAAAATTTAGCAAACCTCTACTTTACCCAACCTCTACTTCAAGACATGCATAAGGAACAGATGCTCTAGAACTCTGCACAAAAAGGTAAGACTGTACTTTAAGTACAAAACCTCAACATGGATCACAGAAACAGTGAATTTCATTTAACACCTTCATTTATATTGGAGAATGGGTTAAAAATTCAGACAATTTATCTAAAAAATCTCAAATGTGACATTTTATCACAAAATTCAAGCAGTTTTTGCCAAAATTTGTTGTATCTGAAAATGTTCATGCAGCTAGCTAAACAATTTTAGGCTGACATTTTTATGTCAAGATTCGCCCCAAGAGTCCCCCTCAAAAAGTGTAAATTATTATCTTTAGAATGTCTGTCCCATGGATACGCCAGACCTACACCCTCGCCCCCATTCGGGTAATGATATATTGGTCATTAAAACAACTTTTCTGACGAGATTCGCAGCAAACTCAATAAATTATCTTGACCAACATGTTTAATGACCTTAGGCCTATGTCATGAGACCATTTGAATTGTTTCGTTGTAAATGTAATGATTTCAAATGGATATGCATCTAGCATGTCATTGCTAGTTTATTATTTTTTTCAATTAATACGTTGATATATTATGCGGTGTTTGTCCCACATGGCTTGCCATAGACGCACACGGTCATGGTCAAAGGTTAAGCAACGGAGCGCGAATTATGATCTGTATATAAAGCTCACGAAAGGTTACACGAGCAGTGCAGTTCGCTTCTTGGCAGCCGTTGGCTAACAATTCATACGTAATTGTAATTTCTAGCCTATTCTGTATTGGGGGTAACTGCCAAAGAATGTGAATGGCAGATATATTCGCCAGCTCGAAGGTTGTGTATTAGTTTTGTGGAGCAAGTTAGTACTTCACCTTGTTTGTGTCAGCGAGCGTGAGAAATTACGCTAGCCTATCATATAATAGTATCGCTTAGGCCTAACGATAGGCTAGCTCACGTAGGCACTGGCGTCTATACTAGTTGGAATGCTAATCTAGGCCTAATATGATATTCACTAGACAATTAACGTTAGTAAAGTAAGTCACTTTATATCTTCCGACAAAATACTAGACCTAGCTGGTTGGGCCTAATTACTTTCTGTTTAAGGCTAGCCTAGTACAGTTAGGCTAAGCCTAACTTAATTAGCCTAGGCCTAAATGTCTTTAAATTCCTACCAGAGTAGCCTACCATAGCCTAGGCTATGCCATCTAGCACTTAACAGTAACACATCCTAAAGAAACTAACTCGCAGCCGGACAAATTAGTTTAGGATGAAAGCTCTCTTTCTTTCCTTTTTTTTTCCATCATGACAGGCAAGGCCGTTGGTTTCTTCTCCAACTTTCAAGAATAAAAACAGTAGTTTCCTCCCTGAAATTATTTTCAGGGGTTGAAACCAACGTTTCATAACGGAAAGTTTTAGACCAAAACGCTCACAGCGAAAACTAAGATTTGCCTTTGCAGCAAGCACCTCTTTGCGGTTTTTCTGCTGACCTACTTTTCCCTGCTGCTCTGTGGACAATCACGCGACGGCGGAGAGCGTCAAGGACTGTTCCATTATACATTAGGGGGTTAATACCAATGTGATACTAGGCCGAACCCCACTACGACTTGTACTTGAATAAGTCTATAGGCTACAGTATCACTAATACTGTTTTATACGCAGCTAGTATAGACATTACACTGTAAGGCTATACTGCGTGCTAAACAGTACAGATCTATAGTCTTTAGAACGACTACATACCCCCACAAACTGTGGTTTGGTACGCTCCAACTTAGTCGTTTCATCGCGTGGTCAGAAACAGGTTCAAAAGGATACAGAAAATGTCACTTTGGAGGTATTATTTTCAACCGAAATTACAATTAATTGAATGAATAAAGTCTTCTGAAAGTTACTGAGAAGCATTTTGAGTTAAATCTAACAATAACTCAAGATATCACAATCAAACGACAACACACACACCAACACATTCACCAACGTGAATGCACATTCACCAACGTGTGCTGAGTACAGTATTGTGACGTCATGTCGATTGAGAACAAAGGGAAACAGAAGGAATATCCCTGATTTCTTTTTAGTTTGCAATTTGGCGTAAGGTTCTCATTGGTCAATTTAGTTAAGAATCGGTAGAAAACGTGATGAATATTCATAGTTTAATTCACCGTTTGAACTGGGATTTTAGGACTTCGCAAACAAAAGTTACGGGGCAAAAATAGCCCACACAGTGCGGAAAAACTAGGGTTTTCAAGTGTACTCTCATTGAAAATATCCTAAAATCACTTTTTTAATTAAAAATTGGCGTAAGGTTACCAAAATATATATGGATTAAGGCATACACCACCAGAAAGCTAACAGTTTAAGCTTTCAAAATGTGGATGGTCCAAAATGATTGACTAAATACACATGAAGATACAGGTCAAAACACACACAAAATGGCTCTTGAGCTACACAGTTAAGGACCCTCTCGGAGTGCCGTGAGCGCTATGTTCCGTTATGTCAGGGGAGGAAAGAAAGACGGCTTGGCTGTGGAAAGAATTAATTTAGGTATAGTGAAGCAACTGTACGTAGTAAATGTGTCTTGTGATTTAGGAGAGTTTGGTGAAAGAAAGGAACATATTTCAAAGAGACACTTGTACTTGTAGTAATTGAAGAAACTGGTAAATAGGAAAACAAGGAGAGGAACCAAGGAGGGCATACCTACTGTATAGGCTCAATTGTCTATGTTATTTCATTCCCACAATGAATGCCATACAAGCAAACAACCCATTACCACTATGAATTCCACGCATGTAAATTACCCCATGTTCGCATACAATCCTATGCAAACAATCCGACCTATTCACAAACATTTTTTATCTTCCAATCACTGAACAGTTACACAAGGAAGATACCTGGTCACATTTTCTATTTTCATACTATCACAACTTTCTTTAGCTTACTCTACAAGAATATGCAGTCAGAGCCTACAGAACAACAGTCTCCTCCCTTGAAAATAGTATGTTAGTTTCCTTAACCATGTTATTTTTCACCCTTAAACTTTACCTTTCTCCCTTTAAATCTTTTCTTACAGTTATTCCACTTACAACATCTATTCTTTCCACATAGCCTAGCCAATATGCCTCCCATGAAAAACCTTAGTTAACTCCCCTGGAAATGTTAGTTTCCAGTGAAAACGTACTTGACTCCCCTATGATGTAGCGGAGGTAAGTTACTCAACTTTTAAGTGGGAGGAAAATAACGTTGTTAGGGGAGGGAACAAATGGCCCCAGGCTAGGCCTACCACCAAATGAAAATGGGAAACCTAGGCTAGCCTACCAAAGCGAAGGCTAGATAGAGATGAGGACGAACTAGCCAGCTATCCTGGGCTTCTTATACAAGCAACGGTACTTTGTAAAATGAAATTCTCAAGCAATTAGGCCTAGCTCTGTGGTCTAATTGATGTTAGTGACAGGCTTGGGGTGATTACATCTGAATGTAATCGATTACGATTACTTGAGAATGTATGATTACGATTACAGCCTAAAGTTGAAGTAATCGATTACGATTACATTGTAATGTAATCGTGATTACAATCATGAGTACATTGTGGTTACTTGCACAATCCTCTGCATATCTGTTTAATATAACTCTCTGCCGGGAAATAGGGCAATGAAATAGGGCAAAGGAAGGGCATTTACAGTATATACGGACAAAATTGTGGAAGTATATCTACAATTCCTACCAGGCATTACACATTTATGCCTTAACACGTTTAAGATGTGTAACCCATAAGTCCAGTAAAATATACAATTTAAACAGACAAAGAGTAAACAGACAAATACTAAAGTAAAACAAATGAAGATTTTCATGCAACACTATATTTTGTAAACTAATAGTTTCTGCATAGCAGCAAAACTAAAAACTCTTTTACATTATAACACCAAAATAAAACTAAACAGCTTTGAAATGGGGCATTCCACAGTACATGGGACATGGAAGGCCAAAGTAAAAGTAAATTATTTTCATCAAAAAGTGGTCAACTCTGGTAAAGCAAATTCTGATCCACCAAAATACTTAATTTGCAGTGATTTTTTTTTAACAGAATAATTCAGGTGATAAAAATCCTTGAATATGGCGATCAAATCCCCAGTAATTTATGTTTATTGTGCTAGAGAATTCTAGAAGCAGGAACACTTCTTTGGTCACACTAAAAGCAAATAGTAAGAATTAGTTTTAATCATTTCTACTTATTTTGCCCTTCTCATTCAAATTTCACTGTAATCATAAATGTAATACGATTACGATTACTTTGCCCTTGTAATCGATTACGATTACTTTGTAAATACACAAAAGTAATCGATTACGATTACTTCAAAAAATGTAATAGATTGTAATTGATTACGATTACTGATTACGATTACCCCAAGCCTGGTTAGTGATGGTTCAAGTATGGAGAAAACTCTCCATGAAAGCTGATGTTACCTAGCATAGGCAACTAAATTGATATACATGTATTAATTTGATTAACTAGCATAATTTTGACCTGACGCTAGGCTTAACAGTATTGGTCCAACTCTTGGCATATCTTTATCAGATCATACTGTAGCCTTCTTTTGATGCCTAAGGCATGATTTTATGGTCTGCAGAACTGTTTCACTGAAACTTTGATTATTATTAAACCGAATTCAAACTTTGCTAAGTCAACCTCTCATTGTTGAGTAATTGTCTTTAATTTGGTTTTTAATTTGAAAACATTGATTGAAAGTTGTGAGAAACACAACTCATGGTAAACACATATTAAGAGTATTGAGAGATAAGTACAAGATATAGTATCTCTGTCCTTGTTGATATAGAATATTATTACACAGGTGCTAGAAGTCATGGAAGCACATGAGGGTTTACCATGAATATACTAATATGTTGTTGGTACTTGTGTATTGGCTGAAAAGCCAGTTTTCATCTTTGCTAAGTGTACATGTTGTAGCTTAAGTGTCGGTCCTTATTTCACTTGTCAAGTTTCTCGTTTCAAGAATGATGATTATTTCAGACATTTTTCAATTTTCCAGTTCCTCATGAATGCTCTCCAAATTGTTTGGCTGATGAAATGTTCTCAAATTGTGTTGAATTCATTCCTTTCAATCAGCTTGACCATTATAGTGAACAATATACATCAAAGGAAGTTTTGGCATTTTACGAAGTACTCCATAGGTTTGATAGCAATGTCTAGTAAGGTTCATTATAAAGAGTCATATTGCAAGTATTAAAAATAAACAGGCACTTAGTAACAAAAAGAGGTACAGTTTATTCATGTTTGTAAACATTCATCAAAAAGGTATCTGCATACGCAAACTGGAAGATGATCTTATGTAAAACTACTTTAAAAAAAAT
This sequence comes from Apostichopus japonicus, assembly GCF_037975245.1. Classification (NCBI taxonomy): domain Eukaryota; kingdom Metazoa; phylum Echinodermata; class Holothuroidea; order Aspidochirotida; family Stichopodidae; genus Apostichopus; species Apostichopus japonicus. Next base: position 14,824,447 of record NC_092572.1, read on the forward strand.
ACTAAAATTTATTTCACACCAAAGGTATATATATACTGTACATATTGCTTTGATATTTGTCTTTACAGCATTGCATTGGCCACACTGATTCACAAGGAGACTCCATGAACTGTGACTGTAACATCCTGCTGGAGGTCTGAGACATTGAAGATTCTGTAATGCTTCCGTTTGGGTATGCAGTTTACTATAGTAACACAGAAATATTTAAGCTCAGGTATTTGTTTCATTTATTTCTGCCATTAAACCACAATCATATACATTTGTTTATACATAGTTATATCAATTTGGCAGCAGTCAGGGTTGTTTAGGTAGTCAGGGGGAGGGAGGGGAGGAAGGGAGGGAGTGTATAAAAATGAGTCTAGTTGCAATGTCTATCTGCTTTCCAATATATGAAATCTTATCTTTTACAATACTGTCTCAGGTGAAAGAAGAAGATGAAGAAAATTGAAGGAAAATTGTGAGTCTTGGATGTCTGTAATGAAGCTGGATCAGGCTTAGAAGAAGTGGTTGAAAGATCATAATCTCCACCAAATACGAGAAGATCCTTCAAGCCTGTCCTCTACAGAGAGATCTGGAAGTGTTATCTGGAGGTGAATTAACAGAAATTGGAGAAAAAGTAAGATTCAAGGAAAACATCAGTGTGAGCCAGTATCATGAACATCAGTCTTGTCCTCTCAACAGTTGATTGTTGTCAAGATCATTTCTAAATGTAGGAGACACGCCTTAGCCTGTTGGAACCAGTCGGTATTTGGTGTGGTCTGTTTTTGTGCTAACTGTACGAGACACAGTGCCTTAGCCTATTGAAAAAGGTATTTGGTGTGGTCAGTTTTTGTGCTAAATGTACGAGACACAGTACCTTAGCCTGTTGGAACAAGTTGGCATTTGGTGTGGTCAGTTTTTGTGCTAAATGTACGAGACACAGTGCCTTAGCCTGTTCGAACCAGTCGGTATTTGGTGTTGTCTGTTTTTGTGCTAAGTGTACGAGACACAGTGCCTTAGCCTGTTGGAACCAGTGGGTATTTGGTGTGTTCTTGTTATTGTGCTAAATGTATGAGACATGGTGCCTTAGCCTGTTGGATCCAGTCGGTATTTGATGTTGTTTTTTTTGTGCTAAACTACTATTCTTACAGAAAGGCTGAACAAGTTCCATGATATAGTTTGTACAGAGTAACACATTCCACTCATTCCAAGCAACCATGACAACATCAAAATGAAGCTAATTGGTGTCTTAGTTTATTGGCATGAGATACTAATTAATGTAGTCTGTTTTTGTGCTAAATTATTGAGACATGGTGCCTTAGTTTATTGGTATTAGTTTTTAATTAGAAATGTAGGAGATATTTTTGTGCTAAATGTATAAGACCTCAGCCTTAGCCTATTGGAACCAGTCGGTAATTGGTGTGGTGTGTTTGTATTAAATTGATAAGTTCTGCCTTAGTTTATTGATATGAGTTGCTAATTAGTGTGGTCTGTTTTGTGCTAAATTAATGAGACCCGGTGCCTTAGTTTGTTGGCATCATTTTGTAATTAGTAATTTGGTTGTCTTAAATTGATGATTGTTGCCTTAGATTGTTGGAAAGAGTTGCCAATTAGTGTGGTCTCGGTTGTGGTAAATTAAAAAGACAGTTGATTGTTGTCAAGATCAGAAAATTCAAAGATGAGCTGATTTGATGGAAAAACACCAGCTAAGCTGGAAAGCTGCAATATACAGTCAAGGTTAGTCATAAGAAAGAAAGGTTCATAAAAATGTAATATATATTTAATTATGTTTCTACCAGTAAAGTTTCAATCACAGCCTAAAATTTGTTGGAATTAGTTGCTAATTAGTGTTTAATGTTTTGTGCTAAATGTACGAGACTTACTTTGAAGAAAACTGGCTAATTTCTTTTGCATTCCTCTCCTTTCCTTAGGGTTCTGTGGATTATGTTGGCCAACAGTTAGCTTTTTGACATAGCGCCACCCCATCATCCTTCACTCTATGACTTACTCGCCATTTACAAAACGTACGCGTCCTTGGATACCAACACAACGCTGCCGAGTACACTTTCGATTCATAGTGTGTCTCTTCAAAAGGAGTTCCTATTCTTTCCGTCCGCCGTCTTAGGCTGGAGACTAATTCTTTCTGGTAAGTGAAGTTTATGATCAATTTCATTGTATAGAAGCCATTTTAAAACCGGTAGGGAGGGGCTGTTTTGCCAATATGACAACCCCTTACCCACCTATAACCGCCCCCCTAGTCAAAACCTAAGCCTCTCTGATTTTGACATAGACATTAATGACTGGATCCCTGTACAAAAATAGCCAAAAAAGACAACGTCCAATCTACGTTGAAATAAACCCATCTCCTAACTCCAAACCAACCACCAAAAAGTCCGCTCAAACAATCATTGTATCAGGAATCTTACCAGAACTATCAAAAAACCCAATAAACACTTGCTAAACTAATCAATGAAGAAAAACCAAATGCCATGATCTCAAATATAAACCGTCTTCCTAGTAACGACATCCTAATCACCCCCATGACCCTAAATCTGCAAATATCCTCCTGAAACCATGGACTCAAAAGACTAAACTAGGCAACCCCAAACCAAGAATCCCAAAAAAAGTATGACAAAGAAACTTCTCCGTAGTAGCCTGTGGCATAAACCCTGAAATTCAAATCAAAGATATTGAACAAGAACTCAAAGACCAAGAATACACCCCAATACAAACTAAAAGACTCATTAGTCATGCCACAAACAATACAACTTGGAAAGTAAAAATGACGTTTGAAGAACAAGAGCCTCAACAATCCCTAATCAAACAAGGTTTCTACTTAGGATACTCTAAACACAAAACAGAAGAATACCACGAACCCCCCCAAATCACTCAATGTTTCAAATGTCAACTTTTTGGACACACCCACCATACTTGCAAAAATCAAACCATATGTCTCAGATGTGGTGAAAACCACAGAGTTAAAGACTGTCCCAAACAAAAAGAAAACCCAAAATGTGCCAATTGCTCAGGGACTCATGTCGCCCTTTACAAAGGATGCCCAAAATTTAAAGAAGCTAAAACTGAAAATAATAACAAACAACAAGAACAAAGAACCTACGCGAATGTAACCAATTTTACCCCTAAAATTGAAATAACAAATTAATATCGCAACCTTTGTAATTGAATTAGTACAATACACCTTCCAAAAAGCCAACATTAATATTAAATCTGAAGACCTTGCCAGTTACGCCACCGTGTTAGCACTAAAACACCTAAACTTAAATATCCCAGAAACTGTAATTATGGAACGTCTCCACCATCCTTCAATATTTAGCCCCCCTCAATCACCTACATGACAAGCACACTCCCTCCTTCGGTCAAGTTCCTCCACCTAAACATCAACAGTATCCTTCCAAAATTAAGCCTCCTACTTACTATATTCGCCAACCACTCCCCGGATATCATTTCGTTAAACGAAACTAAACTAAATAAAAATTCCCACCTTAGCATCCCTGGTTACCAAACTTTCAGACGCGATATCTCTCGCTCTATGGGAGGAGTACTTATTGCTGAAAAAAACAACCTCAAAGCCACCCTCCTCCCAAACAAACCCAAACAATTGAAATTGTACTCGAAAGAGACAATAAACCTCTCCACATTATTAGCTATTATAGTCCCCAAATGAGCCCATATCCACAATCAAAAAAATTTCTAATAAAAATACAATACTACTAGGAGATTTAAATGCCCACCACATCATTTTTGGTAGCACCAAAATATCTGAAAAAGGCATATCCCTCTTAGAAATATGTGATAAACACAACTTAACAATAATTAACCAAAATACCAAAACTAGGATAAACCCAATAAACAATAATACTGAACTACTTGACTACGCCATAACCTCAAACCACCTTGCAACTAAAACTCATTCGATTCAAATCCTAGAAGATGACCTAATCAGTGACCATTTTCCACTCCTTTTTGAGCTAGACATAAACCTCAGTCGCATCCAAAATAACGAATTAACGTATAATTACAATAAAACAGACTGGACATCATTTAAAAAGGGATCATAACAAACAACACTATTGCCAATTACCACAACAACAAGCTAAATTACATTGGCATATATTGTGACAGCATTGCCCAACATATCTTTAATACTTTCAAACAACACTGCCCATTAAAAACAAAACAGAAATCCAAAACTAAATAGGAATATTCTTACACTAAATAACTCAGACGTCGCCTACATAGAACCTATATGATCTCCCCAGATCCAACTCTAAAAACCTAAATTAACCAACCTAAAAAAACAAATAAATAGACAAATATCGGCGGTCGACCAAAACCGAATCCAAAACAAATGCGATTCAATCATTAATGACAAAAACCCAAAACACTTTTGGAAAAATTAAAAAAATATCATAAACCCATTACAACCCAAACACAGGTAATACAGACGAATGCCTTAGAGATAAAGTAGGTAACCTCATCACAAAAACTTAAGACCAAATAAAGCTTAGTGAATCATACTTGAAAACTATATTCAATATCTTAGATGGCCCTCCATACGATAACAGATTCCAACACAAAATAGACCGTACAATTATCTCTAATGCAACCAGCTTTATCCCCAACTTCTAAGGATGTCTCAACAAAAACATCCCTCTACTCAAAGAAATAGATATAAATGATTGGTATAGTGCCACTGAATATGCAAAAATGCCTCCTCCCCTGGTCTTGACAACATAAATGACCTAATGCTAAATGATTCCCCTCCGTCGGCCTCCGATATTCATTAACTCTCATATTTTCCCATTATTTAACAAACTCCTTAGACTGGGTCATTTCCCAACCCTGTGGAAATCCGCCAAAATGATTTTAATACCGAAATAAGTAAAGACACACCAAAATTCAAAACTATCAACCAATTAGTCTCCTACCAGCCTTAGGTAAGATTTTCGAAAGAATTATAGATAACCGCACCAGAAACCACCTTGAGCAAATTAATCACTTTGCCAGTATCAGCCAGGCTAATTCCGCGCACACAAATCTACAATAAACCAAACTTTCCACCTTTCCAAAGAAAGCATCGGCTTCATAAAAAAACATGATACCACTGCCCTCTTCCTTGATGCCGAAAAGGCGTTCGACAAAACTTGGCACAACGGCATAAGAATTTAACTACTTAACTTTAATCTCCCCTCCAATTACACCAGACTTCTTTCCTCTTTCGTTAGTGAGCGCAATGCCAAAATATGCTACAAAAACCAACAATCAAAACCTATTCCACTTAGTGCAGGTACTCCACAGGGCGCTGTTCTCAGCCCTCTCCCCTGCACCCTATTTGTTAATGATTTGAACATCCCCCCTCTATCTGAATGCAACTATAGTGAGTACACTGACGATATAGCCATTTGGAGCACCAGTAAAAATATCTATGTGACGGAACTAAATATTAAAAGAGCAATTACACATCTCGAAAATTGGTGCTCGATGTGGAGAACAAAAATATATCCCTCAAAATCTAACCTAGCCAATTTCTCCATAATAAACTCAAAGTACCATAACCATATTTCCAAAATTAATCTTTTCGACACCTCAATCACTGCTACTCCTAATGCAACCTTCCTTGGTACCACTTTCGATAGCAAATTATCGTTTAATCTACTTTGTAACAGAACTGCAGGACGCTGCTGGTTCCAACTTAAATCCATTCAAATCCTCTCACACAAATATAACTTCCCTCCAAAAACAATTATCCAAATCTATAAATCCAAAGTAAAACCGATTCTCAGTTACGGGAGAATCTCCCTGCTTACCATCTCTAATCCCAATAAACAAATTTTAAACAGAATCCACACCACAGCTTATCGACTCGCACTCAAAATCCCTACCTATATTGCTACTTTGTACGTTCTCCGTGCAGGAAACAAAATCTACTTTCACCCGACTTGAAGAATTCAACACCAAGTTATACAAAAACAACCTCGAGAACGACCCTTTGATTGAAGACCTCCCCCTGAAATACAGAGTCGCAACAACTCACTACCCAAAAACCAAACCCTTTCTGTATTCACAATTGTTACTACTTAAAGTCTCATTCCATTAAAAAAATCCTTTCCTTAATGGGTCTAGGCCCAAGTATACTTATATATACAGATTATATTGTTACCAAACAATAGAAACCACAACCACTCCCTACCCAAACAATAGAAACCACTCCGTCTCCACAATTCTCAGTACTTAAAAAATTCCTCTCCTTTAGAATTCCCTCCCTAATTGACTCTTCGACTCTGACCTCGGGTATGATTATGGCTATCCTGTCCTATGTAAATATATAAGACTTCATTTACCAGCAATTCCTTGACTGAACATAGACAACCTCTCCAAGAAAAAAAAAAAAATGTCTATTCTATAAAAACAAACTTATTATCCCCCGTAGGACCTCTCGCCAGGTCGACCAGGGGTTAAACTCCTTTTGTTTTGATATCAACAACAACAAAAACAAAACTTTTACGCGAATTAAAAAAAAAGGTAACTAATTTCATTTATTTCATTTCATTTATTGATTTTTGTTCTATTTTAACATAAGTATGACATATGACATAGAAGGAGATAAGAAACAAAACTTGTGAAAGGAAGTGTACTAAAAAAAACCTATAGGGCTTGTCGGGTAGTGACACTCCCTAAACACTTAATGTGGAAGACATCATGATTAGGTTTTGGTTTCATTTAATCAATAGGTGGAGGTAGAGGAATTGGACACTCTTGCACAAGATATCAACGGCTTGAAGTACTCTGCTCAGGTGGCCTCCATTCTAGGTATGTACTTAATAATAATATAATAATAATCATAATAATAATAATAATATTCAATTTACTGTGTTTGGAAAGAAACTTTTTGCTGCTTTGGATGAAGATTAAGGATTCTTGTTTTTCAAAAGGCAAAATGCAAGATGGACTATATATGAAAGGATGAATACCAAAAAATTAAGAAAAGAAATTGGGTGGGGGGAGGGGGAATCAGGCAGAGACCATCATGTTACTACCCTGTTAATTTTGTGTAGGACCCTGGTTAATTTAAAAGGAAGAAATCCCTTTAGTACCCTTGAGTTTCTGAAAGGGTTCTTCTTTGGGATAACGGTGGAGAGACATGTCGATGTTATCTTTTGGGTCTGATCGTCAGGAAAATGCAGATTAAACTGCCGTGTCCATTTGGAACCTGGGAATTGAACCCTGCTACTGGAACAAATGTATTCCATCAGAGCATAGACAATGATTCAGAGAAATATGGCCTTTATATTAATAATCTGTTGTTTTCTTTCCCAAATTTTTCTTTTTGGTTAAACAATGAGTGAAAAGATTCATTCGGTTGGAAGCAGCACCGTCCCTTTTCACACCTTTTTTTTTTTGGGGGGGGGGTGTGGGAAGAGACCTATTAGCCCTTAGGGTCTGAAAATATTACAATAGGATTATTGTGGTGGACAGGACAGACAACAGTTATTTTTGCTTGTAGCTGAATGTATGATGTCCAGGGATCACAAGGAAGTATCAAAAGCCCGATCAAAACTGCCGTTTTTTGTACTATCGAAATTTGTCAGAATAAAGAAATTGAAAGCAAAAATATAAAGAGTTTATCTGGCCTTGTAGACTGCGATTGAACCAGTCTCTGTCATCTACAAATAATAGAAAGTGGGTATCCATTTCTGTTTGTGACAGCAATAACAAAAAATGACTGCAAATTAACAAGTTTTTGTAAACTTTCTCTATTCAGGGATTCGAATCCCAAATTCCACTCGAATATACCCCCCCTACTTATGAACTGTCACGTAGCTCAAGGTGACAAAGTTACTACAAAGATGAGAATAGGCCTTAGGTGGTTCCTAATTCAATGACATTTCTCACAGTTAATTGAATTGACTTCCCCCACCCTCCGGATTATCCTCACCCATAGAAAATACCCTCCACCCAAGAATACTTAAAAAAAAAAACCATGGCTTACCAAGAACCTCTCTGCGTTCATTTTTCAGATTCCAGTGAACCTTCCATCAGCAAAGGAATGGCGCAACTCGGTCTGAAGGACAATCGACCGCTGGCGGAATGGCTTGACCGGTACAACGCCAACCAGCCGGACCTGGCCGCCAAGCCCAACTTCACCACATTTCCACTGGACTTTAAGCCGTCACCGTGCAAACCGCTCTTCTTTGACATAGCTCTGAACCATATAGAGTTACCCTCCTTGGACGAGAAACTGGAACAGAATAAATCGTCCCCGCAAGGGGGTCTGGGTGGGTTCCTGCATGGATGGTGGAGCGGGGGTGAAAAGTAACTCTCGATTTGCCACGATGTCGGAAAAAGGATTTTGGAAAAAAGGTCTTTTGTATACATAAGCCGGTAGTATTTGGGAGGGCTCTCACTCTTCTCCTGCATGTGCTGTAATCATCTTTTATTTAAGTTTTATTTGATTTGATTTCTTTTTTTTTAGTATAGAAAACTACACCTTGTTGCAATGCAAACACAAAGATGGGGGAAGGCCAAAAAGAATAACACTCACTTTTTTAACGTGGCTTGGCAAACAAAATTTGAAGAATATTCAAAATGGGAATTGGAATTTTATATATTTTGGATTTGGTGTTTGTGTGTTTATCTTGTTTAGAGAAAAAGAAGAAAAAAACAGCATCTTTATTTGATGGGGCTTTAAAGTTTTAAAAATGGGTTTCGGTTGTTGATTTCTTGGTCTACAAACATTGTGGTGCTTGACTGACTGACACTTTATGGGGGGATGTTAAGGTGACTGAATTTAATATTGGCAGGAGTTATGGATGGTAGTTGGAAGGACCAGGGGTGGGGGGGGGGTGGTGAGGCAAAGGATAGAGAAGGAGAAATGAAAGTGAAGAGGGAGAATCTTTGAATTGAATTTTCAGTTTGCAGTAGCACAGGTTTACTGATAAGGCTATATTTAAAGAAACTTTCAATAATGCACACTTCGTGTATATAATTTGGGGTGTGGTAGTCGGAGCGGGGGGGGGGGGGGGGCTGTGTGATTGAGACAGCAATGAAAGGGAGCAACCTTTCCACATATATGTTGTTTGTGCTATGGTAGTATCGTTTCCTTTTTCAAACTGGAGGGCAAAAATGTAAAAATTAAGTTATCTAGAATTAATTCAAAATCAGGTTTAGTTAATAAATGAAAGTTAAAGACAATTTTATTGATGGTAGCAGGGGTGCCATGGTATTGTAAACTGAATCATCAATCAGCCATGGAAGGCCAACTCCTTTTTGTTGGGAAATTGTCGTCAAGCAAACCTATGGATTCAAGCCCTGTCTGGCTAAAGTAAGATGGGGTTATTATTTTTATCTAGGAGAAATCAATTCTTTTTCCCCTCACGTTGAAATGGTCTTCCAAATTTAAAAAAAAAAATGTCCAAAAAGAATGTACTGGTGTGAATTGGATAGCTACCTGGTGTGAAGTAAAAAGGCCATAGGCTTATCCCATATGTACATGTGACTGCTTAGTATCATTAAATAACTGCCCTCCAGGCTGATATTATAAATAATAGAAACATTATAGAAAATAACTGTCTGTTGTCAACCAACCATCTCAATAGTAGATGCAGGTATCACTAAGAATGTTTATGAAATATGTATTGCATGTCTTGATTAGTATTTGCATAATAATTTGATGAGGGATAACCTGTGTCTGGACAGGTAGTTGAAGGGTATTAACTGTGGTGGGAGGGATGAAGGTATATCCTGTCCATGAACTGATTTGTCATTAAAAAAAAGACGTCATTTCAAAGTATCACTCTTTTTTCTTATTTTTTTCCTTTTTTTTCTTCCTTTTACATGAGTATTGTAAAAGGAAAAGCAGAGGTTGAGTTTGAGCCAGGGACCTTGAGATGCAAAAGCAAAAGTCTTTACCACTAGACCATTAGGTGGGCCTCTAGTTTCTAGAGCTTTACAAATATTTAAAGATCCTGCTGTGTGGACTTAGTCGTTTTTATAAAACATTTTCTCCACTACTCCTCCTCCTCCCCCGACTAGCTAGTCAGGGGGGAAGGGGTGGCGGCGAACTCCACTTGTCCGCGCGTGAACCTTGTCAGGGGGAGGGGTGGCGGCGAACTCCACTTGTCCGCGCCTTTACCTTGTCAGGGGGAGGGGGCGGCGACCTCACCTTGTCCACACCTTCACCCCCTCTCACCTCTCACCTCTCACCTTGGTACTCACCTTACCCACCTGTCAGGAGGAGGGGGACCGCCCACCTTTGGGATTCACCTTATCCACTTGTCAGAACTCCTTTTTCAAATACTCACCTGGGACTTGAACCGATGCAATCCAAACCAATCGCTTACTGAACGATGGAATAACCAATTACACCATTTCGGTTCCCTCTGGAGAAACTTCGTTTCTTATATTTATACTTCCACTCCCTCCAGAGGGTTGAAAAGTAAAAGGCTCTGTCTGGACATGAACCACAGACATGATGCTCTGTCTGGGAATCGAACCGGAGACATGGAGTTTGTCTCTCCAGTCCAGAGCACTACCAACTGCGCCACAAGAACTGTTGAGAATTAATGCTCGTTTCTAATATTTAAACTTCAGAGTCCAGAATGGAATCAGTAAAGAGCAAAATATAAAATGCACTGTCTGGGGTTTGAACCGGAGACATGGAGTTTGTCTGTCTCTCCAGTCCAGAGCACTACCAACTGCGCCACTAGAACTGTTGAGAATTAATGCTCGTTTCTAATATTTAAACTTCATAGTCCAGAATGAAATCAGTAAAAGAGCAAAATGCTCTGTCTGGGGTTCGAACCGGAGACATGGAGTTTGTCTGTCTCTCCAGTCCAGAGCACTACCAACTGCGCCACTAGAACTGTTGAGAATTAATGCTCGTTTCTAATATTTAAACTTCAAAGTCCAGAATGGAATCAGTAAAAGAGCAAAATATAAAATGCTCTGTCTGGGGTTCGAACCGGAGACATGGAGTTTGTCGGTCTCTCCAGTCCAGAGCACTACCAACTGCGCCACTAGAACTGTTGAGAATTAATGCTCGTTTCTAATATTTAAACTTCATAGTCCAGAATGAAATCAGTAAAAGAGCAAAATGCTCTGTCTGGGGTTCGAACCGGAGACATGGAGTTTGTCTGTCTCTCCAGTCCAGAGCACTACCAACTGCGCCACTAGAACTGTTGAGAATTAATGCTCGTTTCTAATATTTAAACTTCATAGTCCAGAATGAAATCAGTAAAATATAAAATGCTCTGTCTGGGGTTCGAACCGGAGACATGGAGTTTGTCTGTCTCTCCAGTCCAGAGCACTACCAACTGCGCCACTAGAACTGTGAGAATTAATGCTCGTTTCTAATATTTAAACTTCAGAGTCCAGAATGGAATCAGTAAAAGAGCAAAAATATAAAATGCTCTGTCTGGGGTTCGAACCGGAGACATGGAGTTTGTCTGTCTGTCCAGTCCAGAGCACTACCAACTGCGCCACGAGAACTGTTGAGATTTAATACTCGTTTCTAATATTTAATCTTCACAACATTAGAAGGCAAATAAATAGAAAATCAAATGCATCCTCTGGTGTTTGAATTCAAGACAAGGAGTATGTCTCAATTTTTTTTTTTCAGTTTATTGACAATTTCATTGTAAAAAACAATAATAAATATGCAAAATTATACAACATAACAACTTCGCCACAGTAACTGTTAATTGAGAAATGATAGGCTTTTCTAATATTTTAACTGCAAAATGAGGAAAAGAAATACCAAAACAATACATCCTCTGGGAGTTGAATTCTAGACAGAGAGTTTGTCTTACTTTCTATGTACATAACACTAACCACAGTAACTGTTTAGAAATAATTATTAGTTATTTGATTTGATTTATTTTGTTTTTTCACGTGCAAATATACAATGTGAAAGGAAGTCTTCTATAAAGCATACAATAGCTTAACAATGTAGAAGACTGGTCAGAAAAGCATTATTTGGACAATTTCTTCCCATCTAGCAAAAACATATCCCTAACAAACAGTAAACCGGCGTCGTAAAAGCTTTTTGTCATAAACAATGGTATTATCAATTCTAATAAAATTATTAGGGATTTGCACACCCAATGTCCGATGGTTTCTTAAAGGTAGCTAAGCTTACTCAAAACCGCACGGAAGCAGATATGGACCTGGGAGTTGCAAATTTGGGCTCCTGAGCATCGGTTACCCCCTGTTACGTCATTTGGGCGAAATCGATTTTGGATCGATTCTGGGTCAGTTTTGGGAAAACTGCAAATCAGGTTTTTTGCCCCCCACGCCCCAACACAGCACCTAATTCCAAAATAAACTTCAGATTCGTAATCAGCGTGTCACGAACTACCAGAAAAGATACACATTTATCGCTTTTGCGACAATTTTTTTTTTCACCTCAAAGAAAAGTAAGACCGAAAAACTTTTACGACGAACAAAGGTTATAAAACCTTTTGTTGTCCCGAAAAGTTCTTCGGTTTTCTATTGTTCCTCTGAAGTTGCAAACTGAGCGAAATAAGTGTCATAAGAGGGTGCACGACGCATCTTGCCAGTGATACGTGATTTCAAAACAGTCAAATAAAACCTTTGTTTGTCATCTTGAGTTTTATCTTGACATTTATGAATAAATGGGTCAATTTTGGCAAAAAACTGTTAGAGGTACGTACCCCTTACGGTTTTTTTAGGTGCAAAAACTTTTTGTCGCAAAGGCGATAAATGTGTATCTTATTCGCGACACGCTGATTACGAATCTGAAGTTTATTTTAGAATTAGGGGTAATGGTCGAGGGGGGCGAGGATGGTCTGTGGGGGCGCTTTCGACACTATCTAAGCGGAGCGCCACCACGAGTAGGCGCGGAGCGTAGAGAAATTTTTCAATAAAGATGCTCCCTAGATCGCCGGAAATGACCCTTTCCGGGCCTTGCTAATATGCAGATAAATGAAGAATAAATAGGTGTCATCGCCAAAAAAAATGTGACAAATGTCAATAGGTAGATGAGAGCGCATTAAAAACGTCAATAATCGCATATAAATAAAAAGTGGTAAAAAGCTGAAAAGGGCGCCAGCAGTCCATTTGAGTCCGTCAGGGGGGCATCCGCCCCCCTGACTGTATGGACGCTCCGCCACTGCCAGATAGACCACCCAAACCCCCCTCCCCCTTCCATGGTACGCCATTTGACGCAAGAATAACACACCCTCAATGCAACCTACAGCTAATGGACACTTTCGTGGTATGATTATAGTCCCCCAAATGAGCCCATATCCACCGATATAATTAAAAAAATGTTCTAATAAAAATAAAAAAACTCCTAGTAAATGCCCACCACAATATTTTTTCTGAAAAAGGCAAGTCTCTCTTAGAAATATGTGATAAATACAACTTAACGATAATTAACCAAAATACCAAACCTAGGATGAACTCAATAAACAATATTACAGAACTACTTGACTACCCATATAACCTCAAATCACCTCGCAACTAAAACACATTCGATACAAATCCTAGAAGATGACTAAATCAGTGACCATTTTCCACTCGTTTTTGAGCTAGACATAAACCTCAAGTGCATGCCAAATAACGACTTGACGTATAATTAAAATAAAACAGACTCCCAAAATACAACAACCAAAACAACGAGCTAAATTACATCGACAATTACTGTGACAGCGTTGCCCATCATATCTTCTATACTTTCAAAAGACACTGTCCCTTAAAAACAAAACAGAAAACGAAAACTAAATAAGAATATTCTTACACTTATGAAACTCAGACGTCGCCTACGTAGAACTTATATCATCTCCCGAGACCCAACTCTAAAAACCCAAATTAACCAACTTAAATAGCAATAAACAGACAAATATTGGCGGATGAACAAAAGCGCGTCCAAAACAACTGCGATTTAATCATTAATGATAAAAACCAGAAACACTTTTGGAAAAGTTAAAAAAAAAATCATTAACCCCATTACAACACCAAACACAGGTAAAACAGACCAAGGCCTTAGATTAGAGATAACGTAGGTAACCTCATCACAAAAACTCAAGACCAAATAAAGCTAATTGAATCGTACTTTGAAAGTATATTCAATATCTACGATGGCCCCCCATACGATATCAGCTGTAAACACGAAATAGACCGTACAATTATCAGTAATGCAACCAGCTTTAACACCAACCCATTAGGATGTCTCAACAAAAAACATCCCTCTGCTCAATAAAATAGATATCAACAATTGGTATAGTGCCACTAAAACATGCATCCTCCACTGGTCCTGACAACATAAATGACCAAATGCCTAAAAACTCCCCTCCGATATTCATTAACTCTCATATTTTCCCACTATTTAACGAACTCCTTACACTGGGTTATTTCCCAATCCCATGGAAATCCGCCAAAAAGATTTTAATACCGAAACTAAGTAAAGACCGCACCAAAATTCAAAACTATCGACCAGTTAGTCTCCTCCCAGCCTTAGGTAAGATTTTCGAAAGAATTATAGATAACCGAACCATAACCCACCTAGAGCAAATTAATCACCTTTCCCCGTATCAATCGGGCTAATTCCGCGCACACAAATCTACAATAAACCAAACTTTCAGCTTATCTTATTTTTTTAGCCTCTGAAGAAGATTCTGCTAGGATCGAAACTTTTACACATTCTATTACACAGGCTCTCTAGTGGATAAGCAGTTTGCTAACAGTTTTATTTTATTTTCATTCTGCTTATCTTTTAGGCAGAACAAAGGTTTGTGAATCCTTTGTTCGTTTTAAAAGTATTTTTTCGAGTTTCTATTGTTCCTCTGAAGTTGCAAACTGACCAAAAAAGAGGCCGATAGAGAGCGCTCGACGCGTCTTGCCAGTCATACGTTATTTTAAAGCAGTCAAATCAAACCTTTCTTATTCATAAATGTTCTCCAGTTTCACGGTGTTGTTTCCTCGGAAATTGTATGCTAAGCGATAGAAGTGTTCAATGTTTTAATCGTAATTTTTTCTTCAAAAATGGAACGGAGGGTGATAAAATACTGTCTGATACTGTTGTTTTAACTGTTTGTTGTATATTAATAGTTTTCAACCGCTCCGCGACATGAGCTATGCAGATTCAGGAAACGTTGCCTTGACCATTACTTTAGCAACAAGGCAATCAAAAGAATTAAGATCTTTTAAGGACTCACAAATGTAGAATTTATATTCCAAAATGTTTCAATACCCAGAGATGCTCTATGTATGAGCACATGGACATATTCTTTGATCAATTTGAGCAAGAAAAGCAGCTCGGCCACCCCTTTAATAATTAATGAGTTACATGACATTGTTTTATTTTCACTATGGAACATTTTTACAAGTTACTGCCAAACCTAGAGTCATGTAGTATTATTCACTGAAAATAATGCCAAGTTTAAGACCATTTGAAATATGAAGTTCAATAAAGGTGTACGTGTTGAGTTATCCTGTTTACAAGTACAGCATTTTGAACATCACCCTCCGTTCCATTTTGAAGAAAAAATTAGCATTATTTCTCAACAGTTGCTGTGACGCAGTGGTTAGCAAGGGCGTAGGAACCGGGGGGCTGGGCCTAACTGCGCCAAAGTTCAATACAGGGGAACTTGAAATGCAGCTATTGGTCAAGACAAATTGGTTGGGACACGGTATATCATGTCCCCACTACTGAAAAAGTTGATGGGGACGCGTCCCGCTGTCCGCACCAGGATCTGCGCCCATGGTTTGAAGGCTGTTCATCCTGGAACGCCTTTTTCATGCTCACTTATATGATGTGATATCTGCTGTTTGCTTAACAAATTCGAATAATTGAAATGAGACTGAAATAAATAACTTTGATTTGTTTATTGTGCAATTCCCCACATTCTTTTCATTTTGAAAGACGCACAGTTTCAAGTTCAGTACACTGAAGGTTTCGATTCTCTATCTGCCTTCAGTTTAGGTAAGATCTTGGGATATTCATCCCTAGATCTCGGATATTGCTAGAAATCCATACAGCACAGTGTTCTTGGTATTTCTTGGGATTTTTCGGGCCTGATCTTGGGAAATTGCAAAATCGGGAGTGGTTACACTCCATTTAGGTCAGTGCACGTATGGCAAGCCGTTTTAACATTTACCTCGCAATTCGACTTAAGTCGAATACATTTCACTTAAGTGGAATTCAATATCACTTAAGCAGAATACTATTTAACTTACGTGGAATTCTATTTCACTTAAGTGGAATACCATTCCACTTAAGCTTAATTGTATTTTACTTAAGCTGAATTCATCAACTTGTCACTGCATCTTACTTAAGCTAAATCTATTTCACTTAAGGGGATTGTATTTCACTTAAGTGGAAATGCATTTCACTTAAGTGGAATTGTATTCTACTTAAGTGGATACAATTCCACTTAAGTGGAATGTCCTTTCTATTTCATATATATATATATATATATATATATATATATATATATATATATATATATATATATATATATATATATATAAACAGTTGTACAATTGTGCTATGAAACCAACTGTGGCTGGTCTTGAACTCGACCGAGTCGTCGGATAACATGATGCATTTCGGTATTAGACTAACTAATATATATATATATATATATATATTAGAGAAAAGGTACTCCCTCCTTTTCTCTAATATATATATCACTAATATATATATATATATATATATATATATATAAATATATATATATTAGAGAGAGAGGAAATATGAAAACGTCAAAATGGAGTTGTCGGTGTAAGGGGTAGGGTGAGGCGCACACCCCTTCCAAAATCATCGATCCGTCACTGGCTACCCTATGTGTATAATAGGGATCAGCCCTGTAATTATGTCACTGTTCTTTTTTCTCTTCCCAGTTGCTTGCCCTTTTTTCTACTCCCTCCTTTTCTCCATTTCCTCTATTTCTTCTTTTTCTTTTCCCTTCCTTCCTCCCCTTCTTTCCCCTCTTTTTCCCTTTTTTCTTCTCTCTTTTTTTCTCGCCTCTATTTCTTACCTGGGGGGCGCACGCCCCCAACGCCCCACCTGGATATGCGTGCCCCCAACGCCCCCCCCTGGATATGCGCCTGGTCAAGGTGGTCAGAATTTGACCCTAAGTGACCTTTGACCTCTTCATAGAACATTCAGATCTTGTACATTTCTGAGCATGAGGATAATCGCAGCTTTGATTTTGATGTCGACAAGGATTTCAGGCTTTTGGCAGCTGATGACTCCAATTTACATTTGACCTCTTAACAGAACTGCTCAAAGTGTAATGCTCAGTGAGGGGGACCTACCACCTAATTATGACATTTTACCGATGCTACAGATATTCACTAAACTAGACTACAAGGTTTTTGTATTTTGGCCGCTGATGACCTCAATTGACATAACTTCATAATTTCCATCTGTAAATATGAGAAAATTTTCAACATGATACCCTTGAGAAGGGCACTTTTGAAAACATGCAAGAGAGAATAAAAAACCCAGTATTTTTAGGTGCAGGGCAGAGATGGTCTTATGGTATTGCAGAAGTAGTCAAGACTATGCATGAAATAAAGATAGATTTCCCCAGAAAAAAATTCTGCCAAACTATTCCTTAAAATTTAGGAGAGCAGTTTTTTCAAGAGTTTTTAGTACAGCTTCCATAACAGTGTTCTCTATTATATCTCTTGCTATTTCAAGGAAAAAATACTGCATATCTTTCAATATTTACACACATGGTGATACAAAAAAAAGAAGTAGAAAAGCTTACATATATATACAGTTTATATATATATATATATATACAGTTTATATATATATATATATATATACAGTTTATATATATATATATATATATTGTTATGATGTAGCATGTTACTTTAAAGGTTAACTACGCTAATTGATGTTATGCAATTCTTAAATGGTGTATTATTATGCTAATTTGTAAACGTAAAGCACAATCAGTGCAGTTCTAAGCTACGGTCGAGTAACCTCACCGAATGCCATATATATTAGTTTTCAAGGAGTGGCTCGGCCTCTTCTCTCAGTGGCACCAACCTGTACGTCACGCCACGTATCACAACTATGTCTGCATAGCCCTTAGAAAACCTACCTTTTCCGTTCCGGCCTATATATATATATATATATATATATATATATATATATTTACATATATATATGTACATATAGATAGGGAGTACTCTATTCGATTAAGCCCAAAAGGGTTTCTTAGTTGACTTCCTTTCACATTTTTTACTTATTTGTACTTTTATTGTCTTGTTCACCTTGTAATACTATGTGATGAAACAAATAATAATAATAAATATATCTTTTAAGAAGCTGCAACATCGGTGGCTCAAAAAGTTTGTGATTCTGAAAGTTTGAGACCGGCAGGTCTTTCTGGTAGCTGGATCGAATCACTTTCCGATTCTTCTTCAACTTTAGTCCTATTTCTAATCCCTTTGTGGGAAACTTCCATCAGCTTGTCATTTTGGATTGATGAAGCGTTCGGCACGTCGCTACCAGAATTGGAACAAACTTTTCTGTCTTCTTCTGCCTTCAGGAGGTTATCGTCTGGTAAGCCTTTCCTGATCTGGTAAGAGTTAGACTGTACTTAACTCGGAGGTGAAATGGAGGCTTTCATGTCCATAATGAGACTAGAGTAGGGATCTGAATCGGCTACAGGGGCTTGGGATTCCAATTTATTGTCTCTGTCTGATGTTTCGTCATCTTCCCAAGTCTCTTCCAAATTTAAGTCTTCTGGAGGTCTCTTGGGGAGCTGTTCCATGGTGGACACCATAGGTGGCTCTGTCCAGAAAAGAGTATGAAAGAAAATTACTAGATAGGAATACACAAGCCATGTAGACGTAAGAACTCTGCATAAAGTGTAGATCATGCATGTTACATTTGAAGACTCGAATGAGTCAACGATAGCCAATAATTTTAAGGGCGAAAACGGATTGCTTTGGGTGATAGGAGGGGGTGGGGGATTAACACTTTCTTGGTGGGAGGGAGTCAGAGCCACAGACAGAGATCTAAGAACATTTAATGATTTCCCTAACTTATGTAATGTCAGAAATGTCAAATTTTTTATTTTTTATTTATAACCCATCTACTAGTGAAATGTCTAGTATTGTTGTATCAACTACAGTAGTTACAGAATATTATTATAAAATGTAAAAAAAATGTAAAATTTTTTTATTGCAATAGATTTACAAGCTATATTACAATGGAAAGACATGAAGGAAAAATTCATAAAAAAGATGACTTTAGAAACAAAGTTTAACAAACCTCAGTTAATTTGTTGTGAATGGTTGAAAAACAGCACTATCAGACCAGGCTGGATTTTTTATGCCACTTTTAATTTGTAAGGGAACGACCCATTAATTTGCCGAGGTTCATCGGTTTAGAGTGACAAGACTATTTAGTCTAATACTTTAACCATTTAGCTGAGTTCCTCAGATCCAGCACAAAATCACAAAAAGATATTTACCTGTCTCAAATGACATGTTTACAGTGGTAGTACAAATTTGTCAACTTTTGGATAGATGGTGTTTAATTTTCTTTCAATGGGCGCAAGGGTGTTGTTGTTTTAATATCAAGTTAAAGGAACATGCTTTGGTTGAGTGAGAATTTATGTAAAGCCGTGGGTTAACAAAACTTAACATTAACATTAAAGCCTGTTCTAGAAGAGCTGATAACATCATCAAGTTAGCCTTTAAAGGAACATATCGGAGGTTTAGCATATTTTAACAGTGCATAGCTTGGAACTGGATCAGCAGTGTGTGAGTGTAAAATCTCAAATTAACCTTGTTCTGGTGGACTACGACATTATTGTGTCTAAAATTCAGCCTACATATTTCATTTAGGTAGATACTGAAGAAGTGACGGATATGAAGTCATGCTGTCGAGGAAGGAAACATTTCTTTTACAATTTTATTAATTCTCATTCTCATTTCATTATCTGACAATAACACGGATGGAGAAATGTACTACATCTCAAACCTGCACATAATAAGAAAGCAAAGCCAGAATATAAAACTGGAGGGTGGAGTGGAGGCAATAAGTAAGTGTTTACTATTTTGAATACATGTGCTGAAAGTTTCTCCATTTTGTTTATCATTATATTGATGATAACACTAGAGTTTCTGTTAATGGAAAAAAAATGCCCAGTATCTTTGCACTTGTGTAGCAAGTCAGTCAATTTCATAGCAAGATTCGCTCGGGTAAATGGAGCAACAGAGTTCGGAGTGGGTTTAGTGGTACTGGATATGTGTTTTGGTGGGGTTACAGACAAAATCTAAGAGATGGGGAATCTAGGTCCCACCCCTGGCTGCATCCAAACAGCAAAATACTAAGTAACTAGGTGTTAATTTACACATAAATAACAGGTCTTTAATTGAGATGGAGAACAACACACAATAACTGCAATGTTCCTAAATATTCCACTAAAACCCACCCCCCCCCCCCTCTCCCATCCTCCCAGACCAATTCTCTCCATTACGTGTAGGGTTTCCAGAAAGATCTGGCCTGACCCGGCGTTAATTTTGTTACAACCTTTTTCAAGATTTTCCTCTAAATATATTTATATTTATATCTCTGGGATTATAGGATAAGATTATCACTGCACAGAACAAAGCCTTATTTGAAAAAACAAACGTGACACAATGCACATACAATTTAAAAAAAAAAAAATAACAAAAAATAATGCACAGTAGCATATGGCAAAACTTATGGCAGGTATAATATTGTTTCCAATACACTAGTAACTGCACAGCTACTTTGATGATGGGTAAAAAGAGCAATTTGCTTTGCGTGAATACTTATTCAGTTCTAGGAAAAAAGGAACGAGTTTGTTATCCTTACAATATTCACCCAAAAAAATACTTTACACTAAATCTGAGGACGAAGTAAATAAACTTGATGTATTCTTTATGTCACAGCAGATACAAGTCCCTATTGTATTGCCTTATGTATCACTTGAGTGACTCTGGATGGCACAAGCTAGATTGAACCTGCCTTGAAGGTAGTAGCTTTATCCCTATGTGTCCTGTATATTTGTCTTGTTTGTGTCTTGTTTTGTGTTATGTATTGTTTTGAGCAGTACATGGTATGCATTCATTTCAGAGTTGGAGAATATTCCTCACTTGACTCCCAGGGTTTGAAAGGTACAGTTGTACAAGATTGGCTGTGTCCTCTGTGGGCGTGGTGTGTGGTTATTATTGCTGTTGTGGTAAGACCCTGTGAGGGCACTAAGTTGTATTCAGGCTTGTTGAGATGCTTGAAGCTTAGCCTGCGAGGTCAACATTTTATATGCAAAAAAACATATATTATTTATTGTCACCACCTGAGTTAATTTGACCAGTAACCGGTTCTGTGTGGATGTATCGTGGCGCCAGTCTGTACCTGGAGAGCAAGTCAAAGCCCAGTGAAGTAAGTCACATTATTTATCCTTGTTATGTGGGGAATGATGTTTCAAGGTATTATAAATTATTTATTCTATTCATTGCTTTTGAAGTGTCACTGTTATTGTGGGGGTTTGTATCCTGACCTAGGTAACTTTGGCTCTAGCCTAGGGGATATGTCAATAATACTTAGTAATATGTGTTACAAGATAATGCAATCAGGGATCACTTTAGAGAGGAGAATTGTGTCTTGGGGTATGGCATGATATTTTAGATACATAGATTATGTTCTAGAATAATCCTGGCCATTGAAGCTGCCCTAGGGGTAGAGATAGTATGCATATAGTAAGTGTTGTATTGGAGCAGTTAGTGGGGGCATTATAGAATTGGGAGCCTTGTGATTATTTAGGACTTGGTGGTGGGTTTATGTAATTATTTATGTTATTATGTGTTATGCGTTTTCAATATCCCAAAGGGAAATTCACATCTGCAGGAAGATTCACTGTGGTTAGGGTTCGTCTTACAAATACCCTCGGGATAATTCCAGAGCATGTATTTAGACAAAATACTAGTTAACGTATTTTGTACCCTGCAGTTCTCGACAATCATCAGCGGAGCAAGAGAGACAAGGGGTGCTGGCCTAAAGAGAAAAGTGGCCCAAAAGACGGGAGTTGGTGAAACAGTGACAGCGACCTGAAGCTTACCAAACTTTTGGATTGAAATTGTCATTTGAAGACGTGAAAAGAGATTTCTAGAATTAATTTCTAGAATTTCCGAATGCTATAATTCTAGTATTCCCTAATTTGTGATTTATATGAAGGGTGTAATTTCATGAAGGGGTGTTTCAGTCGGTAATTGTATCACTATATTTTTCTGTTCTATACACCCACATGTCCGAGTTCTATATGAACAGGTGTTTCAGTCGGTAATTGTATCACTATATTTTTCTGTTCTATACACCCACATGTCCGAGTTCTTTATGGAGTCAAGTACCTAGCTGTTATCCTCGCCTTAACAAAGTTAGCATCATTCCTGTGTTGGTCAGGGGAACAGTGACACTTTAACCTTCGGAAAATTCCACTCTCCTCAACTCTTTTGTACTCCATCGCCTTCGGTAAGACTGAATATTACTAAGTGATATTCCATCACGGTTAGGGATACTTCTTTCTGGGGGTGGGGTGGGGATGGCGGGGACAAAAAATTTAACAACTCCACTCATTCAATACAAAAACTTGGCATCAATTCCATATAAGTTAGGTAACATTCTCGCTTGTGAACTACCATAAATAGAACATTTTAACCAAATTTAAACGTCCCTGATTTATGCTTGACACTCCTGCTAAACGCGCTCGGGTTTATTTAGCAGCGAAGTAAATCTTTGTACGCAAGACAGACTCATTGGTTAGTTTTGAAATTCATTCCAACTTTCTTCGCACATGACCAAATCTGTGACCCGCTCGCAAACAATAGTCCTACAACCCATTGTCTCCAGCATACTGCTACCAATAATTTTATACAATGCGAGCATCATATCCATCTTGTACTCTCAACGTACCAAACCCAAAAGGAAGAAACTTGAAAATGTACCTGGCTCTTCCTCCTTCTGTACGGCTTTATGAGATTGAATGACCCTTTGACCTAGCATCTTGATCTCTGCTAACAGTCTCTTCACGGAATCCTCTGATTTTACTACGCTGTCCTTCAACGTCTAAGCAGAAAGAAGATGGATTAATAATCAATCATGCAAATATGGATTATTATACAACACCTAATTGTAGTCTGGTCATTTGATTGGTCAATTGCTCGTTGATTGCATGCAAAATCCACTCTATTCCACTCTATGAAATAGAACCATGAGTTATACTTTTTTGGTAGCACTTTTTCAATGGTAAGAGAGCAGAGAAACCTGTCTGTTTAAAACAATCAGTTGCATGAGTGCATTTTACCCATCTTAATATAATATGTTGTATAAAACAAATAATGGTTTCCATTCGTGCAATAGTGCAAATATTTCATTCATTGAAGATGTAATTTGTTCCATTCAACTCTGCTGTGCCCTGTTGAATGGAACATTCCATCTTTCAACTCATGAAATATTTGCACTATTGCACTCATAACCATTCAATATTTGTATAATAATCGATCATGCAAATATGGATTAATAATCAATCACGCAATGAATGAGCTGGAGCTTGTGGATTAAACACCAAATGTTTCATCCCCTACAGCAGTGGGTAGTTTCACTCAACATTCTATTAAAACGAAAAGTAGTGTAAGCAATGAAACTTGAAATTTTCAACATGTTACATGATGTTGCATGTTAGTCGCAATTTAACCTTGCATCTCATGATATTAAACACTAACATGTTAGGACAGCCCTTGAACAAAGCAATAAAACGTACATTAAACTAATGAAACTATACTCAAATTGACAGTTGAATGATCCATTAATTAATAGTTTTGTCATCTCACCTTCATTCTGCCATGGATTGCTTCATTAGTGATCTTAATTCCTTGCATACCTTGAAGGTAGCCATCTTTATCAATCATATCTCTCCTGAAACTTGCCTAATAAACTCCCTTGTTATGGGATCTTAGCATCTATTACGATTAAAACATAAGACAAGATGGCAATCTATGGTACTCATCTCTTTTATGATGGAATGGATCTACAATGAACTTTGACCTTGACCCTAAACAACTGCATAAGTTCTAATTTAAAATTTGTCTCATTATAGTCAACATATTTGTGGTTTAATGACTGTTTCCAACATGCTGACAAGCAGAAAATGGCTACACCTTCTGGGTATTTGACCTTTCACCTATGACATGTAGACAATCACCAAAGATCAAGTTTACAGTACATGGTCAGGCACCTACCCACCAAGTTTGAACCTGATCGGACTAACAGTCTAGGACACACTCTTTGCACAATTTAGACCAATTTTAACTTTAACTCAATTGACCTGTTAACTACAAGCCTTAACAGCTAAATCTGTCTTGTTTTAAACTTTGTCTCTTCATTCTCTACATATAATGTGGTTTAATGCCTTTGTCCAATAAGTTGGCATGCAGAAAATGGCTAAAAACTAATTTTTAGATTTCTTGACCTTCGACCTCTTTGACGTCATCAATCACGCAGGCATGAGTTAACATGGTCAGGCACCCACCCACCAAGCTTGAACTCGACAGGACTTGGGGTCTAGGAGGAGTTTGCGACATACTTAGTTTTGCTCACTCACTCACGCACACAGACATACACATGCACACTCACTCACTCACATTTTTGATGTGGGGTGAAGTACAATATCTCATCTCCCTATTCATTACATGAAGGGAGATGAGATCAAAACAAACTCAACACAAGGTCACAAACAGTTCTGCTTTACAGCAAGAAATAGATAGTGGTCTACTTTAAAATGCACTGTGCAGTTTTCAGTACAGTCAACTGTTTATATTGTAAATTTAAAAATCATATCGTTTAAGCAGCTTATTTTAGCCGCCCACCCCTCCTCCACTCACCCCCACCCCAAATCGAGTTCTATTAACCTTCCCAATCCTTTACAACTTGAGATAGTTTAAAATGTCATTACCAAGACACAGCGTTACCTTTCAACAAGTTACATTTATGGTAAGTAAACATTCAGTTTGGGATTATCCAATAACTTGTCTCAATACATTGCATTTACTTTTCCCAGTTTCTTATTTTTGAATTGTTTTACAAAAGAATAAAACATAGATAATATGTTGCCAGCTGACAAAACCTTGTTTAGATAGTGAAACTTACTTATCACTGGTTAAAATGTCCCTGTAACTATCGCTACCACTGGACTCCGTGTTCAGAGATGAGCCATGCTTGTACTCGGACTGAGCCGTATCTCCTAAATTTTCTATAGCCACTTTTTGTGGGGAGAATAAACTGCAGCGGAAGATGAAAGAAAAGAGAACCAACAAGGTAGACAGACAGAGGGTGAAAGAAGAACAAACAAAACACACTCAATGAACATAAGAATATGTACGTCAGGAAGCAGGTCGATGGCAAAATACCTCTTGCGGTAATGAGCTTAAAAATTATCAATCACTGATAGAAACAACTGCGGTATGCCTTTTAACCCTTTTCATGCCTTAGGTGCCCTCTTGATCATCCTACAACTTTATCATCTAAGTCAGGGCTCTAAGATTGTCCAAAACTCCAGCGAAATTTGTGCCAAGAGCCAGTAAATATTGAGCAGCTGCATGAAATGTTAAGGTTTTGATGTACAGTTTTCAAAACACCACTGAAAAAAAAGTTGCTCTTAAAATTCTGTCTATTCTACATGTTTCTTCTCACTCTGGAAACCATGCCCCTTGGTGCCTTTTCACAAGTGTATGTAAATAGCCTTGTTTTCCTACTAAAACTACAAAGTTGCCGTAGTGCCCCTGCTATCTCAATGAAAATCAAAGACAATTTCTAATTCTCTCCCTCGAAATAGTGGCTGTGCCCCTCCAGATTCTTAATGAGAGTACATTAATAAACTGGGTACTTAGGTGAAAACTGCAATTGCTGATTCAAGGCACCAAACTGCATTAAATAAAAGCTTTCAATATATAAATATCTCTGCATCCTACCCTGTTGGTTTCTGTTACAGCTTATTGTTGCTCCATTTACTGATACTGTTTATATAATAAACTACTTATTATCGACTTTTGTTTTCCAAAATATTCTGTTTTGATTATTCTTGTGTGCAATTACTCCACCGTAATGTTCAGCTACAGTAGTAGCAGTGTGGTCTAACACAGTTGAATGTTAAATGGATTCCAGAGGGGTGAGAAAGGTAAGGATTTGGGATGGGTACAGTGACAGGACTCACAGGAGTAAGGATTGGGGAGTACAACAATTACAGCCCATCATATATGGAGGGACTATGCCTACCTGCGTAAAGAAATATGATGTTGTCCAGACGAAGAACAGATTTATCCTCTAAACTTGACAAAAATATATATATATATATATATATATATATATAAATATATATATATATGTATATATATATATATATATATATATGTATGGTAGTTCGTGGAATAGCAACCCATACTTTATTACAGATCAGTACGCCTGACGATTGCTGTACAACTACTTGCACAAGAGTGAAACTCTGATTAGCAATGGACTCTTAATAATTTAATGTTTATTACAATATATATATATCAATATATATATATCATGCTCTACTTCGGTATTGAGCCCTCTCACCGTTGATAGTATTTTAGCTATATTTTATAGTTTGGCTCCTGAACCTCGGTTGAGCACTCTACTTACTAACAGCAGTACATGCTTTTACAGCTTAGTATGGAACGATACAACATGAACTACTCGGGCAAGAACATTCCTTTGCCATCAACTAGAGAATACTTGAAAAGACTGCTAGAGATGACAGAGAAGCTGATAAAGGGATGCGATGGAGAGCATTATTTATCCTGGCCGACACTGACACCGATGCGGAAACGAGTGACACCAGCCGTGACGAGGAAAACACCGCCACCACCGATGCATACGGGCTAAAATCGAGATGCGTCCCACCACAAATCCCAGAGTTGGTCTCATTCGAGTCCGATTTGCTGGAAATGGTCGAGAACATTAAGTTCAAGGAAGTGACGGAGAAGTTCCTGTCCAACCTCAAGAAGGACATAGAAAACATCGCATCCTCTAAAGAAATCTTCGTAGAGGCGGACAAAACCAGGAACATGTACAAGATGGACCCCGCCAAATATGGTGGGTTGCTAACTGTAAACATATCTCAGAAATACAAAAATGCGGACCGCAACACCGCCACCGAAATAGACAATGAATACACAAGTCTAGCTGACAAATTAAAAATAGGTAACCGAATAAATAAAACTGGACCAAAAACGGCTTTCGTGACAATCAAGGACCACGAAGAAATTTTTCAAGATAACACAAAATGCAGGCTAATAAACACAAAAAAAACCTGAAATGGGACAAGTGAGCAAGGCCATGCTTGACCACATAAATGCAAACATACCACAAGCGTACTGGAATGGATTAAAAATATACAGGAAAAGAGCAGTCTCACCTTTCTGGTCCTCGATATTGTTGATTTTTACCCTTCAATATGCAAGGATCTCATACACAAATGTCTAGCATGGGCCAAAGCATACACCAGAATCAGTGATACTGAATACAAGACTATCATGCACGCAAGGCGATCTCTCCTTCACGATCACAAGGGCAAAAGAGAAGAGAGACACGGGTTACCAATTCCACGTCTCAATGGGTGCATTTGACAAAACGTAAGTTTGTAAATTGGTGGGACTATTCATTTTGAACCAACTGGAGAAAAACCCCGATATCACTGGTTTGGGACTATACAGGGACGATGGGCTACCAGTAATGAGGTCATGCTCAGGCAGCAAAGCAGACAGAATATCAAAAGCCCTAATCAAGATCGTACATGTGGACTAAAAATCACTGTCCAAACGAACTTGAAAACAGTCAGCTTCCTTGACGTCACTTTGAACATGAATACCAGCGAGTACCAGCCCTACAGAAAACCAAACAACGAACAATCTACATAAGCCAACACTCGAACCACCCGCCCGCAATAATAAAGAACATACCGCCAGCCATCGAAAGAACAGTCTCTGGTCTATCATCTAACCAGGACACATTCAAGAAAGCAGCACCCACCTACAATCATGCCCTCCGGTCAGCTGGATACAACTATACTATCAAATACCAAAACAAGGAAAACAAAAACACCAAACAGAACAAGAAATGCAGGTCAAGAAAAATCACATGGTACAACCCCCCGTACAGCAAAAACGTAAAGACCAACTTTGCGGCGGACTTCCTAAAACTCATCGACAAGCAATTTCCACAGACCAACAAGCTACACAAAATCTTCAACAGATCAACAGTCAAAATAAAGTTACAGCTGTATGAGAAACATGCAACAGATCATCAAGTCACACAACTCAAAGGTCATGAAAGAAACGAGCCAACCCCCCAGGAAAATACATGCAACTGCCGAGAAGTAGATAGTTGCCCACTTCGCGGCAACTGCTTGGTTAATGACGTCATTTACAAAGCCACCGTCACGTCAGGAACCGACAACACGTCATACATAGGCCTCGCGAGCGAAGAATTTAAGAAGAGATACAACAACCACACCAAATCATTCCAACATGACCGATATAAGAAAGAAATGGAACTCTCTAAACACATCTGGCAACTCAAGGAGAAAAAAGCTGAATATTCAATACACTGGGAAATTGTGTCACAGTCCAAACGCACAAGCGGCAGTCTGGTCTATGCAATCTTTGCAAAGAAAAGCTCCAAATTACCACCCTCAAAGGCAACACGCTCAACTAGAGAAGCGAGCTCATCTCTACCTGTAGACATGGCAACAGACACAAAAGGAAACCACCCAGCCGTGTCAAACCCAAATGGTAGTTCGTGGAATAGCAACCCATACTTTATTACGGATCAGTAGGCCTGACGATCGCTGAACTCCGAGCAGCAATGGACTCGAAATAGTTAACGTTTATTACAATATATATATATATCTATAATATATAGATATGTATAGATAAATATATATCTATAATATATATAGATATATATATATTTAGATATATATACAGATATATATATATATATATATATATAGAGATATATGTATGTATATATATATATATATATCTATATATATATATATATATATATATACAAGTAATGCCGTATTATATTCAGATTACTCATACACCTCGTGTATATAGGTTATGCATGACATATTTGCATATCATATATTTATAAATAGTAACTAATGTATATATGTTACTATAATCATTAAATACAATTTTGTCCGGCATGGCTTTCTGTATGATGTTGTAACGTTCGGCAAGCTCATAAACATATACATATTATAAATATTAGACACTGGTTTTTGTAGGTGGGAGTATACAAATGTATGAACCGGGCGGCTGTCAGCAGTGCACGAGGAAGCACATACAAATCACTTTCACCCACATAGGGCCCCGCTTGTAACGCAGTAAATACACATGATGTTGAGGAATCTGCGCGCAAGTATTAAATCAGCATCATTTCGAGCGTGAGCATATATGATTTTTTTTGTCTCTGTTTGAAAGGTTAGCAGAGTTTGTCGCAAAACAAGTTTCGAAGGTCATCGGGAAAAATTAGTTTCAAGGTTGAGCCTGAACTTAAGAAGTGTTTCAAAGTTACTTGTTAGGCTCACTTTATTGTAAGTTGGGCCCACTATTAGTATCTGTCGAATGCAAGTCGGGTCTTGAGATAGTTAATCCAGCGTAGCGTTGCAGCATTAAATCGCTCCTCGTGATTATTAGAGCTGTTTGGCAATGATATAGTGTGAGTTTACAGTATTAAACTGTTTACCTATTTTAGCCATGTATATCCTACCATGTAGTCACACAGTGTCTGTATAATATGTCTTCTTTCTCTGTCATTAGG
The DNA here is from genome assembly GCF_037975245.1 of Apostichopus japonicus. NCBI lineage: Eukaryota > Metazoa > Echinodermata > Holothuroidea > Aspidochirotida > Stichopodidae > Apostichopus > Apostichopus japonicus. The sequence continues at coordinate 14,854,310 of NC_092572.1, forward strand.
CATTCTTTCTGCTTTTAGTCTTCCCTCAAGCACTAGTAGCAGCCTTGGAATTTTGAACTTCTTTGGCCATTAATTCCTATTTTGATAGAAAACAAACAAAACACACTGTTGATTGTTCATAGTTTCAACTTATCAAATATAGTTTCTGTGATTCAACTAATGGCATTCTATGCTGACCAAATGATGGTAAAATAAAAGTACTAACAAGTTATTAAATTGTTTGTTAACAGGTGTTGGACTTCTGAAAATGTTTATGATTCTTATGCGGTCAAATAAAATGTCCTACACATAGACACACAATATTGCTCAACCAATTGCTGAATACTAGTCGGCATGATAAAAGGGTCTGTGGTAGTATACACCTATTAAATGCCCCAATACACACTAAATCAAAAAGTAATGTGATCCCTTAATCTATTTAGCTCTCACAAGCTTAATGCAACCAATAACTGGATAGCTGACAAGTTGGCCATTCATAGCACCCTCAATTTTCTATATCATAACCATGCAGATTGCTTGTTTACTATGAGAGACTGACGTTTTCCTCACTTGTAAACAAACCTCTTTACTCAGCAGAAATCAATTTTTGTATGCTGTTCCAGGGAGGCCTAAATTGGTCTAAACTTACTTAACTGACCAAATTTTTGTATCACTTGTACTCTCTATCATGCTCCTTAACATCCCTGCCAAGAAAACACCAGACCCTAATTGATAACATATCAAGAAAGTTGTTCTCCTGTTGCTTTTTCTGAATGAGAACACTTATGGTGGATTGATGTAAATGCTAATAGGATTATGCCATCTTAACTACAATTGAAATTTTTTAGACTCCACATTAAACCTCTTTTAATGATTGTTTGAGAAGTTGTGACTTACACCCAGGGACGTGGCTAGAGGGGGGGGGGGGGGGGGGGGGGGTGGGTGGGTGTTGGGGGTGTCTCACCCCCGCACGTCATAAAACTGACGATAGTTGGAAAATTGGAGTGCGACAGTTGGAATTTCCGACTGTCGCACTACAGTTTATCTAGGCCTATTCATATATTCCTGTGATTGTGAATGACCTAAAAATTGAAAAATTTCGGTCAAAATTGGCCTTTAATCAGTCATATTTACCACGTTTGTCTTGCCACTTTCATAAATTGTATCTCGCGATTCTTATACTCCACCACACAAAACTTGGTATGATTTTGAATACTCCAAAAAAATGCCTAATAGAACTACCGTCATAGGCGTAGGGGCCCAATATGATTTGGGGGGCTGATTTGGGAAAAATATAACCAAAATTGTTTACGTTTCGCGTGTTACACATGTCAATGTGCATATCATATAGTCATGCACCGGTTTTTACATCGCATGCCAATAACATACAATCATATGCTGTGTTATTACCCTTCCATATTGGTTAGAATTATTGGGGAAGTCAATACAATGTTTATGGTAATAATAATATCAGTTTAACCATTGAAAAACACATTGCAAATTATCTTTCTTTCAGTAGGTAAAAAACATTTGGTTGGGGAGGCTAATAACTTTGTGAAGTGAGCGCCAGTGGAGAAAAATGTATCGAAAAAAAGTTCAGATCAAAAGTCCAGTCAGTCGCGAAAGACGCCACTGAATAGGTCACTAGGAAATTGTTATATTTTAATGGGTAAAAGGAAAGATATGTTTGGTAGGCGTGCAACAACATTGAAGCCAGGTAACAGGTTCGGTTTTACAGCTCGTACAGCTGATGCCAACCGCACTGGTGACATGCCTACCCCTTCTGATGTGGCACCTATTCCTCTTGAAAACTTAGATATGAAGAATTTGTGGGATTTGGCTCAAAGGTTGTGTTTGGATGCATTCTCTGAAGATACAAAGGTACTGTAAGCTCTTGCCCATCTACAAAGGTTTAAACCAAGAAGCAAACCTGGCAAGAATCCCACAGAACTAAACATTGCACGGCAGTTAGGCTTGCATCAGATGTAGATCAGTTCAAGTGCAGCTCATAGATTGCTCAGCAGCATCTCTCTTCCCAGTCCCACTGTCAGAACACTACAAAAGTCAGCCAACCAGTCTGGACCTGCAATAGAAGAAATGAATGAAAATGATATGTCAGAAAAGGGGTGTATAAAGAAGACACTGCAACTGCATGGCCTCTCAAAAGACTCTCCAATTTTTGCAGAATATGATCGTCAATATCATACCTGTCTGCGTAATGCAAAAAGTAAGACTCCATTTGTTCGTGCAAGCCAATACAGAGATATAATTGTTGAGAATGTCACCATGGATAAATTTAATTTTGATTACAATCACAGTAACAACTGTACCTTAATTGGTGAAATGAATAGAAGAAGGGGTCACAAGTTGCAATTTCCAGGCAATGAGGGCTGTTCAATAAAGATGCCAATGTCAAAGATGAACAGAATGGTGGAAAGATTTGTGCATCCATATTACTTACTGGTAAGAACCCACTAAAGGAGAAGTGCCTAACAACTGATGCTGATGGCAAGGCATGTAAAGGGTTCACTGGTACAATGGCTGCAGCTACTCATTCTGAAACAGAGAACCATATGCTGTTAGACCAAGTTCACCTACTCAAGTCACTCCGCAGAGCACTGACTAAAGCAGTACTCTCCTCTGATATGTTACCTGCACAAACTGTAACTAGGAAGCACTTGATACAAAAGTGCATTGCAGAGGACTTGACCTGCCTTGTACTGGCAGAGGTGACTACTTGCAGGAATTAAAGCCCTCAAATACGACCACTGCAAAGTTGTGAAGGCTTTATCAACATGTTAAGACTGCCTTGCAAAGTGCTACATTGGAAATCATTCACATTGCCCAAAGCATTCATTTGTATGCAAGAGGGGCAGGAAGTACACATTTCCATTCATGCCAAATGCCACAAAGAGATCTTTGCTAATATCCCACACTGACAGCACACAACTACAGTACTGATTTCGCTTAACTCCCATTGAAAAAAAATCAACGATCGATAAAAAAAGTTGAAAATTGATAAAAAAAGTTGAAAATTGATAAAAAACAAATAATTTCATTAAGATTTAGACTACTGCGGGCACGGTTGTCAACGTAGTTTCAACGAAATTTCCACGAAAGTTATCGCGATCAACAACGGCAAAGGCAATTCTAGACATATCAAGGTTGTGACCTACGTTGAATCCTTAGTGTAACTAGAGCCGTTTTCAGACTATACCAGAAGTGGCCGAGGAATATTAAAAACGTTGCAAAAGTTTGATTGTATATAAGACAGAGTAAGTTCTGTACTAGGTGTTTGAAAAATTATTTGGCTAGGATAATAAAAACTGGTCTTGGTCGATCGTAACAAGTACTTAATTTATAGGCTAGTATTAAACTAAGATAAGTTTAAGTAACTCACCAATGAACGCAGTGTCAGAAAAACAAGAAATAAAAAAAAAATGTACACAATGAAACAGTCGTAGCTGGATATCAAAGAGATCTTTTTTTCCAATAAATTCCTGTTACTTGACGTACTACAGTACCGTTTACCGCACTCACTTTCAAACCAAAAAATCTCCCCCTGGCTTCAATGCACGCAAAATAAAAAACATCCTGTTACTTTCCCCCTAACCCAGCTACTGTAAGTTGCCCGCGAATGCAGATGGACTGCCCTGGTAATTAAGGTCGCAGCCTGGGTCTGGGCCACCTACAGTATGCTGGTTACATGTGATATCCCCAGCGACCAAACTTTTTTGAGAGGCCTAGTCCAATCATAAACCTGGCTTTGTCAAATTCACGCCTACCATCTGTTAATTAGCATAGTATTTATCTTCGGGGGGGGGTTTAGCACTGCAGAACCTTTGGCTGGCTTACTCTAGAAGCAAACATTATTTTGCCCCTACTGTTCATAATGGAATGGATGTTACCTGTAACTAAGTTAATTGAAAACCAAATATTCATTCATATATATATATAAGTAGAACAATCCAGCAGGGATAGAAAGTTTATCTTGAATAAACCAATCAGAAGCTGTGCTATTAATAAAACTTGAAAACACCTGGCCAGCAAAAGAGTTGCAAACAATTGTTTCCATGACTACTAAGAAAATAAAGCAGTGGCTTGGGCCCAAGTTGGGGAGAAACCTGTGGAAAATGAATATATTTTCATTGCTTATTTGAGTATTGTATATTGGGAAGAGCTGATCGAACATTACTGGGGAGGGCTTTCAACTGGCCTGACGGCATGTAAATTTAATTTAATGAGAAGGGGGTTTTTATGAGTCTCCCGGTATGCGTCACATGAGAAGTAAATGTTTTGTTTTTCGATTTTATCATCATTTTTCAAGTGGAACAGCTCATAAAATCATATCAATCAAATATCCTTCCTTAGTTTTACTAATCAGGAATGTTTGACAAGGCATGCAATGCATCGTTCGAAAATGTAATTTTAAACTAGAATTGAAAATGAACGACATTAAACAATATCTGTGAAGCGTGTGGAGCACAACTTTGAATATTCGTTGTGAAAGAAAACATAATGAACAATGTTTACTGCGTAAATAAATTTCGCGGAACTGGTATAGAGAAATTACGTACTGCAGCTTATGTCAGAGAAGCTCATAAATGACACAGGTGGATAGAGCGCATCAAAATTCGGTTTAGGAAATCCCTACACAGCTGACAAAAGTCAATATCTCCTTCCGTTTTCGAGTTATAGGCGATTTTGTGTTTTTGCGATATGGTTTTCAGTATATTTTCATTCAATAAAGTCGTTTTTTTTTGTGGGTTATAAGGGTGTGACCTAACGGATATTTCACTAACCATTTAACCGTATAACCTGCCGGTAGGTTAAACTTTTAATCGCTGTTTCCCGATTGCGGCTTTTTCGACGTAATGTCACTCAACTTTTAATGAAAATAGGACATTATGAGTACAATAATTAAGGGTTTTTTTTTTTTCAAAAAAGTAGCAATTCAGGCAACAAGACAACGATCAATGTATGTTAATTACTAATTAGGCCCAATAATATTGCGAACATTACGTGTAATAATTGATGAAAAGAATAACACACCTGATCAGTATATCGTGGTCTTCAGAAGTTCAGATCACTGAATTGATATAACTCGGCCTTCGGCAACATCGTAACTTTTGAAGAAAAAAAACAATATATTTGTCTATCTATCACAAGATTTCAAACAAAAACTCGCCTAACTTAGCAAACTTACCCACCTTTCCCGCTTACTCATTAAAAGTCATGTTTAGAAAACAAATTACGCACGCACGTGTTTTGCGATGGGTTGTAGCAGCCTCTGATTTCATTTTCTTTCTCTTGTGTCACATACATGATACAGTACTTTACATTTGATACAAAAGTTTCTTCAACAACAGCTTCCCAAAATTGGTGTCGCAATAGGTTAAATTTTAACCGCACAGCACAGTACCATTCATAATTTGCATATTACACCAAAATTTACACTCGGCGTCCAGATGGAGGAAGAATGTAACATCATGTTCAATGTGTTGTGTCGTTCCCATGGTGCGATGAACTTGGGCAAGTTCAAATGTCAATGACCTTCTTATGTTCTATGACCAATGTCAGTGGTTATTATGTGTGTAAAAACTCAAATTTTTTCCACGTGTTATATATATATATAGAAGTTTTACGTAAGCGGAGCGAATTTTGGGCGTCTCGTTGATTGTGAGGAAGCACTTATCTAAGCATCAATATTTGTGAAAAATATCGTAAGGTTTATCATTTTCATTCATATTCTTTTATGTATGTTGCAATCCCGCCCGGAATGCATGCACAGTATCATACCATGTGTGGAAAAAATGGCTGTATACTTGCGGACCTGAGAGAGCCAACTGGCCTACTTTCTAGAACGGCCATTTGCGTCTTTTGGCGTCGACATATTTTCACACGGGATTTCACTATGCCATTGATTGGTGTACACGGGTGATATATGTCGCAAATATAAACTGAGAAAACGAATTGACGACACTATCATGAGCTTGTGACTATTGGCCTACTACTATAGTTATATTGAACACATTATTCATGCCTAAAACATCGTTTTTCTGTTTTTTATTGATAGTTTGCAGTACATTACTCAGTTCTTTACATATTTTTAAATAATTTTCATGTTTAAAATGTATTTGATTTTTTTTTTTTTAATTTTCCGTTTATACGGTTTGTGATTTTCTAAACGGAGTGCATTTGCGGCCGGATAAACAGTTAATCGTTTAAACGGTCACACCCTTAGTGTGTTATCTTGTTCGGAAATGATCCGAAATGAAAGTAATAACTGTTAAGTTTTTCCACTTCTGGTATAAAATTATTCCATCAAAGTTAACCTGATTAACATGTCTCATGCCAAATCTATATTAAACAAAATAGAAAAAAATAAAAAGAGAAAACGCATTTTTGAAAAATGGAAGCGTCCTAGCAGAATGGGCGGGGCATCTTTATTTTGCTTCAAGTAACATGTTTTCGCTCGGAAACAAAGTTTCATACTTCAACTCTAATAAAAAACCAAATTTACATCTCTTAAGAATAACTATTTTTCGCAATCTGCAAGTAAACCAAGTTTATTTATGTCCATTCATTGTTATTTTAATGGTTAAACAGCACTCCAACTTATCTGGAAGGGTGCCTCGTGGTACATAGCTTGTACTGCAACCTCCAAGATAGCCTGGCAAAGTTAAGACTTATGTCACTGTGTTTGGGGTTCAGTCAGAAAATGTCCCCCATCAGTTTTACTACATGTTTCTTTGAGTTTTACTACTCAGGCAAGCCTGAGAATGCTTTTGTAAATATTCTTGCTTTCAAACAACTGTACCAAAGTCTAATTGATACTAATAAACAAAGTTACGCGTTTTCCGACGTTTTGCTTTACCACATATTGACCTTCTATTTCGTTTAAAAAAGAATTTCAACGCATCGTTGAAAATTCCACGTAGGAAATGACTGAGATCACCAATCGTTAAAATTCGTGGAATTTCGATAAAAATCGGCAAATTTCGATAAAAAACGAAGAAATTTGTTTATTTTCCTTTTAACAAATTTCAACGGGAGTTAAGCGAAATCAGTGCTGTAAATGAAATACCTGAGACACCCACCTGCAGCAAATGTTTATGGTCCACTCAGTTTCAGACTTCCACTCAAAAAGCAGAGGTAGTCAACAATGCTTTCGAGTTTCCAATCCAAAACATAGCACAAACATTTCACGCAACAGTCAGTACAGGGACCACAGTGCCACAAACATTACAAATAAAGGGCCTGAAGAGTCCATAGCCAGGAAGATGGAAGCTGCAGGATTAGAGGTGAGCTCAAATAGTCCATGTATCCAGACTCTGAAACAGATGCAAAGAAAACAACAGTATGATAGACTATATAAGAGAGACAGAGCATACAGAAGGAGGAGAGCACAACTCAGAGAGAGAGAGAGTACAAGCTACATGGTAGAACTAAAAACATAAACCAGTCCAGTGATTGATGACATATCAAAAAAGATGTCTCCTGTTGCTTTTTGGCACTTTTTCTGAAAAGCACACTTGGTGCGGATTGATATAGAAGCTAATAGGAGTATGCCAGCTTAAGTAACAGTTGACATTTCTAAAATCCACTTTAAACCTCTTTTTATGATAGTTTCAGAAGTAATGACCTATATCATTTTTATTTGTCTCTGTCTATTGTGTGAATCTTCATATGGTGTCTCACACATGTTGTACAGTCTATATGAATAATACAGTACTGAACTTTAAACAAGTGAGTTCCCAATGGTTGATATATTCCCTAGTGTGATTAGAAGTCATTCCATCAGCATGGCTGGCATCTACTGCATGTCTAAATTGTGCTTGGGTCCACAGAATGTGTTTTAAGCACAGTCCCTCAGTTGGTGCTACTTACCCCCTCTGGTGGAAACTTGACGCAAGTTGGCCTTCTTCCCTCTGAAAATGTGATCACTCCCTGTATCGTGTAAACTCTGGCCCTAAAATGAAAGAGAAAAGTTACTTGTTACTTTGGCACTGCTTTTCAAAGGTATTTTGTCAGATTTTGTTGCAAAAACTACTCAGGGGAGCTATGTACTAGCTGTGACCAGATCTAGAATGAGGCGCTGTTCAAGCAACATTCCTAAATCGTTGTAGTAGATCATATTGACTAGTTTCTCAGCGTCTCTTGCAGCTATTCAACTGCTCAGACTTCCAATAAATGCTTATAAGCATTTAAGCATTTGTATACAAACAAACTAGTGAATAGGTCACTGGAATTTTGTTGAACTTTGAGGATAAAAAACTGATTATTATTATGAAGAATGGGTACGATCATGTACCTCACAACTGATACTGATGGCAAGGCATGTAATGGGTTCAGTAGAACAATGGCTGCAGCTTATCATTCTGATGTAGTACACCTAAACAGGTCTCTCTACAGAGCACTGACAAAAGCAGTACTCTCCTCTGATATATGACGAAATCTACAGTAAACAGGTTAGTAAATTTGCAAGTCTTATTAAGGGCCTGTCACAGTGCTATGATGGCTCACAGAGACACAAGCAATGGATGTGACACCTCCACACATAGGCTGTTGTGGCATATGTGGGAGATGTGAAATGATTTGGTACTTAAAAGTTAATTTCTTTGCACAATACTTTGAAGAGCAGATGCTGGAATGTGGCTCTTCTCTTAGCTGCCAGGGATAGCATTGTGCGGATAATGCCATATGCTGGTGCCCCTGGCATACTGATGGTGTAGGCACCTGTCCACATCCTGCATCCCTTTGTGTAACTTGCTGGGGCTGATGTATATTTTGCCACTTTTGCATTTATTTCATCAGCCCATGCCATCCAATCTTAGTCTGACATTGTGAAGGTGTGAGCTTTCCAATACATACAATATTACAATATGTTACTGTATACAGGCCTATCCTTATTCTGATTGCAGTCTGGGTCTCAATAAAACTGATTCTTACACCACATATATTACGTTGTAATGTATGCATTTAAATTCTGACTGTCGCTTTTTGCTCTGCTAGGTACACAGTATTAGTGCTGATAGTCGACTCTTACTTTTGTAGTTGATTAATCGCATAGCTCTTCTCGCGATACTCGGTTACAGTTATGGCATCATTACTGTCATTTCTACATTGCAGAAATACAGTCAAACAAATCTTTCTCCATGGTGCACTGTCCCTATTTGTTCTTTCAAGTCTTAATGTGTGATGTCTAATTCATGTTAAAACATCTACCAAACAAAAACTGTCAACAAATTTCAATATTCAACATTTCTTAAAATCCTTCAAAGTAAATCAAAAACTTTGGAATGGATCTACAAGGCTACTACAACTACTAGCACTAATCACAGCAAAAAAAATGAATAGATGCAACACCCTGTAGCGGTGTGATGATTACTATGCAAGAGTTTTCTGTAGAAGGACGTTCACCTTCTAGGCTAGGCTTTAGCCTAGCGTGATAGCACGCACATATTATGACACATTGAAATGAAACTTCACCGCAATCGACACACTCTATCAGACATATGATACATGTGAACCACTGACCAGAAATGAAATAATACTGTATAACATGCATGTTTGAAGAAATTACAAATTCTTTGGCAATCATTAAAGATTAATAAATTTGGGAATTTGCAATTATGCGCAATGATGAAACATTGCTAGGACTAAATGTTGCACTGCAGAACAATCGTATTACTAACAAGTAAACGCATGAATCTAACCTGAACAGGTGCTTACTGATTTTTAACACAGCACAGTTCTAGTGTAGCATTGTAAGAACCTGTGTTTGCGATATTTGCTGACAAACTGCTTAAGTGTTGTTTTTGATAGGTTAGGCTATTTTTCAATAGCAGATTGTGTGTAGTGCTAGCTTTAGTCCAGTAATCCCAACTTAGGTTTTGAGAGCGATTAATCAAACTTCCAAAGTGTAATCGCGACTACTGGCGATTTATCGATCACGACTATCAGCACTACACTGTATAAAAGTAGACTACTCACCAGATGTACAACTTCAGTTCCTCAGGTTTTACTTGTTCTATAGCTTAACATTGAAATTAGTGGCTCCATATACCATCCGTTACTGTACTACTACACACCTCAATAACACACAGATCAAAACAACAGACACAGGTAGTACAGTGGTCTCTACAGGCCATGAACATGTTCTTCCAGTCTAATTATTACTTCGTCAGTGCATTTTGGGGCACATGGTGTACCAATGTGTTGTTACTTCCGTGTCAATCTCGTGCCACATTGCGATATTTTGGTGATTTTTCACAAAATTTGCCCCCAAATCACTCAAGCGTAAAATGATGAGACGTTTTTGTCATATTCTGTGATTAAATATCATAACCAATACCCCCTTAGCTACAGTATACTTAAGGCTCATAGAGTCTAAAATGGCAATTTTCAAATTCTTACTTATTATGGCCACGACACGAAAATTTCAACATCCTGTATTTTTGGGATCCACCTAAGCATGTTCTCTAGAACATATATCAACCACTCTGCCAGTTAAAAACTTGATTTTTCCCTTCGAAATTTTTTTTCGTAATCTCATGACCTAATGTGACAACATTTTAGGAACACGATTTGCTCTCGCTAATTCCTCCGAACATCATACCTACACTACAAGTGTACATAAATACACAAAACAATCGATAACAAGTCAGCGCGAAATCAAATCTAAATTTCCTGTGGAATGTCAGATTTAAAACCAAATGCGGCAACCGAAGTTCAAAGTGATAGTGGTTCTTCACCAGGCAGTGAAATTGTACTAGAAATAGAGTGCCCTTTCTAATATTCGAAGCTGAGAGTGAAGGCGAGGATCATGCCAATATTGAACCAAATGTTGAGGGTGGACCTGAGGTGTTACTGTTAGGATATAGAACCGTATCAGTTCGAGCCTGTCAAATGAGCCGAAATTGAAGCTCCACAACATATCAAAGAAGAAACCTGTTCGGAACTATTGCAAGGAGCATACAACGTGGTAAGAATTTAGTAATAAAGCAAACAAAATCCAGTCCATTTTGTGCATGTGTGGTTGGAATTTGCGGAACTGCCTTAACCATATTGTGAGTTGTGTTACGGTGACTTACAACCATAGAATCCTTACAACCCATATGTACTGTGTGTTGGCTATGTATTCATACATGTACAGTATGGTGCGTAGTAAGTACTAGTAGTAGTAGTGTTGGTTGCATACTGAAAGTTTGGCTCGGGACGTAAGCTGCATTATGCAGCCATGTTAGGTAGGCATATGTGTCATTTTATACTCATTATTACTAGGCTAGTACTTAGGCCTGGAGTTTTGCAAATCAATTGTCTGAACAAAAGAATGTTTCATGAAATATGGAAGGTGTAAATTCAGAGCAAATGTAACCATAACTGTACATTGTATCCCTGCTTGTTATTGTGGACATCATGGGCCAACATTAATACATTTTGAACTTTCAACATTTTTTTTTTAGGCAGAACAGTACAGATACATAGCCTACGGTCAACAGGTTCAAAGGTGCTGGGGGTTCCTAGCAAGACACGTCAGGGTTGTGCTACCATCATGTGCAGTCCAAAGAATCAGAAGTGAGTTTCCAGCCAATGGTCATTACACTGGATTCAAGATGCCAGGAGAAAACTCAATTGTATAGGAAGCCTTGGTTGAGAAATCCCTCACCTTTTCTATTCTACGATTGTGTTGGATTATCAATCCTTCAGGGTTCCCTCAGTGTTGATATATTAAAATTCAAGACTTTTAATTAAGGATGAAATGGTTATTTTCCAGATCCAACATCAAAAATGAAAGAAAAGGCATGCTTTGAAGCATTTGGACACATGTATTGGCGTGACCGTGATGTCATATAATATGTGCATCAGTGAACGGGCATTGACCTTTTTAGGAGCATTTACCTCCCAGACATGTTGGCTTTGTACCTTTAATCTGGAAGCCAAAATATCCATATCTCCAATGATATTTGACAGAAAGTTATAATAAAGACCAATGGAGGCAGCAGAACTCTTGAATGTTTAGACTTTGTTTCTTCAGCAGCAGGTGGTTTGTTTTACAATCTTTCTCCAGAAACTCAGCAGTACACCCTGTTAATGGTCTTTGATTGTTTTAATGCGTGTGATGCTGTGTTTCCAGTTGCGTGTCAGTGTTGTATTTGTCGTCGAGCGTGGGTAACATTAACAGGTATGCATGTGAGTTGCGTCGTGCAGTATTTCTTGGTTTAAATTACCCTTTATTCTTTCTTGCTTTTGGTTTATTCTAATTAATTTATCACATTCATTTGAACCTCAAGTTTCTTTATCATGACTGTGCAGACTTTTTGTTTGCTATGAGAGCTTGAAATTTTCCTCACTTGTAAACAAACCTCTTTACTCAGCAGTAAACAATGTTCATATGCTGCTCCAGGGAGGCCTAAAGTGGTGTAAACTTGCCTCAACTGACCCAATCTTTGTACCACTTGTACTTCCATTCATGCTCCATAACAGCCAAACCAAGAAAACCATGATCCTAATTGATAAGATATAAAAAAAGATGTTCTCCTGTTGCTCTTTGGAACTTTTCCTGAAGGAGAACACTTGTGCAGGTTGATATAGATGCTAATAGGATTATGCCACCTTAAGTAACAGCTGAGATATTTAAACTCCACATTAAACCTCCTTTTTATGATAGTTTGAGAAGTTGTGACTTACATCATTTCTGTGTATCTGTCTATTGGGTGAATCTTCATATGGTGTCTCACACATGTTGTACAGTCTATATGAATAATACAGTACTGAACTTTAAACAAGTCAGAGCCCAATGATTGACATATTCCCTAGTGTGATAAGAAGTCATTCCATCAGCATGACAGGCATCTACTGAATGTCTAAATTGTTCTTGGGTCCACACAATGTGTTTTAAGCACAGTCCCTCAGTTTGGTGCTACTTACCCCCTCTGGTGGAAACTTGGTTGGCCTTCTTCCCTCTGAAAATTTTATCACTCCCAGCATTCAGTAAGCATGCGCCCTTAGCTGTGGCTCTAAAGTGAAAGAGAAAAAGTTACTTGTTACTTTGGCACTGCTTTTCAAAGGTATTTTGTCAGATTTTGGTGCAAAAAATACTCAGGAGAGCTATGTACTAGCTGTGACCAGATCTATAATGAGGGCGCTGTTCAAACAACATTCCAAACTAGTTGTAGTCCATCATATTGACTAGTTTCTCAGTGTAAGTCTTGTCTTGTATCATTCTATGTGCAGCTTTTCAACTGCTTAGACTTCCAATAAATGCTTACAAACAAAACTAGTGAATAGGTCACTGGAAAATTGGTATATTTTAAGGATAAAAACTGATTAGTATTTAGAAGAATGGGTAGAAGGAAAGGCATGTTTGATAGGCATGCAACAACCTTCAAGCCAGGTAACAGGTTTGGTTTTACTGCTTGAACAGCTGCTGAAGCTGATGCCAATTGCACTGGTGATATTCCTAGCTCTTCTGATACAGATATTGCAACTAATTCCTCTTGCAAACCTGCTTATAGAAGGCTCGGCAAGGAAGAGTATGAGAGAGTAATTAACCCAGCAGATAAAGGACATGAGATATTTTCAACTCAGTCACAACAAACCATGTTTGCAGAATCTACAGGAAACAGGTTAGTTAATTTGCAAGCCCTATTAAGGGCCTATCAGTGCTATGATGGCTCACAGAGAGACAAGCAATGGATGTGGGGACGACCCTATAGGTCTTTCTGATATGGAAGAATTGTAGGACTTGGAATCAAAGGTTGTGTTTGGAATCACTATGTAGCTACAAGAGTGAACTCTTGTCCATCTTAAAACTTAATAAAACAGTAACAAACCTGGCAAGAATCCTTCAGGTAGCATACGCCCATTAAAAGCGCCATTGACTTACACACTAAATCACAAAAGTAATGTGGTCTCTAAGTCTAGATAGAAGTTTTCACTAGCTAAAGGCTACCCATCACCGGATAGCTGTCAAGTTGGCCTTTTATGGCACCATCAATTTTCCATATCATGACCATGTAGATTTTTTGCTATCCGAGCCGGAAGTTTTTGTCACTTGTAAACAAACCTCTTCACTCAGTGGTAAACAATTTTCCTACGCTGCTCCTGGGAGGCCTTAAAGGGGTCTGAAATGGCCTCAATTGACACAATTTTCTCACTACATGTACTTCCATTCATGCTCTTCAACATGCAAGCCACAAAAATCTAGATTATGATTGATAACAGGTCACAAAAGATGTTCTCCCGCTGCTTTTTGGCACTTTTCTTGAAGGAGAACAATAAAGCGGACTGCTATAGACTCTAATAGGAGTATGCCACCTTAAGTGAGAGATGAATTTTTTTTTTAATACCAATATGATACTTTTTTATAGTCGTCAGAAAATAAACCACAACAAAATTCTATGCAATTATCATTTTCGGTCCATAAAGATGTATTTTCAGAGATTTCAGTATGCGAGGTGCAGTGTGTAAATACACTTATGAGCAATACTGTGTAAGCAGTAACCAGGTCTACGTCTGCAACAACATTTCCAGTCACCAATTTTGATAAGCTTGACCAATTTGGGTGCATCTATGTTTCCTGCAGGTTGTATTGGTATCCCTGATCACAGTCCACTTGGTCTGGCTTGCCCTACCTGCAGAAACGTCATCCAGAGAAGGGTCAGCGGGGAGGGTTTTTTCGTCTCTGGCTCTGAAAAGTGATGAAAACTACTTTTGTTTAGCTCAGCTGATTCCTCCCAAACTGACCTACAGGACACACCCCAATGTATTCCTGAACTGTTTGGAACATGTTAAACTGATATTGCATGTCACTCCAGTGCAACTGTTAAGTTACTAAGAATAAGAGAAGAGAATTGAAGGTGTTCTTTGCCAAAACTGGATCATCGGGATTTGTAAACCACAGCCTCACTGTGTGACAAGTACATTTATGTAGCTAATCAATATGAGCTACCGTACTTGCTCTTCATATTACACACTACGAGTCTGTGCACTCCATTGAATATGGCTACTGAAGTACAATAATAAACCAAGTCTGTAACTGAATAAATGATCACCCGAAATCACCGTGAATTAGTCAGCAATTCGGTAAGATTCCGCTATGCGAATGCACCGTTAGAATAGCATACACAGTATCGTATGTATAGGACTATGCGATAAAACAGTACAGTAATCCGAGACGCAACGTAGAATGCAGTGTGATGTGGTAAGCAAAGAAAGGAACTGCAGATTGTACACTAAACTATAACAGTAAGATATAACTGTGTTCGACTAGTTCATAATGCAACGAAGGGGAACACACTGCAGCACGGTGATAATACAGTAGTAAAGCCTTGTGAAACAACAGTCTGGTGAGGTGAAAATAAGAAAAGAAAACAATCGCGTTACTGTACGTACCGGTACAGTACAAAACCGTGTACACATTGGAGAATTAAAATTAACATTCAGACGATTCCTGAAATAAATTCTGCCAAAAGATCGCGAGTTACAATAACAGTATGGATAAAGTTCCCCCACCAGAGAAGATTGATTTTGCTTCTCCCAAACTGGCAAGCAGATGGCAACACTGGAAAGAAGAATTCAAGCTATATGCAGAACTGGCAATGTCTGACAAAGATGATAAGTTTAAGGAAAAATGTGCCTCTATCTTATGGGCACTACCGGACGTGAGATATATGAGACTATAAAACCGGTACCAGCTGCAGGCGCTGCCGATGTTTCCCCGAAAATTGGAGAGCTCCTCACACTCTTTGATGCCTACTGCAACCCAAAGCAAAATGAAACTGTAGAAAGATACAAATTCCTCACGAGATTTCAGGAGCCAGGGGAGCAGTTGGACAGATACATCACTGAACTCAAAGTCCTGGCACAAACATATAACTTTGAATCATTGCATGACCCGCTTGTCCAGGATAGGATCGTGTGTGATATCACAAATTCGGCACTCAGAGAGCGATTACTACGGGCACAGAAACTTACCCTGAAATCATGCGAGGATATGTGCCAGTCGGCGGAACTATCCAGAGAAAGGATAAGGACCATCGAGACGAAAACAGAGGTGCACGCGCTCCGACAAAGCGGGCAAGACGACAGACTTCAGAAATGCAAGTACTGTGGGAACAGACACGTCTTTGGGAAGTACCAGTGTCCTGCATATGGAAAGACCTGTTCCAATGCGACAGGAAGAACCATTTTGCAGCTCAATGCAGAACAGCTACACGCAAAGCGTCAGCGAGCGGATCCCAACGGAGTGGACCCAAAAGGGGCAAAATGAAACGGAAACCGTGGGTAAATGCTGTAGCGGAAGGTGCGTCCAACGTTGGCGACAGTTCCTCCGAGTCCCTGTCAGATGATGACTTCGAGGACGTCAATACGGTGAACCTGCTCACTCCTCCAAAGACAGAGAACAATATAAACTATATTAACTATAAGCAACAAAGTCACATTTACGCTGACATGAGTATAGATGAAGTAAGAGTCACTTTTCAAATTGATAGCGGGGCAACCTGCAACATCTTACCAAGCTCAGTTATGAAGAAACTAGGTAAGCATAACATTAAGCAAACTAGCCAGGTATTATCAATGTACAATGAGAGTACCTCAAAGCCAAATGGTAAATGCAAACTAATATTGGTGAACCCCAAAAATGGAAAGAAATACCGGGCTGAGTTTGTGATTGTTGACAATGATATTGCAATCCCTCTGCTGGGCAGCAAGGCGGTCCAGCAGATGGGTCTCATAGAAGTTAGACATGAAAACATTGCCAAACCACTAGGAGTCAATGCGATCACGAATGCAAATGATGGTAAAAACGTCAAAGTTGTGAAGGAGGGGCAAATTACTAATGTTGAAAACCTGTACTAGGAGTACAATGATGTTTTTGAGGGCATAGGTCAACTAGAAGGGGAATATAAACTACAGCTAGATCCCAATGCAGTACCTGTAGTTCATCCACCCCGTAGGTTCCCTGTGGCAATCCGAGACAACCTCAAAGCAGAATTAGATAGGCTTGTGAAACAAAACATCATAAAGCCAGTTTCAGAGCCAACCCCTTAGGTCTCCAGTCTAGTGACTGTGGTAAAGCCGGGGAAAATGAGAATATGTATCGACCCCAGAGACCTAAACAAGAGTCTCATGCGCAGCCACTATCCGATGCCTACCTTAGAGGATATGTATATTGAATTGTAGAAAATGAGACTTCAACAAGCACAGTAAGAAAGTATACAAAGCTGTATGTTCCAATATTTCGCCGGTTAAGGCATTATCAAGGAATGAGGTGCAAACTACCGACTCTGTGTATATAAGTAAAAACTTTAAAACCAATCCCCCTGAGCTGAAACGCACCAGCGAACAAACTGTATTCGGAGCGCACAGACGGACCAGCAAGATGTGAAAAGCTTAAATATCCAATTGACGTCCAGCACAGCCATTCATTAAGTTATTACTGGCTTTAATGGTAAGGGCTTCGATTATTTTTCTTTCACTGGTATTCGGTAAGTTGTGATGTAGGATTTGCAATTGATATTTTCTCCAGATTTTTGATTTATATTGTGAGTTTGTAAATGAGTGTATATGGTCTGTTTAGTCATACGTGGATGTTCTTTTATTCTCGTTCCAATGGTGCATCCCGTTTCGCCAATGTATGTAGACGAGCAAAGACTGCATTTAATCTTGTAGACACAGTTTTTGGCTAAACAGATATTCTTCTTTACAGCGATTTTGCAGGTGTCGCAGTTGGGTCGGCAACCCTGTTTGTCACGTGGCGCGGAAAACAAACTCGCTGATGGATTACCTAGTCATGAAGTGTGTTCTCAGATTTGTAATGCCCAATCTGCTGATTGTTGCCAGGGTCTACCGTTTTATGTTCGCGTTCACAAATGGTACTTTTAGGTAAATTTTTTGATCTTCCGATGGTCTAGTAGGGGTGATTATTGTGTGTTTCATGGTTTTTGCTTTTGTTCCAGCAGTTTGAAAGACTTTTGGGAAACATCTTTTACAGTATATACATGACATTACTGACATTCTCTTGTTTGTGATTTGCTTTCTCCATTTCTTTGCCCGTCAAAATTCCAGCCTTGTGACGCAGATCTAAGGCATTACATATTTTAGAATGAAAGCTTGAAAGCTTTGAAAACTATATATTTTATTGATGAAAGTGATAGCTAGTTCTGTAACATATATACAACAGGCATCCATGGAAGTGCATGTTTCCACCTGATACGCTAACACAAGCATATTCTAAGTGATTGGGCCATGGTCTACATACATGCACATCAGGCAAAGAATTTCACAATTTTAGCTGCTTGCTAAAACTTGTCAGTGCATGATAAATTTACAGGCTAAAAACAAAATTCAACTTCCTTTTGTCTTGAATTGTTGCAAGAGGGAAAGGATAATTTGAATTTTTTGAAGAAAAATGACAGGGCATCATTTCTCTTCTGGCACACAGCAAAATCAATATTATATTTAGCCAGTAAATATCCCAGATTGTGAAGCCTGCATGTACTGCACTCTAGTCCTGAAATAACATTGTTGGCTTTTAATATGTTATAATCAAATGTGATGTCAGATTATAAAGTTGCTACTCATTAGGGACAGTGTGGCAGAAAAGAACTGTCTAGACGGTTACAGAATTTTTAACAAACATAAAGGAAAGAGGGCAAAAGAAAGAAATAATTGTACACTATAATACTTACCACAGGTTTATGTATTGCTTCAATATTATTGAGAGTTAGCTGGTAACATGTAGTGGATTCTTCAGCATCATCATGCTGTTCATTCACTCGAGGAATCTGGTCAGCATTCTTCTGGAAAAGATCCTGCCATTGAGACTCACTTTTAACCTTTCTGGCTGCTGATAATAGTGACTGCAACATGTCTTACTTTGTTCTCAATTGATTCATAAACATCTTCTGAAAGCTATTTGAACAAATTTTGTTTTTCCTCAAACACCTTTTTACAGCAGGGTAGGAATTCAGATTCTCATGTAAATACTAAATATTCATGTCCTGAAAGAAAAAAAGAAAAATGGGTAAAAGTTGATCAATATTAATATATAATTTGAAACAATGTACTGTATACAAATAGTACTAATAGGCTATGGTACTGGGCCAAATAATTTTGACTCAACCATATACTCGTTACCGTCCACCCTGTGATGTTTATTGATCTGTGCACTTCCATGAATGAATTGATTTTAGAAAAATCTTGTAACCTACTGAATAATCGAAGAGATACTTCTTTCCCCCTCAAATTCATGCTCAAATTTGATGGCCACAATTAAAGACACATCTCTGACCATTCTGTATCTGGTACGGATAGCCTGTATGACGCTATGAGTATACCAGTATGACTTAATGTTAAAATGTTGAGTAAGCCTGGACTAAACTAATGTAATCGGGTCTGCGTGTTTGTGCCTTCAGTTTTTTTTCCTCTCTCTATAGGGTCCTTGATGGGGACTTAAGTGTCCCTCCTGATCCCTTTTTTTATCTACTTAACTAAACTAAACTAATAAAACTGTATAATATAAGGCTGGGTTTTGCAAAACATCCCTTTCACAACTTAACAGTTGGGGTGACAAAAGCATTGAGGCTAATTATTTTTGCGTGGACCAGTTCCGCGAACAACATGTATTTGTATTCTTTCTCACTTCTCAAGTACTTTTACATCCAATACCCTATATCGTGTTTACAAATTTATGCTTTTATATGCTATGAAATTGGACACCATTGAAGCTCATAAAACTTCCAACGAACCCCTATTGGTAATAACACAATATGAATCATAAAAATAAATATTTACCAGTTACAGGGTCACAGATAGCCTATACTGTACTCTGTAGCTTCACTTAACCTTCAGGTGGCATACTCCTATTAGAGTCTATATCCATCCGCTCGATTGTTCTCCTTCAGGAAAAGTGCTAAAAAAACAGCAGGAGAACATTTTTTTGACCTGTTGTCAATCATAGTCTAGTTTTTTTGTGGCTTGCATGTTGAAGAACATGAATAGAAGTACATGTGGTGAGAAAATTTGGTCGATTGAGGCAATTTTAAACCCCTTTAGGCCTCCCCGGAGCAGCGTAGGAAATTTGTTTACCAATCAGTGAAGAGGTTTGTTTACAAGTGACGAAAAGTTCCGGCTCGGAAAGCCAAAAATCTACATGGTCATGATACGGAAAATTGATAGTGCCATGAAAGCCAACTTGTCGGCTATGCAGTGATGGGTAGCGTTTAGCTAGTGAAAACTTCAATCTAGTGGAGGCACTTGCTGTAAAAGATCGGCAAAAGACGTCATCACCCGGGGTTCGAACCAGGGATGCAAAAGAGAGTCTCGATCATCAGCTCGTACAGTGCGCCGAGCCATCCCGCCACTGTATGGACTGAGATATTAGGTGGATTAACTAATACTTACAGCTCCCCGTGCAGGCACTTGCTGTAAAAGATCGGCAAAAGACGTCATCACCCGGGGTTCGAACCAGGGATGCAAAAGAGAGTCTCGATCATCAGCTCGTACAGTGCGCCGAGCCATCCCGCCACTGTATGGACTGAGATATTAGGTGGATTAACTAATACTTACAGCTCCCCGTGCAGGCACTTGCTGTAAAAGATCGGCAAAAGACGTCATCACCCGGGGTTCGAACCAGGGATGCAAAAGAGAGTCTCGATCATCAGCTCGTACAGTGCGCCGAGCCATCCCGCCACTGTATGGACTGAGATATTAGGTGGATTAACTAATACTTACAGCTCCCCGTGCAGGCACTTGCTGTAAAAGATCGGCAAAAGACGTCATCACCCGGGGTTCGAACCAGGGATGCAAAAGAGAGTCTCGATCATCAGCTCGTACAGTGCGCCGAGCCATCCCGCCACTGTATGGACTGAGATATTAGGTGGATTAACTAATACTTACAGCTCCCCGTGCAGGCACTTGCTGTAAAAGATCGGCAAAAGACGTCATCACCCGGGGTTCGAACCAGGGATGCAAAAGAGAGTCTCGATCATCAGCTCGTACAGTGCGCCGAGCCATCCCGCCACTGTATGGACTGAGATATTAGGTGGATTAACTAATACTTACAGCTCCCCGTGCAGGCACTTGCTGTAAAAGATCGGCAAAAGACGTCATCACCCGGGGTTCGAACCAGGGATGCAAAAGAGAGTCTCGATCATCAGCTCGTACAGTGCGCCGAGCCATCCCGCCACTGTATGGACTGAGATATTAGGTGGATTAACTAATACTTACAGCTCCCCGTGCAGGCACTTGCTGTAAAAGATCGGCAAAAGACGTCATCACCCGGGGTTCGAACCAGGGATGCAAAAGAGAGTCTCGATCATCAGCTCGTACAGTGCGCCGAGCCATCCCGCCACTGTATGGACTGAGATATTAGGTGGATTAACTAATACTTACAGCTCCCCGTGCAGGCACTTGCTGTAAAAGATCGGCAAAAGACGTCATCACCCGGGGTTCGAACCAGGGATGCAAAAGAGAGTCTCGATCATCAGCTCGTACAGTGCGCCGAGCCATCCCGCCACTGTATGGACTGAGATATTAGGTGGATTAACTAATACTTACAGCTCCCCGTGCAGGCACTTGCTGTAAAAGATCGGCAAAAGACGTCATCACCCGGGGTTCGAACCAGGGATGCAAAAGAGAGTCTCGATCATCAGCTCGTACAGTGCGCCGAGCCATCCCGCCACTGTATGGACTGAGATATTAGGTGGATTAACTAATACTTACAGCTCCCCGTGCAGGCACTTGCTGTAAAAGATCGGCAAAAGACGTCATCACCCGGGGTTCGAACCAGGGATGCAAAAGAGAGTCTCGATCATCAGCTCGTACAGTGCGCCGAGCCATCCCGCCACTGTATGGACTGAGATATTAGGTGGATTAACTAATACTTACAGCTCCCCGTGCAGGCACTTGCTGTAAAAGATCGGCAAAAGACGTCATCACCCGGGGTTCGAACCAGGGATGCAAAAGAGAGTCTCGATCATCAGCTCGTACAGTGCGCCGAGCCATCCCGCCACTGTATGGACTGAGATATTAGGTGGATTAACTAATACTTACAGCTCCCCGTGCAGGCACTTGCTGTAAAAGATCGGCAAAAGACGTCATCACCCGGGGTTCGAACCAGGGATGCAAAAGAGAGTCTCGATCATCAGCTCGTACAGTGCGCCGAGCCATCCCGCCACTGTATGGACTGAGATATTAGGTGGATTAACTAATACTTACAGCTCCCCGTGCAGGCACTTGCTGTAAAAGATCGGCAAAAGACGTCATCACCCGGGGTTCGAACCAGGGATGCAAAAGAGAGTCTCGATCATCAGCTCGTACAGTGCGCCGAGCCATCCCGCCACTGTATGGACTGAGATATTAGGTGGATTAACTAATACTTACAGCTCCCCGTGCAGGCACTTGCTGTAAAAGATCGGCAAAAGACGTCATCACCCGGGGTTCGAACCAGGGATGCAAAAGAGAGTCTCGATCATCAGCTCGTACAGTGCGCCGAGCCATCCCGCCACTGTATGGACTGAGATATTAGGTGGATTAACTAATACTTACAGCTCCCCGTGCAGGCACTTGCTGTAAAAGATCGGCAAAAGACGTCATCACCCGGGGTTCGAACCAGGGATGCAAAAGAGAGTCTCGATCATCAGCTCGTACAGTGCGCCGAGCCATCCCGCCACTGTATGGACTGAGATATTAGGTGGATTAACTAATACTTACAGCTCCCCGTGCAGGCACTTGCTGTAAAAGATCGGCAAAAGACGTCATCACCCGGGGTTCGAACCAGGGATGCAAAAGAGAGTCTCGATCATCAGCTCGTACAGTGCGCCGAGCCATCCCGCCACTGTATGGACTGAGATATTAGGTGGATTAACTAATACTTACAGCTCCCCGTGCAGGCACTTGCTGTAAAAGATCGGCAAAAGACGTCATCACCCGGGGTTCGAACCAGGGATGCAAAAGAGAGTCTCGATCATCAGCTCGTACAGTGCGCCGAGCCATCCCGCCACTGTATGGACTGAGATATTAGGTGGATTAACTAATACTTACAGCTCCCCGTGCAGGCACTTGCTGTAAAAGATCGGCAAAAGACGTCATCACCCGGGGTTCGAACCAGGGATGCAAAAGAGAGTCTCGATCATCAGCTCGTACAGTGCGCCGAGCCATCCCGCCACTGTATGGACTGAGATATTAGGTGGATTAACTAATACTTACAGCTCCCCGTGCAGGCACTTGCTGTAAAAGATCGGCAAAAGACGTCATCACCCGGGGTTCGAACCAGGGATGCAAAAGAGAGTCTCGATCATCAGCTCGTACAGTGCGCCGAGCCATCCCGCCACTGTATGGACTGAGATATTAGGTGGATTAACTAATACTTACAGCTCCCCGTGCAGGCACTTGCTGTAAAAGATCGGCAAAAGACGTCATCACCCGGGGTTCGAACCAGGGATGCAAAAGAGAGTCTCGATCATCAGCTCGTACAGTGCGCCGAGCCATCCCGCCACTGTATGGACTGAGATATTAGGTGGATTAACTAATACTTACAGCTCCCCGTGCAGGCACTTGCTGTAAAAGATCGGCAAAAGACGTCATCACCCGGGGTTCGAACCAGGGATGCAAAAGAGAGTCTCGATCATCAGCTCGTACAGTGCGCCGAGCCATCCCGCCACTGTATGGACTGAGATATTAGGTGGATTAACTAATACTTACAGCTCCCCGTGCAGGCACTTGCTGTAAAAGATCGGCAAAAGACGTCATCACCCGGGGTTCGAACCAGGGATGCAAAAGAGAGTCTCGATCATCAGCTCGTACAGTGCGCCGAGCCATCCCGCCACTGTATGGACTGAGATATTAGGTGGATTAACTAATACTTACAGCTCCCCGTGCAGGCACTTGCTGTAAAAGATCGGCAAAAGACGTCATCACCCGGGGTTCGAACCAGGGATGCAAAAGAGAGTCTCGATCATCAGCTCGTACAGTGCGCCGAGCCATCCCGCCACTGTATGGACTGAGATATTAGGTGGATTAACTAATACTTACAGCTCCCCGTGCAGGCACTTGCTGTAAAAGATCGGCAAAAGACGTCATCACCCGGGGTTCGAACCAGGGATGCAAAAGAGAGTCTCGATCATCAGCTCGTACAGTGCGCCGAGCCATCCCGCCACTGTATGGACTGAGATATTAGGTGGATTAACTAATACTTACAGCTCCCCGTGCAGGCACTTGCTGTAAAAGATCGGCAAAAGACGTCATCACCCGGGGTTCGAACCAGGGATGCAAAAGAGAGTCTCGATCATCAGCTCGTACAGTGCGCCGAGCCATCCCGCCACTGTATGGACTGAGATATTAGGTGGATTAACTAATACTTACAGCTCCCCGTGCAGGCACTTGCTGTAAAAGATCGGCAAAAGACGTCATCACCCGGGGTTCGAACCAGGGATGCAAAAGAGAGTCTCGATCATCAGCTCGTACAGTGCGCCGAGCCATCCCGCCACTGTATGGACTGAGATATTAGGTGGATTAACTAATACTTACAGCTCCCCGTGCAGGCACTTGCTGTAAAAGATCGGCAAAAGACGTCATCACCCGGGGTTCGAACCAGGGATGCAAAAGAGAGTCTCGATCATCAGCTCGTACAGTGCGCCGAGCCATCCCGCCACTGTATGGACTGAGATATTAGGTGGATTAACTAATACTTACAGCTCCCCGTGCAGGCACTTGCTGTAAAAGATCGGCAAAAGACGTCATCACCCGGGGTTCGAACCAGGGATGCAAAAGAGAGTCTCGATCATCAGCTCGTACAGTGCGCCGAGCCATCCCGCCACTGTATGGACTGAGATATTAGGTGGATTAACTAATACTTACAGCTCCCCGTGCAGGCACTTGCTGTAAAAGATCGGCAAAAGACGTCATCACCCGGGGTTCGAACCAGGGATGCAAAAGAGAGTCTCGATCATCAGCTCGTACAGTGCGCCGAGCCATCCCGCCACTGTATGGACTGAGATATTAGGTGGATTAACTAATACTTACAGCTCCCCGTGCAGGCACTTGCTGTAAAAGATCGGCAAAAGACGTCATCACCCGGGGTTCGAACCAGGGATGCAAAAGAGAGTCTCGATCATCAGCTCGTACAGTGCGCCGAGCCATCCCGCCACTGTATGGACTGAGATATTAGGTGGATTAACTAATACTTACAGCTCCCCGTGCAGGCACTTGCTGTAAAAGATCGGCAAAAGACGTCATCACCCGGGGTTCGAACCAGGGATGCAAAAGAGAGTCTCGATCATCAGCTCGTACAGTGCGCCGAGCCATCCCGCCACTGTATGGACTGAGATATTAGGTGGATTAACTAATACTTACAGCTCCCCGTGCAGGCACTTGCTGTAAAAGATCGGCAAAAGACGTCATCACCCGGGGTTCGAACCAGGGATGCAAAAGAGAGTCTCGATCATCAGCTCGTACAGTGCGCCGAGCCATCCCGCCACTGTATGGACTGAGATATTAGGTGGATTAACTAATACTTACAGCTCCCCGTGCAGGCACTTGCTGTAAAAGATCGGCAAAAGACGTCATCACCCGGGGTTCGAACCAGGGATGCAAAAGAGAGTCTCGATCATCAGCTCGTACAGTGCGCCGAGCCATCCCGCCACTGTATGGACTGAGATATTAGGTGGATTAACTAATACTTACAGCTCCCCGTGCAGGCACTTGCTGTAAAAGATCGGCAAAAGACGTCATCACCCGGGGTTCGAACCAGGGATGCAAAAGAGAGTCTCGATCATCAGCTCGTACAGTGCGCCGAGCCATCCCGCCACTGTATGGACTGAGATATTAGGTGGATTAACTAATACTTACAGCTCCCCGTGCAGGCACTTGCTGTAAAAGATCGGCAAAAGACGTCATCACCCGGGGTTCGAACCAGGGATGCAAAAGAGAGTCTCGATCATCAGCTCGTACAGTGCGCCGAGCCATCCCGCCACTGTATGGACTGAGATATTAGGTGGATTAACTAATACTTACAGCTCCCCGTGCAGGCACTTGCTGTAAAAGATCGGCAAAAGACGTCATCACCCGGGGTTCGAACCAGGGATGCAAAAGAGAGTCTCGATCATCAGCTCGTACAGTGCGCCGAGCCATCCCGCCACTGTATGGACTGAGATATTAGGTGGATTAACTAATACTTACAGCTCCCCGTGCAGGCACTTGCTGTAAAAGATCGGCAAAAGACGTCATCACCCGGGGTTCGAACCAGGGATGCAAAAGAGAGTCTCGATCATCAGCTCGTACAGTGCGCCGAGCCATCCCGCCACTGTATGGACTGAGATATTAGGTGGATTAACTAATACTTACAGCTCCCCGTGCAGGCACTTGCTGTAAAAGATCGGCAAAAGACGTCATCACCCGGGGTTCGAACCAGGGATGCAAAAGAGAGTCTCGATCATCAGCTCGTACAGTGCGCCGAGCCATCCCGCCACTGTATGGACTGAGATATTAGGTGGATTAACTAATACTTACAGCTCCCCGTGCAGGCACTTGCTGTAAAAGATCGGCAAAAGACGTCATCACCCGGGGTTCGAACCAGGGATGCAAAAGAGAGTCTCGATCATCAGCTCGTACAGTGCGCCGAGCCATCCCGCCACTGTATGGACTGAGATATTAGGTGGATTAACTAATACTTACAGCTCCCCGTGCAGGCACTTGCTGTAAAAGATCGGCAAAAGACGTCATCACCCGGGGTTCGAACCAGGGATGCAAAAGAGAGTCTCGATCATCAGCTCGTACAGTGCGCCGAGCCATCCCGCCACTGTATGGACTGAGATATTAGGTGGATTAACTAATACTTACAGCTCCCCGTGCAGGCACTTGCTGTAAAAGATCGGCAAAAGACGTCATCACCCGGGGTTCGAACCAGGGATGCAAAAGAGAGTCTCGATCATCAGCTCGTACAGTGCGCCGAGCCATCCCGCCACTGTATGGACTGAGATATTAGGTGGATTAACTAATACTTACAGCTCCCCGTGCAGGCACTTGCTGTAAAAGATCGGCAAAAGACGTCATCACCCGGGGTTCGAACCAGGGATGCAAAAGAGAGTCTCGATCATCAGCTCGTACAGTGCGCCGAGCCATCCCGCCACTGTATGGACTGAGATATTAGGTGGATTAACTAATACTTACAGCTCCCCGTGCAGGCACTTGCTGTAAAAGATCGGCAAAAGACGTCATCACCCGGGGTTCGAACCAGGGATGCAAAAGAGAGTCTCGATCATCAGCTCGTACAGTGCGCCGAGCCATCCCGCCACTGTATGGACTGAGATATTAGGTGGATTAACTAATACTTACAGCTCCCCGTGCAGGCACTTGCTGTAAAAGATCGGCAAAAGACGTCATCACCCGGGGTTCGAACCAGGGATGCAAAAGAGAGTCTCGATCATCAGCTCGTACAGTGCGCCGAGCCATCCCGCCACTGTATGGACTGAGATATTAGGTGGATTAACTAATACTTACAGCTCCCCGTGCAGGCACTTGCTGTAAAAGATCGGCAAAAGACGTCATCACCCGGGGTTCGAACCAGGGATGCAAAAGAGAGTCTCGATCATCAGCTCGTACAGTGCGCCGAGCCATCCCGCCACTGTATGGACTGAGATATTAGGTGGATTAACTAATACTTACAGCTCCCCGTGCAGGCACTTGCTGTAAAAGATCGGCAAAAGACGTCATCACCCGGGGTTCGAACCAGGGATGCAAAAGAGAGTCTCGATCATCAGCTCGTACAGTGCGCCGAGCCATCCCGCCACTGTATGGACTGAGATATTAGGTGGATTAACTAATACTTACAGCTCCCCGTGCAGGCACTTGCTGTAAAAGATCGGCAAAAGACGTCATCACCCGGGGTTCGAACCAGGGATGCAAAAGAGAGTCTCGATCATCAGCTCGTACAGTGCGCCGAGCCATCCCGCCACTGTATGGACTGAGATATTAGGTGGATTAACTAATACTTACAGCTCCCCGTGCAGGCACTTGCTGTAAAAGATCGGCAAAAGACGTCATCACCCGGGGTTCGAACCAGGGATGCAAAAGAGAGTCTCGATCATCAGCTCGTACAGTGCGCCGAGCCATCCCGCCACTGTATGGACTGAGATATTAGGTGGATTAACTAATACTTACAGCTCCCCGTGCAGGCACTTGCTGTAAAAGATCGGCAAAAGACGTCATCACCCGGGGTTCGAACCAGGGATGCAAAAGAGAGTCTCGATCATCAGCTCGTACAGTGCGCCGAGCCATCCCGCCACTGTATGGACTGAGATATTAGGTGGATTAACTAATACTTACAGCTCCCCGTGCAGGCACTTGCTGTAAAAGATCGGCAAAAGACGTCATCACCCGGGGTTCGAACCAGGGATGCAAAAGAGAGTCTCGATCATCAGCTCGTACAGTGCGCCGAGCCATCCCGCCACTGTATGGACTGAGATATTAGGTGGATTAACTAATACTTACAGCTCCCCGTGCAGGCACTTGCTGTAAAAGATCGGCAAAAGACGTCATCACCCGGGGTTCGAACCAGGGATGCAAAAGAGAGTCTCGATCATCAGCTCGTACAGTGCGCCGAGCCATCCCGCCACTGTATGGACTGAGATATTAGGTGGATTAACTAATACTTACAGCTCCCCGTGCAGGCACTTGCTGTAAAAGATCGGCAAAAGACGTCATCACCCGGGGTTCGAACCAGGGATGCAAAAGAGAGTCTCGATCATCAGCTCGTACAGTGCGCCGAGCCATCCCGCCACTGTATGGACTGAGATATTAGGTGGATTAACTAATACTTACAGCTCCCCGTGCAGGCACTTGCTGTAAAAGATCGGCAAAAGACGTCATCACCCGGGGTTCGAACCAGGGATGCAAAAGAGAGTCTCGATCATCAGCTCGTACAGTGCGCCGAGCCATCCCGCCACTGTATGGACTGAGATATTAGGTGGATTAACTAATACTTACAGCTCCCCGTGCAGGCACTTGCTGTAAAAGATCGGCAAAAGACGTCATCACCCGGGGTTCGAACCAGGGATGCAAAAGAGAGTCTCGATCATCAGCTCGTACAGTGCGCCGAGCCATCCCGCCACTGTATGGACTGAGATATTAGGTGGATTAACTAATACTTACAGCTCCCCGTGCAGGCACTTGCTGTAAAAGATCGGCAAAAGACGTCATCACCCGGGGTTCGAACCAGGGATGCAAAAGAGAGTCTCGATCATCAGCTCGTACAGTGCGCCGAGCCATCCCGCCACTGTATGGACTGAGATATTAGGTGGATTAACTAATACTTACAGCTCCCCGTGCAGGCACTTGCTGTAAAAGATCGGCAAAAGACGTCATCACCCGGGGTTCGAACCAGGGATGCAAAAGAGAGTCTCGATCATCAGCTCGTACAGTGCGCCGAGCCATCCCGCCACTGTATGGACTGAGATATTAGGTGGATTAACTAATACTTACAGCTCCCCGTGCAGGCACTTGCTGTAAAAGATCGGCAAAAGACGTCATCACCCGGGGTTCGAACCAGGGATGCAAAAGAGAGTCTCGATCATCAGCTCGTACAGTGCGCCGAGCCATCCCGCCACTGTATGGACTGAGATATTAGGTGGATTAACTAATACTTACAGCTCCCCGTGCAGGCACTTGCTGTAAAAGATCGGCAAAAGACGTCATCACCCGGGGTTCGAACCAGGGATGCAAAAGAGAGTCTCGATCATCAGCTCGTACAGTGCGCCGAGCCATCCCGCCACTGTATGGACTGAGATATTAGGTGGATTAACTAATACTTACAGCTCCCCGTGCAGGCACTTGCTGTAAAAGATCGGCAAAAGACGTCATCACCCGGGGTTCGAACCAGGGATGCAAAAGAGAGTCTCGATCATCAGCTCGTACAGTGCGCCGAGCCATCCCGCCACTGTATGGACTGAGATATTAGGTGGATTAACTAATACTTACAGCTCCCCGTGCAGGCACTTGCTGTAAAAGATCGGCAAAAGACGTCATCACCCGGGGTTCGAACCAGGGATGCAAAAGAGAGTCTCGATCATCAGCTCGTACAGTGCGCCGAGCCATCCCGCCACTGTATGGACTGAGATATTAGGTGGATTAACTAATACTTACAGCTCCCCGTGCAGGCACTTGCTGTAAAAGATCGGCAAAAGACGTCATCACCCGGGGTTCGAACCAGGGATGCAAAAGAGAGTCTCGATCATCAGCTCGTACAGTGCGCCGAGCCATCCCGCCACTGTATGGACTGAGATATTAGGTGGATTAACTAATACTTACAGCTCCCCGTGCAGGCACTTGCTGTAAAAGATCGGCAAAAGACGTCATCACCCGGGGTTCGAACCAGGGATGCAAAAGAGAGTCTCGATCATCAGCTCGTACAGTGCGCCGAGCCATCCCGCCACTGTATGGACTGAGATATTAGGTGGATTAACTAATACTTACAGCTCCCCGTGCAGGCACTTGCTGTAAAAGATCGGCAAAAGACGTCATCACCCGGGGTTCGAACCAGGGATGCAAAAGAGAGTCTCGATCATCAGCTCGTACAGTGCGCCGAGCCATCCCGCCACTGTATGGACTGAGATATTAGGTGGATTAACTAATACTTACAGCTCCCCGTGCAGGCACTTGCTGTAAAAGATCGGCAAAAGACGTCATCACCCGGGGTTCGAACCAGGGATGCAAAAGAGAGTCTCGATCATCAGCTCGTACAGTGCGCCGAGCCATCCCGCCACTGTATGGACTGAGATATTAGGTGGATTAACTAATACTTACAGCTCCCCGTGCAGGCACTTGCTGTAAAAGATCGGCAAAAGACGTCATCACCCGGGGTTCGAACCAGGGATGCAAAAGAGAGTCTCGATCATCAGCTCGTACAGTGCGCCGAGCCATCCCGCCACTGTATGGACTGAGATATTAGGTGGATTAACTAATACTTACAGCTCCCCGTGCAGGCACTTGCTGTAAAAGATCGGCAAAAGACGTCATCACCCGGGGTTCGAACCAGGGATGCAAAAGAGAGTCTCGATCATCAGCTCGTACAGTGCGCCGAGCCATCCCGCCACTGTATGGACTGAGATATTAGGTGGATTAACTAATACTTACAGCTCCCCGTGCAGGCACTTGCTGTAAAAGATCGGCAAAAGACGTCATCACCCGGGGTTCGAACCAGGGATGCAAAAGAGAGTCTCGATCATCAGCTCGTACAGTGCGCCGAGCCATCCCGCCACTGTATGGACTGAGATATTAGGTGGATTAACTAATACTTACAGCTCCCCGTGCAGGCACTTGCTGTAAAAGATCGGCAAAAGACGTCATCACCCGGGGTTCGAACCAGGGATGCAAAAGAGAGTCTCGATCATCAGCTCGTACAGTGCGCCGAGCCATCCCGCCACTGTATGGACTGAGATATTAGGTGGATTAACTAATACTTACAGCTCCCCGTGCAGGCACTTGCTGTAAAAGATCGGCAAAAGACGTCATCACCCGGGGTTCGAACCAGGGATGCAAAAGAGAGTCTCGATCATCAGCTCGTACAGTGCGCCGAGCCATCCCGCCACTGTATGGACTGAGATATTAGGTGGATTAACTAATACTTACAGCTCCCCGTGCAGGCACTTGCTGTAAAAGATCGGCAAAAGACGTCATCACCCGGGGTTCGAACCAGGGATGCAAAAGAGAGTCTCGATCATCAGCTCGTACAGTGCGCCGAGCCATCCCGCCACTGTATGGACTGAGATATTAGGTGGATTAACTAATACTTACAGCTCCCCGTGCAGGCACTTGCTGTAAAAGATCGGCAAAAGACGTCATCACCCGGGGTTCGAACCAGGGATGCAAAAGAGAGTCTCGATCATCAGCTCGTACAGTGCGCCGAGCCATCCCGCCACTGTATGGACTGAGATATTAGGTGGATTAACTAATACTTACAGCTCCCCGTGCAGGCACTTGCTGTAAAAGATCGGCAAAAGACGTCATCACCCGGGGTTCGAACCAGGGATGCAAAAGAGAGTCTCGATCATCAGCTCGTACAGTGCGCCGAGCCATCCCGCCACTGTATGGACTGAGATATTAGGTGGATTAACTAATACTTACAGCTCCCCGTGCAGGCACTTGCTGTAAAAGATCGGCAAAAGACGTCATCACCCGGGGTTCGAACCAGGGATGCAAAAGAGAGTCTCGATCATCAGCTCGTACAGTGCGCCGAGCCATCCCGCCACTGTATGGACTGAGATATTAGGTGGATTAACTAATACTTACAGCTCCCCGTGCAGGCACTTGCTGTAAAAGATCGGCAAAAGACGTCATCACCCGGGGTTCGAACCAGGGATGCAAAAGAGAGTCTCGATCATCAGCTCGTACAGTGCGCCGAGCCATCCCGCCACTGTATGGACTGAGATATTAGGTGGATTAACTAATACTTACAGCTCCCCGTGCAGGCACTTGCTGTAAAAGATCGGCAAAAGACGTCATCACCCGGGGTTCGAACCAGGGATGCAAAAGAGAGTCTCGATCATCAGCTCGTACAGTGCGCCGAGCCATCCCGCCACTGTATGGACTGAGATATTAGGTGGATTAACTAATACTTACAGCTCCCGGTGCAGGCACTTGCTGTAAAAGATCGGCAAAAGACGTCATCACCCGGGGTTCGAACCAGGGATGCAAAAGAGAGTCTCGATCATCAGCTCGTACAGTGCGCCGAGCCATCCCGCCACTGTATGGACTGAGATATTAGGTGGATTAACTAATACTTACAGCTCCCGGTGCAGGCACTTGCTGTAAAAGATCGGCAAAAGACGTCATCACCCGGGGTTCGAACCAGGGATGCAAAAGAGAGTCTCGATCATCAGCTCGTACAGTGCGCCGAGCCATCCCGCCACTGTATGGACTGAGATATTAGGTGGATTAACTAATACTTACAGCTCCCCGTGCAGGCACTTGCTGTAAAAGATCGGCAAAAGACGTCATCACCCGGGGTTCGAACCAGGGATGCAAAAGAGAGTCTCGATCATCAGCTCGTACAGTGCGCCGAGCCATCCCGCCACTGTATGGACTGAGATATTAGGTGGATTAACTAATACTTACAGCTCCCCGTGCAGGCACTTGCTGTAAAAGATCGGCAAAAGACGTCATCACCCGGGGTTCGAACCAGGGATGCAAAAGAGAGTCTCGATCATCAGCTCGTACAGTGCGCCGAGCCATCCCGCCACTGTATGGACTGAGATATTAGGTGGATTAACTAATACTTACAGCTCCCCGTGCAGGCACTTGCTGTAAAAGATCGGCAAAAGACGTCATCACCCGGGGTTCGAACCAGGGATGCAAAAGAGAGTCTCGATCATCAGCTCGTACAGTGCGCCGAGCCATCCCGCCACTGTATGGACTGAGATATTAGGTGGATTAACTAATACTTACAGCTCCCCGTGCAGGCACTTGCTGTAAAAGATCGGCAAAAGACGTCATCACCCGGGGTTCGAACCAGGGATGCAAAAGAGAGTCTCGATCATCAGCTCGTACAGTGCGCCGAGCCATCCCGCCACTGTATGGACTGAGATATTAGGTGGATTAACTAATACTTACAGCTCCCGGTGCAGGCACTTGCTGTAAAAGATCGGCAAAAGACGTCATCACCCGGGGTTCGAACCAGGGATGCAAAAGAGAGTCTCGATCATCAGCTCGTACAGTGCGCCGAGCCATCCCGCCACTGTATGGACTGAGATATTAGGTGGATTAACTAATACTTACAGCTCCCCGTGCAGGCACTTGCTGTAAAAGATCGGCAAAAGACGTCATCACCCGGGGTTCGAACCAGGGATGCAAAAGAGAGTCTCGATCATCAGCTCGTACAGTGCGCCGAGCCATCCCGCCACTGTATGGACTGAGATATTAGGTGGATTAACTAATACTTACAGCTCCCCGTGCAGGCACTTGCTGTAAAAGATCGGCAAAAGACGTCATCACCCGGGGTTCGAACCAGGGATGCAAAAGAGAGTCTCGATCATCAGCTCGTACAGTGCGCCGAGCCATCCCGCCACTGTATGGACTGAGATATTAGGTGGATTAACTAATACTTACAGCTCCCCGTGCAGGCACTTGCTGTAAAAGATCGGCAAAAGACGTCATCACCCGGGGTTCGAACCAGGGATGCAAAAGAGAGTCTCGATCATCAGCTCGTACAGTGCGCCGAGCCATCCCGCCACTGTATGGACTGAGATATTAGGTGGATTAACTAATACTTACAGCTCCCCGTGCAGGCACTTGCTGTAAAAGATCGGCAAAAGACGTCATCACCCGGGGTTCGAACCAGGGATGCAAAAGAGAGTCTCGATCATCAGCTCGTACAGTGCGCCGAGCCATCCCGCCACTGTATGGACTGAGATATTAGGTGGATTAACTAATACTTACAGCTCCCCGTGCAGGCACTTGCTGTAAAAGATCGGCAAAAGACGTCATCACCCGGGGTTCGAACCAGGGATGCAAAAGAGAGTCTCGATCATCAGCTCGTACAGTGCGCCGAGCCATCCCGCCACTGTATGGACTGAGATATTAGGTGGATTAACTAATACTTACAGCTCCCCGTGCAGGCACTTGCTGTAAAAGATCGGCAAAAGACGTCATCACCCGGGGTTCGAACCAGGGATGCAAAAGAGAGTCTCGATCATCAGCTCGTACAGTGCGCCGAGCCATCCCGCCACTGTATGGACTGAGATATTAGGTGGATTAACTAATACTTACAGCTCCCCGTGCAGGCACTTGCTGTAAAAGATCGGCAAAAGACGTCATCACCCGGGGTTCGAACCAGGGATGCAAAAGAGAGTCTCGATCATCAGCTCGTACAGTGCGCCGAGCCATCCCGCCACTGTATGGACTGAGATATTAGGTGGATTAACTAATACTTACAGCTCCCCGTGCAGGCACTTGCTGTAAAAGATCGGCAAAAGACGTCATCACCCGGGGTTCGAACCAGGGATGCAAAAGAGAGTCTCGATCATCAGCTCGTACAGTGCGCCGAGCCATCCCGCCACTGTATGGACTGAGATATTAGGTGGATTAACTAATACTTACAGCTCCCCGTGCAGGCACTTGCTGTAAAAGATCGGCAAAAGACGTCATCACCCGGGGTTCGAACCAGGGATGCAAAAGAGAGTCTCGATCATCAGCTCGTACAGTGCGCCGAGCCATCCCGCCACTGTATGGACTGAGATATTAGGTGGATTAACTAATACTTACAGCTCCCCGTGCAGGCACTTGCTGTAAAAGATCGGCAAAAGACGTCATCACCCGGGGTTCGAACCAGGGATGCAAAAGAGAGTCTCGATCATCAGCTCGTACAGTGCGCCGAGCCATCCCGCCACTGTATGGACTGAGATATTAGGTGGATTAACTAATACTTACAGCTCCCCGTGCAGGCACTTGCTGTAAAAGATCGGCAAAAGACGTCATCACCCGGGGTTCGAACCAGGGATGCAAAAGAGAGTCTCGATCATCAGCTCGTACAGTGCGCCGAGCCATCCCGCCACTGTATGGACTGAGATATTAGGTGGATTAACTAATACTTACAGCTCCCCGTGCAGGCACTTGCTGTAAAAGATCGGCAAAAGACGTCATCACCCGGGGTTCGAACCAGGGATGCAAAAGAGAGTCTCGATCATCAGCTCGTACAGTGCGCCGAGCCATCCCGCCACTGTATGGACTGAGATATTAGGTGGATTAACTAATACTTACAGCTCCCCGTGCAGGCACTTGCTGTAAAAGATCGGCAAAAGACGTCATCACCCGGGGTTCGAACCAGGGATGCAAAAGAGAGTCTCGATCATCAGCTCGTACAGTGCGCCGAGCCATCCCGCCACTGTATGGACTGAGATATTAGGTGGATTAACTAATACTTACAGCTCCCCGTGCAGGCACTTGCTGTAAAAGATCGGCAAAAGACGTCATCACCCGGGGTTCGAACCAGGGATGCAAAAGAGAGTCTCGATCATCAGCTCGTACAGTGCGCCGAGCCATCCCGCCACTGTATGGACTGAGATATTAGGTGGATTAACTAATACTTACAGCTCCCCGTGCAGGCACTTGCTGTAAAAGATCGGCAAAAGACGTCATCACCCGGGGTTCGAACCAGGGATGCAAAAGAGAGTCTCGATCATCAGCTCGTACAGTGCGCCGAGCCATCCCGCCACTGTATGGACTGAGATATTAGGTGGATTAACTAATACTTACAGCTCCCCGTGCAGGCACTTGCTGTAAAAGATCGGCAAAAGACGTCATCACCCGGGGTTCGAACCAGGGATGCAAAAGAGAGTCTCGATCATCAGCTCGTACAGTGCGCCGAGCCATCCCGCCACTGTATGGACTGAGATATTAGGTGGATTAACTAATACTTACAGCTCCCCGTGCAGGCACTTGCTGTAAAAGATCGGCAAAAGACGTCATCACCCGGGGTTCGAACCAGGGATGCAAAAGAGAGTCTCGATCATCAGCTCGTACAGTGCGCCGAGCCATCCCGCCACTGTATGGACTGAGATATTAGGTGGATTAACTAATACTTACAGCTCCCCGTGCAGGCACTTGCTGTAAAAGATCGGCAAAAGACGTCATCACCCGGGGTTCGAACCAGGGATGCAAAAGAGAGTCTCGATCATCAGCTCGTACAGTGCGCCGAGCCATCCCGCCACTGTATGGACTGAGATATTAGGTGGATTAACTAATACTTACAGCTCCCCGTGCAGGCACTTGCTGTAAAAGATCGGCAAAAGACGTCATCACCCGGGGTTCGAACCAGGGATGCAAAAGAGAGTCTCGATCATCAGCTCGTACAGTGCGCCGAGCCATCCCGCCACTGTATGGACTGAGATATTAGGTGGATTAACTAATACTTACAGCTCCCCGTGCAGGCACTTGCTGTAAAAGATCGGCAAAAGACGTCATCACCCGGGGTTCGAACCAGGGATGCAAAAGAGAGTCTCGATCATCAGCTCGTACAGTGCGCCGAGCCATCCCGCCACTGTATGGACTGAGATATTAGGTGGATTAACTAATACTTACAGCTCCCCGTGCAGGCACTTGCTGTAAAAGATCGGCAAAAGACGTCATCACCCGGGGTTCGAACCAGGGATGCAAAAGAGAGTCTCGATCATCAGCTCGTACAGTGCGCCGAGCCATCCCGCCACTGTATGGACTGAGATATTAGGTGGATTAACTAATACTTACAGCTCCCCGTGCAGGCACTTGCTGTAAAAGATCGGCAAAAGACGTCATCACCCGGGGTTCGAACCAGGGATGCAAAAGAGAGTCTCGATCATCAGCTCGTACAGTGCGCCGAGCCATCCCGCCACTGTATGGACTGAGATATTAGGTGGATTAACTAATACTTACAGCTCCCCGTGCAGGCACTTGCTGTAAAAGATCGGCAAAAGACGTCATCACCCGGGGTTCGAACCAGGGATGCAAAAGAGAGTCTCGATCATCAGCTCGTACAGTGCGCCGAGCCATCCCGCCACTGTATGGACTGAGATATTAGGTGGATTAACTAATACTTACAGCTCCCCGTGCAGGCACTTGCTGTAAAAGATCGGCAAAAGACGTCATCACCCGGGGTTCGAACCAGGGATGCAAAAGAGAGTCTCGATCATCAGCTCGTACAGTGCGCCGAGCCATCCCGCCACTGTATGGACTGAGATATTAGGTGGATTAACTAATACTTACAGCTCCCCGGCAGTCACTTGCGTAAAAGAACGCAAAAGAACGTCATCGACCCGGGGTATCGAACCAGGATGCAAAGATAGTCCTCGGATCATCCAGCTCCTTACAGTGCGCCGAGCCATCCCGCCACTGTAATGGACCCCCCCCCCCCCTGAGATATTAGGTTGATTAACTAATACTGTTACAGCTCGTAAAAGATCGGCAAAAGACGTCAATCACCCGGGGTTCGAACCAGGGATGCAAAAGAGAGTCTCGATCATCAGCTCGTACAGTGCGCCGAGCCATCCGCCACTTGTATGGACTTGAGATATTAGGTGGATTAACTAATACTTACAGCTCCCCGTGCAGGCACTTGCTGTAAAAGATCGCAAAAAGACGTCATCACCCGGGGTTCGAACCAGGGATGCAAAAGAGAGTGTCTCGATCATCAGCTCGTACAGTGCGCCGAGCCATCCCGCCACTGTATGGACTGAGATATTAGGTGGATTAACTAATACTTACAGCTCCCCGTCCAGGCACTTGCTGTAAAAGATCGGCAAAAGACGTCATCACCCGGGGTTCGAACCAGGGATGCAAAAGAGAGTCTCGATCATCAGCTCGTACAGTGCGCCGAGCCATCCCGCCACTGTATGGACTGAGATATTAGGTGGATTAACTAATACTTACAGCTCCCCGTCCAGGCACTTGCTGTAAAAGATCGGCAAAAGACGTCATCACCCGGGGTTCGAACCAGGGATGCAAAAGAGAGTCTCGATCATCAGCTCGTACAGTGCGCCGAGCCATCCCGCCACTGTATGGACTGAGATATTAGGTGGATTAACTAATACTTACAGCTCCCCGTCAGGCACTTGCTGTAAAAGATCGGCAAAAGACGTCATCACCCGGGGTTCGAACCAGGGATGCAAAAGAGAGTCTCGATCATCAGCTCGTACAGTGCGCCGAGCCATCCCGCCACTGTATGGACTGAGATATTAGGTGGATTAACTAATACTTACAGCTCCCCGTGCAGGCACTTGCTGTAAAAGATCGGCAAAAGACGTCATCACCCGGGGTTCGAACCAGGGATGCAAAAGAGAGTCTCGATCATCAGCTCGTACAGTGCGCCGAGCCATCCCGCCACTGTATGGACTGAGATATTAGGTGGATTAACTAATACTTACAGCTCCCCGTCCAGGCACTTGCTGTAAAAGATCGGCAAAAGACGTCATCACCCGGGGTTCGAACCAGGGATGCAAAAGAGAGTCTCGATCATCAGCTCGTACAGTGCGCCGAGCCATCCCGCCACTGTATGGACTGAGATATTAGGTGGATTAACTAATACTTACAGCTCCCCGTCCAGGCACTTGCTGTAAAAGATCGGCAAAAGACGTCATCACCCGGGGTTCGAACCAGGGATGCAAAAGAGAGTCTCGATCATCAGCTCGTACAGTGCGCCGAGCCATCCCGCCACTGTATGGACTGAGATATTAGGTGGATTAACTAATACTTACAGCTCCCCGTGCAGGCACTTGCTGTAAAAGATCGGCAAAAGACGTCATCACCCGGGGTTCGAACCAGGGATGCAAAAGAGAGTCTCGATCATCAGCTCGTACAGTGCGCCGAGCCATCCCGCCACTGTATGGACTGAGATATTAGGTGGATTAACTAATACTTACAGCTCCCCGTGCAGGCACTTGCTGTAAAAGATCGGCAAAAGACGTCATCACCCGGGGTTCGAACCAGGGATGCAAAAGAGAGTCTCGATCATCAGCTCGTACAGTGCGCCGAGCCATCCCGCCACTGTATGGACTGAGATATTAGGTGGATTAACTAATACTTACAGCTCCCCGTGCAGGCACTTGCTGTAAAAGATCGGCAAAAGACGTCATCACCCGGGGTTCGAACCAGGGATGCAAAAGAGAGTCTCGATCATCAGCTCGTACAGTGCGCCGAGCCATCCCGCCACTGTATGGACTGAGATATTAGGTGGATTAACTAATACTTACAGCTCCCCGTGCAGGCACTTGCTGTAAAAGATCGGCAAAAGACGTCATCACCCGGGGTTCGAACCAGGGATGCAAAAGAGAGTCTCGATCATCAGCTCGTACAGTGCGCCGAGCCATCCCGCCACTGTATGGACTGAGATATTAGGTGGATTAACTAATACTTACAGCTCCCCGTGCAGGCACTTGCTGTAAAAGATCGGCAAAAGACGTCATCACCCGGGGTTCGAACCAGGGATGCAAAAGAGAGTCTCGATCATCAGCTCGTACAGTGCGCCGAGCCATCCCGCCACTGTATGGACTGAGATATTAGGTGGATTAACTAATACTTACAGCTCCCCGTGCAGGCACTTGCTGTAAAAGATCGGCAAAAGACGTCATCACCCGGGGTTCGAACCAGGGATGCAAAAGAGAGTCTCGATCATCAGCTCGTACAGTGCGCCGAGCCATCCCGCCACTGTATGGACTGAGATATTAGGTGGATTAACTAATACTTACAGCTCCCCGTGCAGGCACTTGCTGTAAAAGATCGGCAAAAGACGTCATCACCCGGGGTTCGAACCAGGGATGCAAAAGAGAGTCTCGATCATCAGCTCGTACAGTGCGCCGAGCCATCCCGCCACTGTATGGACTGAGATATTAGGTGGATTAACTAATACTTACAGCTCCCCGTGCAGGCACTTGCTGTAAAAGATCGGCAAAAGACGTCATCACCCGGGGTTCGAACCAGGGATGCAAAAGAGAGTCTCGATCATCAGCTCGTACAGTGCGCCGAGCCATCCCGCCACTGTATGGACTGAGATATTAGGTGGATTAACTAATACTTACAGCTCCCCGTGCAGGCACTTGCTGTAAAAGATCGGCAAAAGACGTCATCACCCGGGGTTCGAACCAGGGATGCAAAAGAGAGTCTCGATCATCAGCTCGTACAGTGCGCCGAGCCATCCCGCCACTGTATGGACTGAGATATTAGGTGGATTAACTAATACTTACAGCTCCCCGTCCAGGCACTTGCTGTAAAAGATCGGCAAAAGACGTCATCACCCGGGGTTCGAACCAGGGATGCAAAAGAGAGTCTCGATCATCAGCTCGTACAGTGCGCCGAGCCATCCCGCCACTGTATGGACTGAGATATTAGGTGGATTAACTAATACTTACAGCTCCCCGTGCAGGCACTTGCTGTAAAAGATCGGCAAAAGACGTCATCACCCGGGGTTCGAACCAGGGATGCAAAAGAGAGTCTCGATCATCAGCTCGTACAGTGCGCCGAGCCATCCCGCCACTGTATGGACTGAGATATTAGGTGGATTAACTAATACTTACAGCTCCCCGTGCAGGCACTTGCTGTAAAAGATCGGCAAAAGACGTCATCACCCGGGGTTCGAACCAGGGATGCAAAAGAGAGTCTCGATCATCAGCTCGTACAGTGCGCCGAGCCATCCCGCCACTGTATGGACTGAGATATTAGGTGGATTAACTAATACTTACAGCTCCCCGTCCAGGCACTTGCTGTAAAAGATCGGCAAAAGACGTCATCACCCGGGGTTCGAACCAGGGATGCAAAAGAGAGTCTCGATCATCAGCTCGTACAGTGCGCCGAGCCATCCCGCCACTGTATGGACTGAGATATTAGGTGGATTAACTAATACTTACAGCTCCCCGTCCAGGCACTTGCTGTAAAAGATCGGCAAAAGACGTCATCACCCGGGGTTCGAACCAGGGATGCAAAAGAGAGTCTCGATCATCAGCTCGTACAGTGCGCCGAGCCATCCCGCCACTGTATGGACTGAGATATTAGGTGGATTAACTAATACTTACAGCTCCCCGTCCAGGCACTTGCTGTAAAAGATCGGCAAAAGACGTCATCACCCGGGGTTCGAACCAGGGATGCAAAAGAGAGTCTCGATCATCAGCTCGTACAGTGCCGAGCCATCCCGCCACTGTATGGACTGAGATATTAGGTGGATTAACTAATACTTACAGCTCCCCGTCCAGGCACTTGCTGTAAAAGATCGGCAAAAGACGTCATCACCCGGGGTTCGAACCAGGGATGCAAAAGAGAGTCTCGATCATCAGCTCGTACAGTGCGCCGAGCCATCCCGCCACTGTATGGACTGAGATATTAGGTGGATTAACTAATACTTACAGCTCCCCGTCCAGGCACTTGCTGTAAAAGATCGGCAAAAGACGTCATCACCCGGGGTTCGAACCAGGGATGCAAAAGAGAGTCTCGATCATCAGCTCGTACAGTGCGCCGAGCCATCCCGCCACTGTATGGACTGAGATATTAGGTGGATTAACTAATACTTACAGCTCCCCGTCTAGGCACTTGCTGTAAAAGATCGGCAAAAGACGTCATCACCCGGGGTTCGAACCAGGGATGCAAAAGAGAGTCTCGATCATCAGCTCGTACAGTGCGCCGAGCCATCCCGCCACTGTATGGACTGAGATATTAGGTGGATTAACTAATACTTACAGCTCCCCGTCCAGGCACTTGCTGTAAAAGATCGGCAAAAGACGTCATCACCCGGGGTTCGAACCAGGGATGCAAAAGAGAGTCTCGATCATCAGCTCGTACAGTGCGCCGAGCCATCCCGCCACTGTATGGACTGAGATATTAGGTGGATTAACTAATACTTACAGCTCCCCGTCTAGGCACTTGCTGTAAAAGATCGGCAAAAGACGTCATCACCCGGGGTTCGAACCAGGGATGCAAAAGAGAGTCTCGATCATCAGCTCGTACAGTGCGCCGAGCCATCCCGCCACTGTATGGACTGAGATATTAGGTGGATTAACTAATACTTACAGCTCCCCGTCCAGGCACTTGCTGTAAAAGATCGGCAAAAGACGTCATCACCCGGGGTTCGAACCAGGGATGCAAAAGAGAGTCTCGATCATCAGCTCGTACAGTGCGCCGAGCCATCCCGCCACTGTATGGACTGAGATATTAGGTGGATTAACTAATACTTACAGCTCCCCGTCCAGGCACTTGCTGTAAAAGATCGGCAAAAGACGTCATCACCCGGGGTTCGAACCAGGGATGCAAAAGAGAGTCTCGATCATCAGCTCGTACAGTGCGCCGAGCCATCCCGCCACTGTATGGACTGAGATATTAGGTGGATTAACTAATACTTACAGCTCCCCGTCCAGGCACTTGCTGTAAAAGATCGGCAAAAGACGTCATCACCCGGGGTTCGAACCAGGGATGCAAAAGAGAGTCTCGATCATCAGCTCGTACAGTGCGCCGAGCCATCCCGCCACTGTATGGACTGAGATATTAGGTGGATTAACTAATACTTACAGCTCCCCGTCCAGGCACTTGCTGTAAAAGATCGGCAAAAGACGTCATCACCCGGGGTTCGAACCAGGGATGCAAAAGAGAGTCTCGATCATCAGCTCGTACAGTGCGCCGAGCCATCCCGCCACTGTATGGACTGAGATATTAGGTGGATTAACTAATACTTACAGCTCCCCGTCCAGGCACTTGCTGTAAAAGATCGGCAAAAGACGTCATCACCCGGGGTTCGAACCAGGGATGCAAAAGAGAGTCTCGATCATCAGCTCGTACAGTGCGCCGAGCCATCCCGCCACTGTATGGACTGAGATATTAGGTGGATTAACTAATACTTACAGCTCCCCGTCCAGGCACTTGCTGTAAAAGATCGGCAAAAGACGTCATCACCCGGGGTTCGAACCAGGGATGCAAAAGAGAGTCTCGATCATCAGCTCGTACAGTGCGCCGAGCCATCCCGCCACTGTATGGACTGAGATATTAGGTGGATTAACTAATACTTACAGCTCCCCGTCCAGGCACTTGCTGTAAAAGATCGGCAAAAGACGTCATCACCCGGGGTTCGAACCAGGGATGCAAAAGAGAGTCTCGATCATCAGCTCGTACAGTGCGCCGAGCCATCCCGCCACTGTATGGACTGAGATATTAGGTGGATTAACTAATACTTACAGCTCCCCGTC
The DNA here is from genome assembly GCF_037975245.1 of Apostichopus japonicus. NCBI lineage: Eukaryota > Metazoa > Echinodermata > Holothuroidea > Aspidochirotida > Stichopodidae > Apostichopus > Apostichopus japonicus. Next base: position 14,897,977 of record NC_092572.1, read on the forward strand.
CAGGCACTTGCTGTAAAAGATCGGCAAAAGACGTCATCACCCGGGGTTCGAACCAGGGATGCAAAAGAGAGTCTCGATCATCAGCTCGTACAGTGCGCCGAGCCATCCCGCCACTGTATGGACTGAGATATTAGGTGGATTAACTAATACTTACAGCTCCCCGTCCAGGCACTTGCTGTAAAAGATCGGCAAAAGACGTCATCACCCGGGGTTCGAACCAGGGATGCAAAAGAGAGTCTCGATCATCAGCTCGTACAGTGCGCCGAGCCATCCCGCCACTGTATGGACTGAGATATTAGGTGGATTAACTAATACTTACAGCTCCCCGTCCAGGCACTTGCTGTAAAAGATCGGCAAAAGACGTCATCACCCGGGGTTCGAACCAGGGATGCAAAAGAGAGTCTCGATCATCAGCTCGTACAGTGCGCCGAGCCATCCCGCCACTGTATGGACTGAGATATTAGGTGGATTAACTAATACTTACAGCTCCCCGTCCAGGCACTTGCTGTAAAAGATCGGCAAAAGACGTCATCACCCGGGGTTCGAACCAGGGATGCAAAAGAGAGTCTCGATCATCAGCTCGTACAGTGCGCCGAGCCATCCCGCCACTGTATGGACTGAGATATTAGGTGGATTAACTAATACTTACAGCTCCCCGTCCAGGCACTTGCTGTAAAAGATCGGCAAAAGACGTCATCACCCGGGGTTCGAACCAGGGATGCAAAAGAGAGTCTCGATCATCAGCTCGTACAGTGCGCCGAGCCATCCCGCCACTGTATGGACTGAGATATTAGGTGGATTAACTAATACTTACAGCTCCCCGTCCAGGCACTTGCTGTAAAAGATCGGCAAAAGACGTCATCACCCGGGGTTCGAACCAGGGATGCAAAAGAGAGTCTCGATCATCAGCTCGTACAGTGCGCCGAGCCATCCCGCCACTGTATGGACTGAGATATTAGGTGGATTAACTAATACTTACAGCTCCCCGTCCAGGCACTTGCTGTAAAAGATCGGCAAAAGACGTCATCACCCGGGGTTCGAACCAGGGATGCAAAAGAGAGTCTCGATCATCAGCTCGTACAGTGCGCCGAGCCATCCCGCCACTGTATGGACTGAGATATTAGGTGGATTAACTAATACTTACAGCTCCCCGTCCAGGCACTTGCTGTAAAAGATCGGCAAAAGACGTCATCACCCGGGGTTCGAACCAGGGATGCAAAAGAGAGTCTCGATCATCAGCTCGTACAGTGCGCCGAGCCATCCCGCCACTGTATGGACTGAGATATTAGGTGGATTAACTAATACTTACAGCTCCCCGTCCAGGCACTTGCTGTAAAAGATCGGCAAAAGACGTCATCACCCGGGGTTCGAACCAGGGATGCAAAAGAGAGTCTCGATCATCAGCTCGTACAGTGCGCCGAGCCATCCCGCCACTGTATGGACTGAGATATTAGGTGGATTAACTAATACTTACAGCTCCCCGTCTAGGCACTTGCTGTAAAAGATCGGCAAAAGACGTCATCACCCGGGGTTCGAACCAGGGATGCAAAAGAGAGTCTCGATCATCAGCTCGTACAGTGCGCCGAGCCATCCCGCCACTGTATGGACTGAGATATTAGGTGGATTAACTAATACTTACAGCTCCCCGTCTAGGCACTTGCTGTAAAAGATCGGCAAAAGACGTCATCACCCGGGGTTCGAACCAGGGATGCAAAAGAGAGTCTCGATCATCAGCTCGTACAGTGCGCCGAGCCATCCCGCCACTGTATGGACTGAGATATTAGGTGGATTAACTAATACTTACAGCTCCCCGTCTAGGCACTTGCTGTAAAAGATCGGCAAAAGACGTCATCACCCGGGGTTCGAACCAGGGATGCAAAAGAGAGTCTCGATCATCAGCTCGTACAGTGCGCCGAGCCATCCCGCCACTGTATGGACTGAGATATTAGGTGGATTAACTAATACTTACAGCTCCCCGTCTAGGCACTTGCTGTAAAAGATCGGCAAAAGACGTCATCACCCGGGGTTCGAACCAGGGATGCAAAAGAGAGTCTCGATCATCAGCTCGTACAGTGCGCCGAGCCATCCCGCCACTGTATGGACTGAGATATTAGGTGGATTAACTAATACTTACAGCTCCCCGTCTAGGCACTTGCTGTAAAAGATCGGCAAAAGACGTCATCACCCGGGGTTCGAACCAGGGATGCAAAAGAGAGTCTCGATCATCAGCTCGTACAGTGCGCCGAGCCATCCCGCCACTGTATGGACTGAGATATTAGGTGGATTAACTAATACTTACAGCTCCCCGTCTAGGCACTTGCTGTAAAAGATCGGCAAAAGACGTCATCACCCGGGGTTCGAACCAGGGATGCAAAAGAGAGTCTCGATCATCAGCTCGTACAGTGCGCCGAGCCATCCCGCCACTGTATGGACTGAGATATTAGGTGGATTAACTAATACTTACAGCTCCCCGTCTAGGCACTTGCTGTAAAAGATCGGCAAAAGACGTCATCACCCGGGGTTCGAACCAGGGATGCAAAAGAGAGTCTCGATCATCAGCTCGTACAGTGCGCCGAGCCATCCCGCCACTGTATGGACTGAGATATTAGGTGGATTAACTAATACTTACAGCTCCCCGTCTAGGCACTTGCTGTAAAAGATCGGCAAAAGACGTCATCACCCGGGGTTCGAACCAGGGATGCAAAAGAGAGTCTCGATCATCAGCTCGTACAGTGCGCCGAGCCATCCCGCCACTGTATGGACTGAGATATTAGGTGGATTAACTAATACTTACAGCTCCCCGTCTAGGCACTTGCTGTAAAAGATCGGCAAAAGACGTCATCACCCGGGGTTCGAACCAGGGATGCAAAAGAGAGTCTCGATCATCAGCTCGTACAGTGCGCCGAGCCATCCCGCCACTGTATGGACTGAGATATTAGGTGGATTAACTAATACTTACAGCTCCCCGTCTAGGCACTTGCTGTAAAAGATCGGCAAAAGACGTCATCACCCGGGGTTCGAACCAGGGATGCAAAAGAGAGTCTCGATCATCAGCTCGTACAGTGCGCCGAGCCATCCCGCCACTGTATGGACTGAGATATTAGGTGGATTAACTAATACTTACAGCTCCCCGTCTAGGCACTTGCTGTAAAAGATCGGCAAAAGACGTCATCACCCGGGGTTCGAACCAGGGATGCAAAAGAGAGTCTCGATCATCAGCTCGTACAGTGCGCCGAGCCATCCCGCCACTGTATGGACTGAGATATTAGGTGGATTAACTAATACTTACAGCTCCCCGTCTAGGCACTTGCTGTAAAAGATCGGCAAAAGACGTCATCACCCGGGGTTCGAACCAGGGATGCAAAAGAGAGTCTCGATCATCAGCTCGTACAGTGCGCCGAGCCATCCCGCCACTGTATGGACTGAGATATTAGGTGGATTAACTAATACTTACAGCTCCCCGTCTAGGCACTTGCTGTAAAAGATCGGCAAAAGACGTCATCACCCGGGGTTCGAACCAGGGATGCAAAAGAGAGTCTCGATCATCAGCTCGTACAGTGCGCCGAGCCATCCCGCCACTGTATGGACTGAGATATTAGGTGGATTAACTAATACTTACAGCTCCCCGTCTAGGCACTTGCTGTAAAAGATCGGCAAAAGACGTCATCACCCGGGGTTCGAACCAGGGATGCAAAAGAGAGTCTCGATCATCAGCTCGTACAGTGCGCCGAGCCATCCCGCCACTGTATGGACTGAGATATTAGGTGGATTAACTAATACTTACAGCTCCCCGTCTAGGCACTTGCTGTAAAAGATCGGCAAAAGACGTCATCACCCGGGGTTCGAACCAGGGATGCAAAAGAGAGTCTCGATCATCAGCTCGTACAGTGCGCCGAGCCATCCCGCCACTGTATGGACTGAGATATTAGGTGGATTAACTAATACTTACAGCTCCCCGTCTAGGCACTTGCTGTAAAAGATCGGCAAAAGACGTCATCACCCGGGGTTCGAACCAGGGATGCAAAAGAGAGTCTCGATCATCAGCTCGTACAGTGCGCCGAGCCATCCCGCCACTGTATGGACTGAGATATTAGGTGGATTAACTAATACTTACAGCTCCCCGTCTAGGCACTTGCTGTAAAAGATCGGCAAAAGACGTCATCACCCGGGGTTCGAACCAGGGATGCAAAAGAGAGTCTCGATCATCAGCTCGTACAGTGCGCCGAGCCATCCCGCCACTGTATGGACTGAGATATTAGGTGGATTAACTAATACTTACAGCTCCCCGTCTAGGCACTTGCTGTAAAAGATCGGCAAAAGACGTCATCACCCGGGGTTCGAACCAGGGATGCAAAAGAGAGTCTCGATCATCAGCTCGTACAGTGCGCCGAGCCATCCCGCCACTGTATGGACTGAGATATTAGGTGGATTAACTAATACTTACAGCTCCCCGTCTAGGCACTTGCTGTAAAAGATCGGCAAAAGACGTCATCACCCGGGGTTCGAACCAGGGATGCAAAAGAGAGTCTCGATCATCAGCTCGTACAGTGCGCCGAGCCATCCCGCCACTGTATGGACTGAGATATTAGGTGGATTAACTAATACTTACAGCTCCCCGTCTAGGCACTTGCTGTAAAAGATCGGCAAAAGACGTCATCACCCGGGGTTCGAACCAGGGATGCAAAAGAGAGTCTCGATCATCAGCTCGTACAGTGCGCCGAGCCATCCCGCCACTGTATGGACTGAGATATTAGGTGGATTAACTAATACTTACAGCTCCCCGTCTAGGCACTTGCTGTAAAAGATCGGCAAAAGACGTCATCACCCGGGGTTCGAACCAGGGATGCAAAAGAGAGTCTCGATCATCAGCTCGTACAGTGCGCCGAGCCATCCCGCCACTGTATGGACTGAGATATTAGGTGGATTAACTAATACTTACAGCTCCCCGTCTAGGCACTTGCTGTAAAAGATCGGCAAAAGACGTCATCACCCGGGGTTCGAACCAGGGATGCAAAAGAGAGTCTCGATCATCAGCTCGTACAGTGCGCCGAGCCATCCCGCCACTGTATGGACTGAGATATTAGGTGGATTAACTAATACTTACAGCTCCCCGTCTAGGCACTTGCTGTAAAAGATCGGCAAAAGACGTCATCACCCGGGGTTCGAACCAGGGATGCAAAAGAGAGTCTCGATCATCAGCTCGTACAGTGCGCCGAGCCATCCCGCCACTGTATGGACTGAGATATTAGGTGGATTAACTAATACTTACAGCTCCCCGTCTAGGCACTTGCTGTAAAAGATCGGCAAAAGACGTCATCACCCGGGGTTCGAACCAGGGATGCAAAAGAGAGTCTCGATCATCAGCTCGTACAGTGCGCCGAGCCATCCCGCCACTGTATGGACTGAGATATTAGGTGGATTAACTAATACTTACAGCTCCCCGTCTAGGCACTTGCTGTAAAAGATCGGCAAAAGACGTCATCACCCGGGGTTCGAACCAGGGATGCAAAAGAGAGTCTCGATCATCAGCTCGTACAGTGCGCCGAGCCATCCCGCCACTGTATGGACTGAGATATTAGGTGGATTAACTAATACTTACAGCTCCCCGTCTAGGCACTTGCTGTAAAAGATCGGCAAAAGACGTCATCACCCGGGGTTCGAACCAGGGATGCAAAAGAGAGTCTCGATCATCAGCTCGTACAGTGCGCCGAGCCATCCCGCCACTGTATGGACTGAGATATTAGGTGGATTAACTAATACTTACAGCTCCCCGTCTAGGCACTTGCTGTAAAAGATCGGCAAAAGACGTCATCACCCGGGGTTCGAACCAGGGATGCAAAAGAGAGTCTCGATCATCAGCTCGTACAGTGCGCCGAGCCATCCCGCCACTGTATGGACTGAGATATTAGGTGGATTAACTAATACTTACAGCTCCCCGTCTAGGCACTTGCTGTAAAAGATCGGCAAAAGACGTCATCACCCGGGGTTCGAACCAGGGATGCAAAAGAGAGTCTCGATCATCAGCTCGTACAGTGCGCCGAGCCATCCCGCCACTGTATGGACTGAGATATTAGGTGGATTAACTAATACTTACAGCTCCCCGTCTAGGCACTTGCTGTAAAAGATCGGCAAAAGACGTCATCACCCGGGGTTCGAACCAGGGATGCAAAAGAGAGTCTCGATCATCAGCTCGTACAGTGCGCCGAGCCATCCCGCCACTGTATGGACTGAGATATTAGGTGGATTAACTAATACTTACAGCTCCCCGTCTAGGCACTTGCTGTAAAAGATCGGCAAAAGACGTCATCACCCGGGGTTCGAACCAGGGATGCAAAAGAGAGTCTCGATCATCAGCTCGTACAGTGCGCCGAGCCATCCCGCCACTGTATGGACTGAGATATTAGGTGGATTAACTAATACTTACAGCTCCCCGTCTAGGCACTTGCTGTAAAAGATCGGCAAAAGACGTCATCACCCGGGGTTCGAACCAGGGATGCAAAAGAGAGTCTCGATCATCAGCTCGTACAGTGCGCCGAGCCATCCCGCCACTGTATGGACTGAGATATTAGGTGGATTAACTAATACTTACAGCTCCCCGTCTAGGCACTTGCTGTAAAAGATCGGCAAAAGACGTCATCACCCGGGGTTCGAACCAGGGATGCAAAAGAGAGTCTCGATCATCAGCTCGTACAGTGCGCCGAGCCATCCCGCCACTGTATGGACTGAGATATTAGGTGGATTAACTAATACTTACAGCTCCCCGTCTAGGCACTTGCTGTAAAAGATCGGCAAAAGACGTCATCACCCGGGGTTCGAACCAGGGATGCAAAAGAGAGTCTCGATCATCAGCTCGTACAGTGCGCCGAGCCATCCCGCCACTGTATGGACTGAGATATTAGGTGGATTAACTAATACTTACAGCTCCCCGTCTAGGCACTTGCTGTAAAAGATCGGCAAAAGACGTCATCACCCGGGGTTCGAACCAGGGATGCAAAAGAGAGTCTCGATCATCAGCTCGTACAGTGCGCCGAGCCATCCCGCCACTGTATGGACTGAGATATTAGGTGGATTAACTAATACTTACAGCTCCCCGTCTAGGCACTTGCTGTAAAAGATCGGCAAAAGACGTCATCACCCGGGGTTCGAACCAGGGATGCAAAAGAGAGTCTCGATCATCAGCTCGTACAGTGCGCCGAGCCATCCCGCCACTGTATGGACTGAGATATTAGGTGGATTAACTAATACTTACAGCTCCCCGTCTAGGCACTTGCTGTAAAAGATCGGCAAAAGACGTCATCACCCGGGGTTCGAACCAGGGATGCAAAAGAGAGTCTCGATCATCAGCTCGTACAGTGCGCCGAGCCATCCCGCCACTGTATGGACTGAGATATTAGGTGGATTAACTAATACTTACAGCTCCCCGTCTAGGCACTTGCTGTAAAAGATCGGCAAAAGACGTCATCACCCGGGGTTCGAACCAGGGATGCAAAAGAGAGTCTCGATCATCAGCTCGTACAGTGCGCCGAGCCATCCCGCCACTGTATGGACTGAGATATTAGGTGGATTAACTAATACTTACAGCTCCCCGTCTAGGCACTTGCTGTAAAAGATCGGCAAAAGACGTCATCACCCGGGGTTCGAACCAGGGATGCAAAAGAGAGTCTCGATCATCAGCTCGTACAGTGCGCCGAGCCATCCCGCCACTGTATGGACTGAGATATTAGGTGGATTAACTAATACTTACAGCTCCCCGTCTAGGCACTTGCTGTAAAAGATCGGCAAAAGACGTCATCACCCGGGGTTCGAACCAGGGATGCAAAAGAGAGTCTCGATCATCAGCTCGTACAGTGCGCCGAGCCATCCCGCCACTGTATGGACTGAGATATTAGGTGGATTAACTAATACTTACAGCTCCCCGTCTAGGCACTTGCTGTAAAAGATCGGCAAAAGACGTCATCACCCGGGGTTCGAACCAGGGATGCAAAAGAGAGTCTCGATCATCAGCTCGTACAGTGCGCCGAGCCATCCCGCCACTGTATGGACTGAGATATTAGGTGGATTAACTAATACTTACAGCTCCCCGTCTAGGCACTTGCTGTAAAAGATCGGCAAAAGACGTCATCACCCGGGGTTCGAACCAGGGATGCAAAAGAGAGTCTCGATCATCAGCTCGTACAGTGCGCCGAGCCATCCCGCCACTGTATGGACTGAGATATTAGGTGGATTAACTAATACTTACAGCTCCCCGTCTAGGCACTTGCTGTAAAAGATCGGCAAAAGACGTCATCACCCGGGGTTCGAACCAGGGATGCAAAAGAGAGTCTCGATCATCAGCTCGTACAGTGCGCCGAGCCATCCCGCCACTGTATGGACTGAGATATTAGGTGGATTAACTAATACTTACAGCTCCCCGTCTAGGCACTTGCTGTAAAAGATCGGCAAAAGACGTCATCACCCGGGGTTCGAACCAGGGATGCAAAAGAGAGTCTCGATCATCAGCTCGTACAGTGCGCCGAGCCATCCCGCCACTGTATGGACTGAGATATTAGGTGGATTAACTAATACTTACAGCTCCCCGTCTAGGCACTTGCTGTAAAAGATCGGCAAAAGACGTCATCACCCGGGGTTCGAACCAGGGATGCAAAAGAGAGTCTCGATCATCAGCTCGTACAGTGCGCCGAGCCATCCCGCCACTGTATGGACTGAGATATTAGGTGGATTAACTAATACTTACAGCTCCCCGTCTAGGCACTTGCTGTAAAAGATCGGCAAAAGACGTCATCACCCGGGGTTCGAACCAGGGATGCAAAAGAGAGTCTCGATCATCAGCTCGTACAGTGCGCCGAGCCATCCCGCCACTGTATGGACTGAGATATTAGGTGGATTAACTAATACTTACAGCTCCCCGTCTAGGCACTTGCTGTAAAAGATCGGCAAAAGACGTCATCACCCGGGGTTCGAACCAGGGATGCAAAAGAGAGTCTCGATCATCAGCTCGTACAGTGCGCCGAGCCATCCCGCCACTGTATGGACTGAGATATTAGGTGGATTAACTAATACTTACAGCTCCCCGTCTAGGCACTTGCTGTAAAAGATCGGCAAAAGACGTCATCACCCGGGGTTCGAACCAGGGATGCAAAAGAGAGTCTCGATCATCAGCTCGTACAGTGCGCCGAGCCATCCCGCCACTGTATGGACTGAGATATTAGGTGGATTAACTAATACTTACAGCTCCCCGTCTAGGCACTTGCTGTAAAAGATCGGCAAAAGACGTCATCACCCGGGGTTCGAACCAGGGATGCAAAAGAGAGTCTCGATCATCAGCTCGTACAGTGCGCCGAGCCATCCCGCCACTGTATGGACTGAGATATTAGGTGGATTAACTAATACTTACAGCTCCCCGTCTAGGCACTTGCTGTAAAAGATCGGCAAAAGACGTCATCACCCGGGGTTCGAACCAGGGATGCAAAAGAGAGTCTCGATCATCAGCTCGTACAGTGCGCCGAGCCATCCCGCCACTGTATGGACTGAGATATTAGGTGGATTAACTAATACTTACAGCTCCCCGTCTAGGCACTTGCTGTAAAAGATCGGCAAAAGACGTCATCACCCGGGGTTCGAACCAGGGATGCAAAAGAGAGTCTCGATCATCAGCTCGTACAGTGCGCCGAGCCATCCCGCCACTGTATGGACTGAGATATTAGGTGGATTAACTAATACTTACAGCTCCCCGTCTAGGCACTTGCTGTAAAAGATCGGCAAAAGACGTCATCACCCGGGGTTCGAACCAGGGATGCAAAAGAGAGTCTCGATCATCAGCTCGTACAGTGCGCCGAGCCATCCCGCCACTGTATGGACTGAGATATTAGGTGGATTAACTAATACTTACAGCTCCCCGTCTAGGCACTTGCTGTAAAAGATCGGCAAAAGACGTCATCACCCGGGGTTCGAACCAGGGATGCAAAAGAGAGTCTCGATCATCAGCTCGTACAGTGCGCCGAGCCATCCCGCCACTGTATGGACTGAGATATTAGGTGGATTAACTAATACTTACAGCTCCCCGTCTAGGCACTTGCTGTAAAAGATCGGCAAAAGACGTCATCACCCGGGGTTCGAACCAGGGATGCAAAAGAGAGTCTCGATCATCAGCTCGTACAGTGCGCCGAGCCATCCCGCCACTGTATGGACTGAGATATTAGGTGGATTAACTAATACTTACAGCTCCCCGTCTAGGCACTTGCTGTAAAAGATCGGCAAAAGACGTCATCACCCGGGGTTCGAACCAGGGATGCAAAAGAGAGTCTCGATCATCAGCTCGTACAGTGCGCCGAGCCATCCCGCCACTGTTTGGACTGAGATATTAGGTGGATTAACTAATACTTACAGCTCCCCGTCTAGGCACTTGCTGTAAAAGATCGGCAAAAGACGTCATCACCCGGGGTTCGAACCAGGGATGCAAAAGAGAGTCTCGATCATCAGCTCGTACAGTGCGCCGAGCCATCCCGCCACTGTATGGACTGAGATATTAGGTGGATTAACTAATACTTACAGCTCCCCGTCTAGGCACTTGCTGTAAAAGATCGGCAAAAGACGTCATCACCCGGGGTTCGAACCAGGGATGCAAAAGAGAGTCTCGATCATCAGCTCGTACAGTGCGCCGAGCCATCCCGCCACTGTATGGACTGAGATATTAGGTGGATTAACTAATACTTACAGCTCCCCGTCTAGGCACTTGCTGTAAAAGATCGGCAAAAGACGTCATCACCCGGGGTTCGAACCAGGGATGCAAAAGAGAGTCTCGATCATCAGCTCGTACAGTGCGCCGAGCCATCCCGCCACTGTATGGACTGAGATATTAGGTGGATTAACTAATACTTACAGCTCCCCGTCTAGGCACTTGCTGTAAAAGATCGGCAAAAGACGTCATCACCCGGGGTTCGAACCAGGGATGCAAAAGAGAGTCTCGATCATCAGCTCGTACAGTGCGCCGAGCCATCCCGCCACTGTATGGACTGAGATATTAGGTGGATTAACTAATACTTACAGCTCCCCGTCTAGGCACTTGCTGTAAAAGATCGGCAAAAGACGTCATCACCCGGGGTTCGAACCAGGGATGCAAAAGAGAGTCTCGATCATCAGCTCGTACAGTGCGCCGAGCCATCCCGCCACTGTATGGACTGAGATATTAGGTGGATTAACTAATACTTACAGCTCCCCGTCTAGGCACTTGCTGTAAAAGATCGGCAAAAGACGTCATCACCCGGGGTTCGAACCAGGGATGCAAAAGAGAGTCTCGATCATCAGCTCGTACAGTGCGCCGAGCCATCCCGCCACTGTATGGACTGAGATATTAGGTGGATTAACTAATACTTACAGCTCCCCGTCTAGGCACTTGCTGTAAAAGATCGGCAAAAGACGTCATCACCCGGGGTTCGAACCAGGGATGCAAAAGAGAGTCTCGATCATCAGCTCGTACAGTGCGCCGAGCCATCCCGCCACTGTATGGACTGAGATATTAGGTGGATTAACTAATACTTACAGCTCCCCGTCTAGGCACTTGCTGTAAAAGATCGGCAAAAGACGTCATCACCCGGGGTTCGAACCAGGGATGCAAAAGAGAGTCTCGATCATCAGCTCGTACAGTGCGCCGAGCCATCCCGCCACTGTATGGACTGAGATATTAGGTGGATTAACTAATACTTACAGCTCCCCGTCTAGGCACTTGCTGTAAAAGATCGGCAAAAGACGTCATCACCCGGGGTTCGAACCAGGGATGCAAAAGAGAGTCTCGATCATCAGCTCGTACAGTGCGCCGAGCCATCCCGCCACTGTATGGACTGAGATATTAGGTGGATTAACTAATACTTACAGCTCCCCGTCTAGGCACTTGCTGTAAAAGATCGGCAAAAGACGTCATCACCCGGGGTTCGAACCAGGGATGCAAAAGAGAGTCTCGATCATCAGCTCGTACAGTGCGCCGAGCCATCCCGCCACTGTATGGACTGAGATATTAGGTGGATTAACTAATACTTACAGCTCCCCGTCTAGGCACTTGCTGTAAAAGATCGGCAAAAGACGTCATCACCCGGGGTTCGAACCAGGGATGCAAAAGAGAGTCTCGATCATCAGCTCGTACAGTGCGCCGAGCCATCCCGCCACTGTATGGACTGAGATATTAGGTGGATTAACTAATACTTACAGCTCCCCGTCTAGGCACTTGCTGTAAAAGATCGGCAAAAGACGTCATCACCCGGGGTTCGAACCAGGGATGCAAAAGAGAGTCTCGATCATCAGCTCGTACAGTGCGCCGAGCCATCCCGCCACTGTATGGACTGAGATATTAGGTGGATTAACTAATACTTACAGCTCCCCGTCTAGGCACTTGCTGTAAAAGATCGGCAAAAGACGTCATCACCCGGGGTTCGAACCAGGGATGCAAAAGAGAGTCTCGATCATCAGCTCGTACAGTGCGCCGAGCCATCCCGCCACTGTATGGACTGAGATATTAGGTGGATTAACTAATACTTACAGCTCCCCGTCTAGGCACTTGCTGTAAAAGATCGGCAAAAGACGTCATCACCCGGGGTTCGAACCAGGGATGCAAAAGAGAGTCTCGATCATCAGCTCGTACAGTGCGCCGAGCCATCCCGCCACTGTATGGACTGAGATATTAGGTGGATTAACTAATACTTACAGCTCCCCGTCTAGGCACTTGCTGTAAAAGATCGGCAAAAGACGTCATCACCCGGGGTTCGAACCAGGGATGCAAAAGAGAGTCTCGATCATCAGCTCGTACAGTGCGCCGAGCCATCCCGCCACTGTATGGACTGAGATATTAGGTGGATTAACTAATACTTACAGCTCCCCGTCTAGGCACTTGCTGTAAAAGATCGGCAAAAGACGTCATCACCCGGGGTTCGAACCAGGGATGCAAAAGAGAGTCTCGATCATCAGCTCGTACAGTGCGCCGAGCCATCCCGCCACTGTATGGACTGAGATATTAGGTGGATTAACTAATACTTACAGCTCCCCGTCTAGGCACTTGCTGTAAAAGATCGGCAAAAGACGTCATCACCCGGGGTTCGAACCAGGGATGCAAAAGAGAGTCTCGATCATCAGCTCGTACAGTGCGCCGAGCCATCCCGCCACTGTATGGACTGAGATATTAGGTGGATTAACTAATACTTACAGCTCCCCGTCTAGGCACTTGCTGTAAAAGATCGGCAAAAGACGTCATCACCCGGGGTTCGAACCAGGGATGCAAAAGAGAGTCTCGATCATCAGCTCGTACAGTGCGCCGAGCCATCCCGCCACTGTATGGACTGAGATATTAGGTGGATTAACTAATACTTACAGCTCCCCGTCTAGGCACTTGCTGTAAAAGATCGGCAAAAGACGTCATCACCCGGGGTTCGAACCAGGGATGCAAAAGAGAGTCTCGATCATCAGCTCGTACAGTGCGCCGAGCCATCCCGCCACTGTATGGACTGAGATATTAGGTGGATTAACTAATACTTACAGCTCCCCGTCTAGGCACTTGCTGTAAAAGATCGGCAAAAGACGTCATCACCCGGGGTTCGAACCAGGGATGCAAAAGAGAGTCTCGATCATCAGCTCGTACAGTGCGCCGAGCCATCCCGCCACTGTATGGACTGAGATATTAGGTGGATTAACTAATACTTACAGCTCCCCGTCTAGGCACTTGCTGTAAAAGATCGGCAAAAGACGTCATCACCCGGGGTTCGAACCAGGGATGCAAAAGAGAGTCTCGATCATCAGCTCGTACAGTGCGCCGAGCCATCCCGCCACTGTATGGACTGAGATATTAGGTGGATTAACTAATACTTACAGCTCCCCGTCTAGGCACTTGCTGTAAAAGATCGGCAAAAGACGTCATCACCCGGGGTTCGAACCAGGGATGCAAAAGAGAGTCTCGATCATCAGCTCGTACAGTGCGCCGAGCCATCCCGCCACTGTATGGACTGAGATATTAGGTGGATTAACTAATACTTACAGCTCCCCGTCTAGGCACTTGCTGTAAAAGATCGGCAAGAGACGTCATCACCCGGGGTTCGAACCAGGGATGCAAAAGAGAGTCTCGATCATCAGCTCGTACAGTGCGCCGAGCCATCCCGCCACTGTATGGACTGAGATATTAGGTGGATTAACTAATACTTACAGCTCCCCGTCTAGGCACTTGCTGTAAAAGATCGGCAAGAGACGTCATCACCCGGGGTTCGAACCAGGGATGCAAAAGAGAGTCTCGATCATCAGCTCGTACAGTGCGCCGAGCCATCCCGCCACTGTATGGACTGAGATATTAGGTGGATTAACTAATACTTACAGCTCCCCGTCTAGGCACTTGCTGTAAAAGATCGGCAAGAGACGTCATCACCCGGGGTTCGAACCAGGGATGCAAAAGAGAGTCTCGATCATCAGCTCGTACAGTGCGCCGAGCCATCCCGCCACTGTATGGACTGAGATATCAGGTGGATTAACTAATACTTACAGCTCCCCGTCTAGGCACTTGCTGTAAAAGATCGGCAAGAGACGTCATCACCCGGGGTTCGAACCAGGGATGCAAAAGAGAGTCTCGATCATCAGCTCGTACAGTGCGCCGAGCCATCCCGCCACTGTATGGACTGAGATATCAGGTGGATTAACTAATACTTACAGCTCCCCGTCTAGGCACTTGCTGTAAAAGATCGGCAAAAGACGTCATCACCCGGGGTTCGAACCAGGGATGCAAAAGAGAGTCTCGATCATCAGCTCGTACAGTGCGCCGAGCCATCCCGCCACTGTATGGACTGAGATATCAGGTGGATTAACTAATACTTACAGCTCCCCGTCTAGGCACTTGCTGTAAAAGATCGGCAAAAGACGTCATCACCCGGGGTTCGAACCAGGGATGCAAAAGAGAGTCTCGATCATCAGCTCGTACAGTGCGCCGAGCCATCCCGCCACTGTATGGACTGAGATATCAGGTGGATTAACTAATACTTACAGCTCCCCGTCTAGGCACTTGCTGTAAAAGATCGGCAAGAGACGTCATCACCCGGGGTTCGAACCAGGGATGCAAAAGAGAGTCTCGATCATCAGCTCGTACAGTGCGCCGAGCCATCCCGCCACTGTATGGACTGAGATATCAGGTGGATTAACTAATACTTACAGCTCCCCGTCTAGGCACTTGCTGTAAAAGATCGGCAAAAGACGTCATCACCCGGGGTTCGAACCAGGGATGCAAAAGAGAGTCTCGATCATCAGCTCGTACAGTGCGCCGAGCCATCCCGCCACTGTATGGACTGAGATATCAGGTGGATTAACTAATACTTACAGCTCCCCGTCTAGGCACTTGCTGTAAAAGATCGGCAAAAGACGTCATCACCCGGGGTTCGAACCAGGGATGCAAAAGAGAGTCTCGATCATCAGCTCGTACAGTGCGCCGAGCCATCCCGCCACTGTATGGACTGAGATATCAGGTGGATTAACTAATACTTACAGCTCCCCGTCTAGGCACTTGCTGTAAAAGATCGGCAAAAGACGTCATCACCCGGGGTTCGAACCAGGGATGCAAAAGAGAGTCTCGATCATCAGCTCGTACAGTGCGCCGAGCCATCCCGCCACTGTATGGACTGAGATATCAGGTGGATTAACTAATACTTACAGCTCCCCGTCTAGGCACTTGCTGTAAAAGATCGGCAAAAGACGTCATCACCCGGGGTTCGAACCAGGGATGCAAAAGAGAGTCTCGATCATCAGCTCGTACAGTGCGCCGAGCCATCCCGCCACTGTATGGACTGAGATATCAGGTGGATTAACTAATACTTACAGCTCCCCGTCTAGGCACTTGCTGTAAAAGATCGGCAAAAGACGTCATCACCCGGGGTTCGAACCAGGGATGCAAAAGAGAGTCTCGATCATCAGCTCGTACAGTGCGCCGAGCCATCCCGCCACTGTATGGACTGAGATATCAGGTGGATTAACTAATACTTACAGCTCCCCGTCTAGGCACTTGCTGTAAAAGATCGGCAAAAGACGTCATCACCCGGGGTTCGAACCAGGGATGCAAAAGAGAGTCTCGATCATCAGCTCGTACAGTGCGCCGAGCCATCCCGCCACTGTATGGACTGAGATATCAGGTGGATTAACTAATACTTACAGCTCCCCGTCTAGGCACTTGCTGTAAAAGATCGGCAAAAGACGTCATCACCCGGGGTTCGAACCAGGGATGCAAAAGAGAGTCTCGATCATCAGCTCGTACAGTGCGCCGAGCCATCCCGCCACTGTATGGACTGAGATATCAGGTGGATTAACTAATACTTACAGCTCCCCGTCTAGGCACTTGCTGTAAAAGATCGGCAAAAGACGTCATCACCCGGGGTTCGAACCAGGGATGCAAAAGAGAGTCTCGATCATCAGCTCGTACAGTGCGCCGAGCCATCCCGCCACTGTATGGACTGAGATATCAGGTGGATTAACTAATACTTACAGCTCCCCGTCTAGGCACTTGCTGTAAAAGATCGGCAAAAGACGTCATCACCCGGGGTTCGAACCAGGGATGCAAAAGAGAGTCTCGATCATCAGCTCGTACAGTGCGCCGAGCCATCCCGCCACTGTATGGACTGAGATATCAGGTGGATTAACTAATACTTACAGCTCCCCGTCTAGGCACTTGCTGTAAAAGATCGGCAAAAGACGTCATCACCCGGGGTTCGAACCAGGGATGCAAAAGAGAGTCTCGATCATCAGCTCGTACAGTGCGCCGAGCCATCCCGCCACTGTATGGACTGAGATATCAGGTGGATTAACTAATACTTACAGCTCCCCGTCTAGGCACTTGCTGTAAAAGATCGGCAAAAGACGTCATCACCCGGGGTTCGAACCAGGGATGCAAAAGAGAGTCTCGATCATCAGCTCGTACAGTGCGCCGAGCCATCCCGCCACTGTATGGACTGAGATATCAGGTGGATTAACTAATACTTACAGCTCCCCGTCTAGGCACTTGCTGTAAAAGATCGGCAAAAGACGTCATCACCCGGGGTTCGAACCAGGGATGCAAAAGAGAGTCTCGATCATCAGCTCGTACAGTGCGCCGAGCCATCCCGCCACTGTATGGACTGAGATATCAGGTGGATTAACTAATACTTACAGCTCCCCGTCTAGGCACTTGCTGTAAAAGATCGGCAAAAGACGTCATCACCCGGGGTTCGAACCAGGGATGCAAAAGAGAGTCTCGATCATCAGCTCGTACAGTGCGCCGAGCCATCCCGCCACTGTATGGACTGAGATATCAGGTGGATTAACTAATACTTACAGCTCCCCGTCTAGGCACTTGCTGTAAAAGATCGGCAAAAGACGTCATCACCCGGGGTTCGAACCAGGGATGCAAAAGAGAGTCTCGATCATCAGCTCGTACAGTGCGCCGAGCCATCCCGCCACTGTATGGACTGAGATATCAGGTGGATTAACTAATACTTACAGCTCCCCGTCTAGGCACTTGCTGTAAAAGATCGGCAAAAGACGTCATCACCCGGGGTTCGAACCAGGGATGCAAAAGAGAGTCTCGATCATCAGCTCGTACAGTGCGCCGAGCCATCCCGCCACTGTATGGACTGAGATATCAGGTGGATTAACTAATACTTACAGCTCCCCGTCTAGGCACTTGCTGTAAAAGATCGGCAAAAGACGTCATCACCCGGGGTTCGAACCAGGGATGCAAAAGAGAGTCTCGATCATCAGCTCGTACAGTGCGCCGAGCCATCCCGCCACTGTATGGACTGAGATATCAGGTGGATTAACTAATACTTACAGCTCCCCGTCTAGGCACTTGCTGTAAAAGATCGGCAAAAGACGTCATCACCCGGGGTTCGAACCAGGGATGCAAAAGAGAGTCTCGATCATCAGCTCGTACAGTGCGCCGAGCCATCCCGCCACTGTATGGACTGAGATATCAGGTGGATTAACTAATACTTACAGCTCCCCGTCTAGGCACTTGCTGTAAAAGATCGGCAAAAGACGTCATCACCCGGGGTTCGAACCAGGGATGCAAAAGAGAGTCTCGATCATCAGCTCGTACAGTGCGCCGAGCCATCCCGCCACTGTATGGACTGAGATATCAGGTGGATTAACTAATACTTACAGCTCCCCGTCTAGGCACTTGCTGTAAAAGATCGGCAAAAGACGTCATCACCCGGGGTTCGAACCAGGGATGCAAAAGAGAGTCTCGATCATCAGCTCGTACAGTGCGCCGAGCCATCCCGCCACTGTATGGACTGAGATATCAGGTGGATTAACTAATACTTACAGCTCCCCGTCTAGGCACTTGCTGTAAAAGATCGGCAAAAGACGTCATCACCCGGGGTTCGAACCAGGGATGCAAAAGAGAGTCTCGATCATCAGCTCGTACAGTGCGCCGAGCCATCCCGCCACTGTATGGACTGAGATATCAGGTGGATTAACTAATACTTACAGCTCCCCGTCTAGGCACTTGCTGTAAAAGATCGGCAAAAGACGTCATCACCCGGGGTTCGAACCAGGGATGCAAAAGAGAGTCTCGATCATCAGCTCGTACAGTGCGCCGAGCCATCCCGCCACTGTATGGACTGAGATATCAGGTGGATTAACTAATACTTACAGCTCCCCGTCTAGGCACTTGCTGTAAAAGATCGGCAAAAGACGTCATCACCCGGGGTTCGAACCAGGGATGCAAAAGAGAGTCTCGATCATCAGCTCGTACAGTGCGCCGAGCCATCCCGCCACTGTATGGACTGAGATATCAGGTGGATTAACTAATACTTACAGCTCCCCGTCTAGGCACTTGCTGTAAAAGATCGGCAAAAGACGTCATCACCCGGGGTTCGAACCAGGGATGCAAAAGAGAGTCTCGATCATCAGCTCGTACAGTGCGCCGAGCCATCCCGCCACTGTATGGACTGAGATATCAGGTGGATTAACTAATACTTACAGCTCCCCGTCTAGGCACTTGCTGTAAAAGATCGGCAAAAGACGTCATCACCCGGGGTTCGAACCAGGGATGCAAAAGAGAGTCTCGATCATCAGCTCGTACAGTGCGCCGAGCCATCCCGCCACTGTATGGACTGAGATATCAGGTGGATTAACTAATACTTACAGCTCCCCGTCTAGGCACTTGCTGTAAAAGATCGGCAAAAGACGTCATCACCCGGGGTTCGAACCAGGGATGCAAAAGAGAGTCTCGATCATCAGCTCGTACAGTGCGCCGAGCCATCCCGCCACTGTATGGACTGAGATATCAGGTGGATTAACTAATACTTACAGCTCCCCGTCTAGGCACTTGCTGTAAAAGATCGGCAAAAGACGTCATCACCCGGGGTTCGAACCAGGGATGCAAAAGAGAGTCTCGATCATCAGCTCGTACAGTGCGCCGAGCCATCCCGCCACTGTATGGACTGAGATATCAGGTGGATTAACTAATACTTACAGCTCCCCGTCTAGGCACTTGCTGTAAAAGATCGGCAAAAGACGTCATCACCCGGGGTTCGAACCAGGGATGCAAAAGAGAGTCTCGATCATCAGCTCGTACAGTGCGCCGAGCCATCCCGCCACTGTATGGACTGAGATATCAGGTGGATTAACTAATACTTACAGCTCCCCGTCTAGGCACTTGCTGTAAAAGATCGGCAAAAGACGTCATCACCCGGGGTTCGAACCAGGGATGCAAAAGAGAGTCTCGATCATCAGCTCGTACAGTGCGCCGAGCCATCCCGCCACTGTATGGACTGAGATATCAGGTGGATTAACTAATACTTACAGCTCCCCGTCTAGGCACTTGCTGTAAAAGATCGGCAAAAGACGTCATCACCCGGGGTTCGAACCAGGGATGCAAAAGAGAGTCTCGATCATCAGCTCGTACAGTGCGCCGAGCCATCCCGCCACTGTATGGACTGAGATATCAGGTGGATTAACTAATACTTACAGCTCCCCGTCTAGGCACTTGCTGTAAAAGATCGGCAAAAGACGTCATCACCCGGGGTTCGAACCAGGGATGCAAAAGAGAGTCTCGATCATCAGCTCGTACAGTGCGCCGAGCCATCCCGCCACTGTATGGACTGAGATATCAGGTGGATTAACTAATACTTACAGCTCCCCGTCTAGGCACTTGCTGTAAAAGATCGGCAA
The DNA here is from genome assembly GCF_037975245.1 of Apostichopus japonicus. Classification (NCBI taxonomy): domain Eukaryota; kingdom Metazoa; phylum Echinodermata; class Holothuroidea; order Aspidochirotida; family Stichopodidae; genus Apostichopus; species Apostichopus japonicus. Next base: position 14,918,134 of record NC_092572.1, read on the forward strand.
AAGACGTCATCACCCGGGGTTCGAACCAGGGATGCAAAAGAGAGTCTCGATCATCAGCTCGTACAGTGCGCCGAGCCATCCCGCCACTGTATGGACTGAGATATCAGGTGGATTAACTAATACTTACAGCTCCCCGTCTAGGCACTTGCTGTAAAAGATCGGCAAAAGACGTCATCACCCGGGGTTCGAACCAGGGATGCAAAAGAGAGTCTCGATCATCAGCTCGTACAGTGCGCCGAGCCATCCCGCCACTGTATGGACTGAGATATCAGGTGGATTAACTAATACTTACAGCTCCCCGTCTAGGCACTTGCTGTAAAAGATCGGCAAAAGACGTCATCACCCGGGGTTCGAACCAGGGATGCAAAAGAGAGTCTCGATCATCAGCTCGTACAGTGCGCCGAGCCATCCCGCCACTGTATGGACTGAGATATCAGGTGGATTAACTAATACTTACAGCTCCCCGTCTAGGCACTTGCTGTAAAAGATCGGCAAAAGACGTCATCACCCGGGGTTCGAACCAGGGATGCAAAAGAGAGTCTCGATCATCAGCTCGTACAGTGCGCCGAGCCATCCCGCCACTGTATGGACTGAGATATCAGGTGGATTAACTAATACTTACAGCTCCCCGTCTAGGCACTTGCTGTAAAAGATCGGCAAAAGACGTCATCACCCGGGGTTCGAACCAGGGATGCAAAAGAGAGTCTCGATCATCAGCTCGTACAGTGCGCCGAGCCATCCCGCCACTGTATGGACTGAGATATCAGGTGGATTAACTAATACTTACAGCTCCCCGTCTAGGCACTTGCTGTAAAAGATCGGCAAAAGACGTCATCACCCGGGGTTCGAACCAGGGATGCAAAAGAGAGTCTCGATCATCAGCTCGTACAGTGCGCCGAGCCATCCCGCCACTGTATGGACTGAGATATCAGGTGGATTAACTAATACTTACAGCTCCCCGTCTAGGCACTTGCTGTAAAAGATCGGCAAAAGACGTCATCACCCGGGGTTCGAACCAGGGATGCAAAAGAGAGTCTCGATCATCAGCTCGTACAGTGCGCCGAGCCATCCCGCCACTGTATGGACTGAGATATCAGGTGGATTAACTAATACTTACAGCTCCCCGTCTAGGCACTTGCTGTAAAAGATCGGCAAAAGACGTCATCACCCGGGGTTCGAACCAGGGATGCAAAAGAGAGTCTCGATCATCAGCTCGTACAGTGCGCCGAGCCATCCCGCCACTGTATGGACTGAGATATCAGGTGGATTAACTAATACTTACAGCTCCCCGTCTAGGCACTTGCTGTAAAAGATCGGCAAAAGACGTCATCACCCGGGGTTCGAACCAGGGATGCAAAAGAGAGTCTCGATCATCAGCTCGTACAGTGCGCCGAGCCATCCCGCCACTGTATGGACTGAGATATCAGGTGGATTAACTAATACTTACAGCTCCCCGTCTAGGCACTTGCTGTAAAAGATCGGCAAAAGACGTCATCACCCGGGGTTCGAACCAGGGATGCAAAAGAGAGTCTCGATCATCAGCTCGTACAGTGCGCCGAGCCATCCCGCCACTGTATGGACTGAGATATCAGGTGGATTAACTAATACTTACAGCTCCCCGTCTAGGCACTTGCTGTAAAAGATCGGCAAAAGACGTCATCACCCGGGGTTCGAACCAGGGATGCAAAAGAGAGTCTCGATCATCAGCTCGTACAGTGCGCCGAGCCATCCCGCCACTGTATGGACTGAGATATCAGGTGGATTAACTAATACTTACAGCTCCCCGTCTAGGCACTTGCTGTAAAAGATCGGCAAAAGACGTCATCACCCGGGGTTCGAACCAGGGATGCAAAAGAGAGTCTCGATCATCAGCTCGTACAGTGCGCCGAGCCATCCCGCCACTGTATGGACTGAGATATCAGGTGGATTAACTAATACTTACAGCTCCCCGTCTAGGCACTTGCTGTAAAAGATCGGCAAAAGACGTCATCACCCGGGGTTCGAACCAGGGATGCAAAAGAGAGTCTCGATCATCAGCTCGTACAGTGCGCCGAGCCATCCCGCCACTGTATGGACTGAGATATCAGGTGGATTAACTAATACTTACAGCTCCCCGTCTAGGCACTTGCTGTAAAAGATCGGCAAAAGACGTCATCACCCGGGGTTCGAACCAGGGATGCAAAAGAGAGTCTCGATCATCAGCTCGTACAGTGCGCCGAGCCATCCCGCCACTGTATGGACTGAGGTATTAGGTGGATTAACTAATACTTACAGCTCCCCGTCTAGGCACTTGCTGTAAAAGATCGGCAAAAGACGTCATCACCCGGGGTTCGAACCAGGGATGCAAAAGAGAGTCTCGATCATCAGCTCGTACAGTGCGCCGAGCCATCCCGCCACTGTATGGACTGAGATATTAGGTGGATTAACTAATACTTACAGCTCCCCGTCTAGGCACTTGCTGTAAAAGATCGGCAAAAGACGTCATCACCCGGGGTTCGAACCAGGGATGCAAAAGAGAGTCTCGATCATCAGCTCGTACAGTGCGCCGAGCCATCCCGCCACTGTATGGACTGAGATATTAGGTGGATTAACTAATACTTACAGCTCCCCGTCTAGGCACTTGCTGTAAAAGATCGGCAAAAGACGTCATCACCCGGGGTTCGAACCAGGGATGCAAAAGAGAGTCTCGATCATCAGCTCGTACAGTGCGCCGAGCCATCCCGCCACTGTATGGACTGAGATATTAGGTGGATTAACTAATACTTACAGCTCCCCGTCTAGGCACTTGCTGTAAAAGATCGGCAAAAGACGTCATCACCCGGGGTTCGAACCAGGGATGCAAAAGAGAGTCTCGATCATCAGCTCGTACAGTGCGCCGAGCCATCCCGCCACTGTATGGACTGAGATATTAGGTGGATTAACTAATACTTACAGCTCCCCGTCTAGGCACTTGCTGTAAAAGATCGGCAAAAGACGTCATCACCCGGGGTTCGAACCAGGGATGCAAAAGAGAGTCTCGATCATCAGCTCGTACAGTGCGCCGAGCCATCCCGCCACTGTATGGACTGAGATATTAGGTGGATTAACTAATACTTACAGCTCCCCGTCTAGGCACTTGCTGTAAAAGATCGGCAAAAGACGTCATCACCCGGGGTTCGAACCAGGGATGCAAAAGAGAGTCTCGATCATCAGCTCGTACAGTGCGCCGAGCCATCCCGCCACTGTATGGACTGAGATATTAGGTGGATTAACTAATACTTACAGCTCCCCGTCTAGGCACTTGCTGTAAAAGATCGGCAAAAGACGTCATCACCCGGGGTTCGAACCAGGGATGCAAAAGAGAGTCTCGATCATCAGCTCGTACAGTGCGCCGAGCCATCCCGCCACTGTATGGACTGAGATATTAGGTGGATTAACTAATACTTACAGCTCCCCGTCTAGGCACTTGCTGTAAAAGATCGGCAAAAGACGTCATCACCCGGGGTTCGAACCAGGGATGCAAAAGAGAGTCTCGATCATCAGCTCGTACAGTGCGCCGAGCCATCCCGCCACTGTATGGACTGAGATATTAGGTGGATTAACTAATACTTACAGCTCCCCGTCTAGGCACTTGCTGTAAAAGATCGGCAAAAGACGTCATCACCCGGGGTTCGAACCAGGGATGCAAAAGAGAGTCTCGATCATCAGCTCGTACAGTGCGCCGAGCCATCCCGCCACTGTATGGACTGAGATATTAGGTGGATTAACTAATACTTACAGCTCCCCGTCTAGGCACTTGCTGTAAAAGATCGGCAAAAGACGTCATCACCCGGGGTTCGAACCAGGGATGCAAAAGAGAGTCTCGATCATCAGCTCGTACAGTGCGCCGAGCCATCCCGCCACTGTATGGACTGAGATATTAGGTGGATTAACTAATACTTACAGCTCCCCGTCTAGGCACTTGCTGTAAAAGATCGGCAAAAGACGTCATCACCCGGGGTTCGAACCAGGGATGCAAAAGAGAGTCTCGATCATCAGCTCGTACAGTGCGCCGAGCCATCCCGCCACTGTATGGACTGAGATATTAGGTGGATTAACTAATACTTACAGCTCCCCGTCTAGGCACTTGCTGTAAAAGATCGGCAAAAGACGTCATCACCCGGGGTTCGAACCAGGGATGCAAAAGAGAGTCTCGATCATCAGCTCGTACAGTGCGCCGAGCCATCCCGCCACTGTATGGACTGAGATATTAGGTGGATTAACTAATACTTACAGCTCCCCGTCTAGGCACTTGCTGTAAAAGATCGGCAAAAGACGTCATCACCCGGGGTTCGAACCAGGGATGCAAAAGAGAGTCTCGATCATCAGCTCGTACAGTGCGCCGAGCCATCCCGCCACTGTATGGACTGAGATATCAGGTGGATTAACTAATACTTACAGCTCCCCGTCTAGGCACTTGCTGTAAAAGATCGGCAAAAGACGTCATCACCCGGGGTTCGAACCAGGGATGCAAAAGAGAGTCTCGATCATCAGCTCGTACAGTGCGCCGAGCCATCCCGCCACTGTATGGACTGAGATATCAGGTGGATTAACTAATACTTACAGCTCCCCGTCTAGGCACTTGCTGTAAAAGATCGGCAAAAGACGTCATCACCCGGGGTTCGAACCAGGGATGCAAAAGAGAGTCTCGATCATCAGCTCGTACAGTGCGCCGAGCCATCCCGCCACTGTATGGACTGAGATATTAGGTGGATTAACTAATACTTACAGCTCCCCGTCTAGGCACTTGCTGTAAAAGATCGGCAAAAGACGTCATCACCCGGGGTTCGAACCAGGGATGCAAAAGAGAGTCTCGATCATCAGCTCGTACAGTGCGCCGAGCCATCCCGCCACTGTATGGACTGAGATATTAGGTGGATTAACTAATACTTACAGCTCCCCGTCTAGGCACTTGCTGTAAAAGATCGGCAAAAGACGTCATCACCCGGGGTTCGAACCAGGGATGCAAAAGAGAGTCTCGATCATCAGCTCGTACAGTGCGCCGAGCCATCCCGCCACTGTATGGACTGAGATATTAGGTGGATTAACTAATACTTACAGCTCCCCGTCTAGGCACTTGCTGTAAAAGATCGGCAAAAGACGTCATCACCCGGGGTTCGAACCAGGGATGCAAAAGAGAGTCTCGATCATCAGCTCGTACAGTGCGCCGAGCCATCCCGCCACTGTATGGACTGAGATATTAGGTGGATTAACTAATACTTACAGCTCCCCGTCTAGGCACTTGCTGTAAAAGATCGGCAAAAGACGTCATCACCCGGGGTTCGAACCAGGGATGCAAAAGAGAGTCTCGATCATCAGCTCGTACAGTGCGCCGAGCCATCCCGCCACTGTATGGACTGAGATATTAGGTGGATTAACTAATACTTACAGCTCCCCGTCTAGGCACTTGCTGTAAAAGATCGGCAAAAGACGTCATCACCCGGGGTTCGAACCAGGGATGCAAAAGAGAGTCTCGATCATCAGCTCGTACAGTGCGCCGAGCCATCCCGCCACTGTATGGACTGAGATATTAGGTGGATTAACTAATACTTACAGCTCCCCGTCTAGGCACTTGCTGTAAAAGATCGGCAAAAGACGTCATCACCCGGGGTTCGAACCAGGGATGCAAAAGAGAGTCTCGATCATCAGCTCGTACAGTGCGCCGAGCCATCCCGCCACTGTATGGACTGAGATATTAGGTGGATTAACTAATACTTACAGCTCCCCGTCTAGGCACTTGCTGTAAAAGATCGGCAAAAGACGTCATCACCCGGGGTTCGAACCAGGGATGCAAAAGAGAGTCTCGATCATCAGCTCGTACAGTGCGCCGAGCCATCCCGCCACTGTATGGACTGAGATATTAGGTGGATTAACTAATACTTACAGCTCCCCGTCTAGGCACTTGCTGTAAAAGATCGGCAAAAGACGTCATCACCCGGGGTTCGAACCAGGGATGCAAAAGAGAGTCTCGATCATCAGCTCGTACAGTGCGCCGAGCCATCCCGCCACTGTATGGACTGAGATATTAGGTGGATTAACTAATACTTACAGCTCCCCGTCTAGGCACTTGCTGTAAAAGATCGGCAAAAGACGTCATCACCCGGGGTTCGAACCAGGGATGCAAAAGAGAGTCTCGATCATCAGCTCGTACAGTGCGCCGAGCCATCCCGCCACTGTATGGACTGAGATATTAGGTGGATTAACTAATACTTACAGCTCCCCGTCTAGGCACTTGCTGTAAAAGATCGGCAAAAGACGTCATCACCCGGGGTTCGAACCAGGGATGCAAAAGAGAGTCTCGATCATCAGCTCGTACAGTGCGCCGAGCCATCCCGCCACTGTATGGACTGAGATATTAGGTGGATTAACTAATACTTACAGCTCCCCGTCTAGGCACTTGCTGTAAAAGATCGGCAAAAGACGTCATCACCCGGGGTTCGAACCAGGGATGCAAAAGAGAGTCTCGATCATCAGCTCGTACAGTGCGCCGAGCCATCCCGCCACTGTATGGACTGAGATATTAGGTGGATTAACTAATACTTACAGCTCCCCGTCTAGGCACTTGCTGTAAAAGATCGGCAAAAGACGTCATCACCCGGGGTTCGAACCAGGGATGCAAAAGAGAGTCTCGATCATCAGCTCGTACAGTGCGCCGAGCCATCCCGCCACTGTATGGACTGAGATATTAGGTGGATTAACTAATACTTACAGCTCCCCGTCTAGGCACTTGCTGTAAAAGATCGGCAAAAGACGTCATCACCCGGGGTTCGAACCAGGGATGCAAAAGAGAGTCTCGATCATCAGCTCGTACAGTGCGCCGAGCCATCCCGCCACTGTATGGACTGAGATATTAGGTGGATTAACTAATACTTACAGCTCCCCGTCTAGGCACTTGCTGTAAAAGATCGGCAAAAGACGTCATCACCCGGGGTTCGAACCAGGGATGCAAAAGAGAGTCTCGATCATCAGCTCGCACAGTGCGCCGAGCCATCCCGCCACTGTATGGACTGAGATATTAGGTGGATTAACTAATACTTACAGCTCCCCGTCTAGGCACTTGCTGTAAAAGATCGGCAAAAGACGTCATCACCCGGGGTTCGAACCAGGGATGCAAAAGAGAGTCTCGATCATCAGCTCGCACAGTGCGCCGAGCCATCCCGCCACTGTATGGACTGAGATATTAGGTGGATTAACTAATACTTACAGCTCCCCGTCTAGGCACTTGCTGTAAAAGATCGGCAAAAGACGTCATCACCCGGGGTTCGAACCAGGGATGCAAAAGAGAGTCTCGATCATCAGCTCGCACAGTGCGCCGAGCCATCCCGCCACTGTATGGACTGAGATATTAGGTGGATTAACTAATACTTACAGCTCCCCGTCTAGGCACTTGCTGTAAAAGATCGGCAAAAGACGTCATCACCCGGGGTTCGAACCAGGGATGCAAAAGAGAGTCTCGATCATCAGCTCGCACAGTGCGCCGAGCCATCCCGCCACTGTATGGACTGAGATATTAGGTGGATTAACTAATACTTACAGCTCCCCGTCTAGGCACTTGCTGTAAAAGATCGGCAAAAGACGTCATCACCCGGGGTTCGAACCAGGGATGCAAAAGAGAGTCTCGATCATCAGCTCGCACAGTGCGCCGAGCCATCCCGCCACTGTATGGACTGAGATATTAGGTGGATTAACTAATACTTACAGCTCCCCGTCTAGGCACTTGCTGTAAAAGATCGGCAAAAGACGTCATCACCCGGGGTTCGAACCAGGGATGCAAAAGAGAGTCTCGATCATCAGCTCGCACAGTGCGCCGAGCCATCCCGCCACTGTATGGACTGAGATATTAGGTGGATTAACTAATACTTACAGCTCCCCGTCTAGGCACTTGCTGTAAAAGATCGGCAAAAGACGTCATCACCCGGGGTTCGAACCAGGGATGCAAAAGAGAGTCTCGATCATCAGCTCGCACAGTGCGCCGAGCCATCCCGCCACTGTATGGACTGAGATATTAGGTGGATTAACTAATACTTACAGCTCCCCGTCTAGGCACTTGCTGTAAAAGATCGGCAAAAGACGTCATCACCCGGGGTTCGAACCAGGGATGCAAAAGAGAGTCTCGATCATCAGCTCGCACAGTGCGCCGAGCCATCCCGCCACTGTATGGACTGAGATATTAGGTGGATTAACTAATACTTACAGCTCCCCGTCTAGGCACTTGCTGTAAAAGATCGGCAAAAGACGTCATCACCCGGGGTTCGAACCAGGGATGCAAAAGAGAGTCTCGATCATCAGCTCGCACAGTGCGCCGAGCCATCCCGCCACTGTATGGACTGAGATATTAGGTGGATTAACTAATACTTACAGCTCCCCGTCTAGGCACTTGCTGTAAAAGATCGGCAAAAGACGTCATCACCCGGGGTTCGAACCAGGGATGCAAAAGAGAGTCTCGATCATCAGCTCGCACAGTGCGCCGAGCCATCCCGCCACTGTATGGACTGAGATATTAGGTGGATTAACTAATACTTACAGCTCCCCGTCTAGGCACTTGCTGTAAAAGATCGGCAAAAGACGTCATCACCCGGGGTTCGAACCAGGGATGCAAAAGAGAGTCTCGATCATCAGCTCGCACAGTGCGCCGAGCCATCCCGCCACTGTATGGACTGAGATATTAGGTGGATTAACTAATACTTACAGCTCCCCGTCTAGGCACTTGCTGTAAAAGATCGGCAAAAGACGTCATCACCCGGGGTTCGAACCAGGGATGCAAAAGAGAGTCTCGATCATCAGCTCGCACAGTGCGCCGAGCCATCCCGCCACTGTATGGACTGAGATATTAGGTGGATTAACTAATACTTACAGCTCCCCGTCTAGGCACTTGCTGTAAAAGATCGGCAAAAGACGTCATCACCCGGGGTTCGAACCAGGGATGCAAAAGAGAGTCTCGATCATCAGCTCGCACAGTGCGCCGAGCCATCCCGCCACTGTATGGACTGAGATATTAGGTGGATTAACTAATACTTACAGCTCCCCGTCTAGGCACTTGCTGTAAAAGATCGGCAAAAGACGTCATCACCCGGGGTTCGAACCAGGGATGCAAAAGAGAGTCTCGATCATCAGCTCGCACAGTGCGCCGAGCCATCCCGCCACTGTATGGACTGAGATATTAGGTGGATTAACTAATACTTACAGCTCCCCGTCTAGGCACTTGCTGTAAAAGATCGGCAAAAGACGTCATCACCCGGGGTTCGAACCAGGGATGCAAAAGAGAGTCTCGATCATCAGCTCGCACAGTGCGCCGAGCCATCCCGCCACTGTATGGACTGAGATATTAGGTGGATTAACTAATACTTACAGCTCCCCGTCTAGGCACTTGCTGTAAAAGATCGGCAAAAGACGTCATCACCCGGGGTTCGAACCAGGGATGCAAAAGAGAGTCTCGATCATCAGCTCGCACAGTGCGCCGAGCCATCCCGCCACTGTATGGACTGAGATATTAGGTGGATTAACTAATACTTACAGCTCCCCGTCTAGGCACTTGCTGTAAAAGATCGGCAAAAGACGTCATCACCCGGGGTTCGAACCAGGGATGCAAAAGAGAGTCTCGATCATCAGCTCGCACAGTGCGCCGAGCCATCCCGCCACTGTATGGACTGAGATATTAGGTGGATTAACTAATACTTACAGCTCCCCGTCTAGGCACTTGCTGTAAAAGATCGGCAAAAGACGTCATCACCCGGGGTTCGAACCAGGGATGCAAAAGAGAGTCTCGATCATCAGCTCGCACAGTGCGCCGAGCCATCCCGCCACTGTATGGACTGAGATATTAGGTGGATTAACTAATACTTACAGCTCCCCGTCTAGGCACTTGCTGTAAAAGATCGGCAAAAGACGTCATCACCCGGGGTTCGAACCAGGGATGCAAAAGAGAGTCTCGATCATCAGCTCGCACAGTGCGCCGAGCCATCCCGCCACTGTATGGACTGAGATATTAGGTGGATTAACTAATACTTACAGCTCCCCGTCTAGGCACTTGCTGTAAAAGATCGGCAAAAGACGTCATCACCCGGGGTTCGAACCAGGGATGCAAAAGAGAGTCTCGATCATCAGCTCGCACAGTGCGCCGAGCCATCCCGCCACTGTATGGACTGAGATATTAGGTGGATTAACTAATACTTACAGCTCCCCGTCTAGGCACTTGCTGTAAAAGATCGGCAAAAGACGTCATCACCCGGGGTTCGAACCAGGGATGCAAAAGAGAGTCTCGATCATCAGCTCGCACAGTGCGCCGAGCCATCCCGCCACTGTATGGACTGAGATATTAGGTGGATTAACTAATACTTACAGCTCCCCGTCTAGGCACTTGCTGTAAAAGATCGGCAAAAGACGTCATCACCCGGGGTTCGAACCAGGGATGCAAAAGAGAGTCTCGATCATCAGCTCGCACAGTGCGCCGAGCCATCCCGCCACTGTATGGACTGAGATATTAGGTGGATTAACTAATACTTACAGCTCCCCGTCTAGGCACTTGCTGTAAAAGATCGGCAAAAGACGTCATCACCCGGGGTTCGAACCAGGGATGCAAAAGAGAGTCTCGATCATCAGCTCGCACAGTGCGCCGAGCCATCCCGCCACTGTATGGACTGAGATATTAGGTGGATTAACTAATACTTACAGCTCCCCGTCTAGGCACTTGCTGTAAAAGATCGGCAAAAGACGTCATCACCCGGGGTTCGAACCAGGGATGCAAAAGAGAGTCTCGATCATCAGCTCGCACAGTGCGCCGAGCCATCCCGCCACTGTATGGACTGAGATATTAGGTGGATTAACTAATACTTACAGCTCCCCGTCTAGGCACTTGCTGTAAAAGATCGGCAAAAGACGTCATCACCCGGGGTTCGAACCAGGGATGCAAAAGAGAGTCTCGATCATCAGCTCGCACAGTGCGCCGAGCCATCCCGCCACTGTATGGACTGAGATATTAGGTGGATTAACTAATACTTACAGCTCCCCGTCTAGGCACTTGCTGTAAAAGATCGGCAAAAGACGTCATCACCCGGGGTTCGAACCAGGGATGCAAAAGAGAGTCTCGATCATCAGCTCGCACAGTGCGCCGAGCCATCCCGCCACTGTATGGACTGAGATATTAGGTGGATTAACTAATACTTACAGCTCCCCGTCTAGGCACTTGCTGTAAAAGATCGGCAAAAGACGTCATCACCCGGGGTTCGAACCAGGGATGCAAAAGAGAGTCTCGATCATCAGCTCGCACAGTGCGCCGAGCCATCCCGCCACTGTATGGACTGAGATATTAGGTGGATTAACTAATACTTACAGCTCCCCGTCTAGGCACTTGCTGTAAAAGATCGGCAAAAGACGTCATCACCCGGGGTTCGAACCAGGGATGCAAAAGAGAGTCTCGATCATCAGCTCGCACAGTGCGCCGAGCCATCCCGCCACTGTATGGACTGAGATATTAGGTGGATTAACTAATACTTACAGCTCCCCGTCTAGGCACTTGCTGTAAAAGATCGGCAAAAGACGTCATCACCCGGGGTTCGAACCAGGGATGCAAAAGAGAGTCTCGATCATCAGCTCGCACAGTGCGCCGAGCCATCCCGCCACTGTATGGACTGAGATATTAGGTGGATTAACTAATACTTACAGCTCCCCGTCTAGGCACTTGCTGTAAAAGATCGGCAAAAGACGTCATCACCCGGGGTTCGAACCAGGGATGCAAAAGAGAGTCTCGATCATCAGCTCGCACAGTGCGCCGAGCCATCCCGCCACTGTATGGACTGAGATATTAGGTGGATTAACTAATACTTACAGCTCCCCGTCTAGGCACTTGCTGTAAAAGATCGGCAAAAGACGTCATCACCCGGGGTTCGAACCAGGGATGCAAAAGAGAGTCTCGATCATCAGCTCGCACAGTGCGCCGAGCCATCCCGCCACTGTATGGACTGAGATATTAGGTGGATTAACTAATACTTACAGCTCCCCGTCTAGGCACTTGCTGTAAAAGATCGGCAAAAGACGTCATCACCCGGGGTTCGAACCAGGGATGCAAAAGAGAGTCTCGATCATCAGCTCGCACAGTGCGCCGAGCCATCCCGCCACTGTATGGACTGAGATATTAGGTGGATTAACTAATACTTACAGCTCCCCGTCTAGGCACTTGCTGTAAAAGATCGGCAAAAGACGTCATCACCCGGGGTTCGAACCAGGGATGCAAAAGAGAGTCTCGATCATCAGCTCGCACAGTGCGCCGAGCCATCCCGCCACTGTATGGACTGAGATATTAGGTGGATTAACTAATACTTACAGCTCCCCGTCTAGGCACTTGCTGTAAAAGATCGGCAAAAGACGTCATCACCCGGGGTTCGAACCAGGGATGCAAAAGAGAGTCTCGATCATCAGCTCGCACAGTGCGCCGAGCCATCCCGCCACTGTATGGACTGAGATATTAGGTGGATTAACTAATACTTACAGCTCCCCGTCTAGGCACTTGCTGTAAAAGATCGGCAAAAGACGTCATCACCCGGGGTTCGAACCAGGGATGCAAAAGAGAGTCTCGATCATCAGCTCGCACAGTGCGCCGAGCCATCCCGCCACTGTATGGACTGAGATATTAGGTGGATTAACTAATACTTACAGCTCCCCGTCTAGGCACTTGCTGTAAAAGATCGGCAAAAGACGTCATCACCCGGGGTTCGAACCAGGGATGCAAAAGAGAGTCTCGATCATCAGCTCGCACAGTGCGCCGAGCCATCCCGCCACTGTATGGACTGAGATATTAGGTGGATTAACTAATACTTACAGCTCCCCGTCTAGGCACTTGCTGTAAAAGATCGGCAAAAGACGTCATCACCCGGGGTTCGAACCAGGGATGCAAAAGAGAGTCTCGATCATCAGCTCGCACAGTGCGCCGAGCCATCCCGCCACTGTATGGACTGAGATATTAGGTGGATTAACTAATACTTACAGCTCCCCGTCTAGGCACTTGCTGTAAAAGATCGGCAAAAGACGTCATCACCCGGGGTTCGAACCAGGGATGCAAAAGAGAGTCTCGATCATCAGCTCGCACAGTGCGCCGAGCCATCCCGCCACTGTATGGACTGAGATATTAGGTGGATTAACTAATACTTACAGCTCCCCGTCTAGGCACTTGCTGTAAAAGATCGGCAAAAGACGTCATCACCCGGGGTTCGAACCAGGGATGCAAAAGAGAGTCTCGATCATCAGCTCGCACAGTGCGCCGAGCCATCCCGCCACTGTATGGACTGAGATATTAGGTGGATTAACTAATACTTACAGCTCCCCGTCTAGGCACTTGCTGTAAAAGATCGGCAAAAGACGTCATCACCCGGGGTTCGAACCAGGGATGCAAAAGAGAGTCTCGATCATCAGCTCGCACAGTGCGCCGAGCCATCCCGCCACTGTATGGACTGAGATATTAGGTGGATTAACTAATACTTACAGCTCCCCGTCTAGGCACTTGCTGTAAAAGATCGGCAAAAGACGTCATCACCCGGGGTTCGAACCAGGGATGCAAAAGAGAGTCTCGATCATCAGCTCGCACAGTGCGCCGAGCCATCCCGCCACTGTATGGACTGAGATATTAGGTGGATTAACTAATACTTACAGCTCCCCGTCTAGGCACTTGCTGTAAAAGATCGGCAAAAGACGTCATCACCCGGGGTTCGAACCAGGGATGCAAAAGAGAGTCTCGATCATCAGCTCGCACAGTGCGCCGAGCCATCCCGCCACTGTATGGACTGAGATATTAGGTGGATTAACTAATACTTACAGCTCCCCGTCTAGGCACTTGCTGTAAAAGATCGGCAAAAGACGTCATCACCCGGGGTTCGAACCAGGGATGCAAAAGAGAGTCTCGATCATCAGCTCGCACAGTGCGCCGAGCCATCCCGCCACTGTATGGACTGAGATATTAGGTGGATTAACTAATACTTACAGCTCCCCGTCTAGGCACTTGCTGTAAAAGATCGGCAAAAGACGTCATCACCCGGGGTTCGAACCAGGGATGCAAAAGAGAGTCTCGATCATCAGCTCGCACAGTGCGCCGAGCCATCCCGCCACTGTATGGACTGAGATATTAGGTGGATTAACTAATACTTACAGCTCCCCGTCTAGGCACTTGCTGTAAAAGATCGGCAAAAGACGTCATCACCCGGGGTTCGAACCAGGGATGCAAAAGAGAGTCTCGATCATCAGCTCGCACAGTGCGCCGAGCCATCCCGCCACTGTATGGACTGAGATATTAGGTGGATTAACTAATACTTACAGCTCCCCGTCTAGGCACTTGCTGTAAAAGATCGGCAAAAGACGTCATCACCCGGGGTTCGAACCAGGGATGCAAAAGAGAGTCTCGATCATCAGCTCGCACAGTGCGCCGAGCCATCCCGCCACTGTATGGACTGAGATATTAGGTGGATTAACTAATACTTACAGCTCCCCGTCTAGGCACTTGCTGTAAAAGATCGGCAAAAGACGTCATCACCCGGGGTTCGAACCAGGGATGCAAAAGAGAGTCTCGATCATCAGCTCGTACAGTGCGCCGAGCCATCCCGCCACTGTATGGACTGAGATATTAGGTGGATTAACTAATACTTACAGCTCCCCGTCTAGGCACTTGCTGTAAAAGATCGGCAAAAGACGTCATCACCCGGGGTTCGAACCAGGGATGCAAAAGAGAGTCTCGATCATCAGCTCGTACAGTGCGCCGAGCCATCCCGCCACTGTATGGACTGAGATATTAGGTGGATTAACTAATACTTACAGCTCCCCGTCTAGGCACTTGCTGTAAAAGATCGGCAAAAGACGTCATCACCCGGGGTTCGAACCAGGGATGCAAAAGAGAGTCTCGATCATCAGCTCGTACAGTGCGCCGAGCCATCCCGCCACTGTATGGACTGAGATATTAGGTGGATTAACTAATACTTACAGCTCCCCGTCTAGGCACTTGCTGTAAAAGATCGGCAAAAGACGTCATCACCCGGGGTTCGAACCAGGGATGCAAAAGAGAGTCTCGATCATCAGCTCGTACAGTGCGCCGAGCCATCCCACCACTGTATGGACTGAGATATTAGGTGGATTAACTAATACTTACAGCTCCCCGTCTAGGCACTTGCTGTAAAAGATCGGCAAAAGACGTCATCACCCGGGGTTCGAACCAGGGATGCAAAAGAGAGTCTCGATCATCAGCTCGTACAGTGCGCCGAGCCATCCCGCCACTGTATGGACTGAGATATTAGGTGGATTAACTAATACTTACAGCTCCCCGTCTAGGCACTTGCTGTAAAAGATCGGCAAAAGACGTCATCACCCGGGGTTCGAACCAGGGATGCAAAAGAGAGTCTCGATCATCAGCTCGTACAGTGCGCCGAGCCATCCCGCCACTGTATGGACTGAGATATTAGGTGGATTAACTAATACTTACAGCTCCCCGTCTAGGCACTTGCTGTAAAAGATCGGCAAAAGACGTCATCACCCGGGGTTCGAACCAGGGATGCAAAAGAGAGTCTCGATCATCAGCTCGTACAGTGCGCCGAGCCATCCCGCCACTGTATGGACTGAGATATTAGGTGGATTAACTAATACTTACAGCTCCCCGTCTAGGCACTTGCTGTAAAAGATCGGCAAAAGACGTCATCACCCGGGGTTCGAACCAGGGATGCAAAAGAGAGTCTCGATCATCAGCTCGTACAGTGCGCCGAGCCATCCCGCCACTGTATGGACTGAGATATTAGGTGGATTAACTAATACTTACAGCTCCCCGTCTAGGCACTTGCTGTAAAAGATCGGCAAAAGACGTCATCACCCGGGGTTCGAACCAGGGATGCAAAAGAGAGTCTCGATCATCAGCTCGTACAGTGCGCCGAGCCATCCCGCCACTGTATGGACTGAGATATTAGGTGGATTAACTAATACTTACAGCTCCCCGTCTAGGCACTTGCTGTAAAAGATCGGCAAAAGACGTCATCACCCGGGGTTCGAACCAGGGATGCAAAAGAGAGTCTCGATCATCAGCTCGTACAGTGCGCCGAGCCATCCCGCCACTGTATGGACTGAGATATTAGGTGGATTAACTAATACTTACAGCTCCCCGTCTAGGCACTTGCTGTAAAAGATCGGCAAAAGACGTCATCACCCGGGGTTCGAACCAGGGATGCAAAAGAGAGTCTCGATCATCAGCTCGTACAGTGCGCCGAGCCATCCCGCCACTGTATGGACTGAGATATTAGGTGGATTAACTAATACTTACAGCTCCCCGTCTAGGCACTTGCTGTAAAAGATCGGCAAAAGACGTCATCACCCGGGGTTCGAACCAGGGATGCAAAAGAGAGTCTCGATCATCAGCTCGTACAGTGCGCCGAGCCATCCCGCCACTGTATGGACTGAGATATTAGGTGGATTAACTAATACTTACAGCTCCCCGTCTAGGCACTTGCTGTAAAAGATCGGCAAAAGACGTCATCACCCGGGGTTCGAACCAGGGATGCAAAAGAGAGTCTCGATCATCAGCTCGTACAGTGCGCCGAGCCATCCCGCCACTGTATGGACTGAGATATTAGGTGGATTAACTAATACTTACAGCTCCCCGTCTAGGCACTTGCTGTAAAAGATCGGCAAAAGACGTCATCACCCGGGGTTCGAACCAGGGATGCAAAAGAGAGTCTCGATCATCAGCTCGTACAGTGCGCCGAGCCATCCCGCCACTGTATGGACTGAGATATTAGGTGGATTAACTAATACTTACAGCTCCCCGTCTAGGCACTTGCTGTAAAAGATCGGCAAAAGACGTCATCACCCGGGGTTCGAACCAGGGATGCAAAAGAGAGTCTCGATCATCAGCTCGTACAGTGCGCCGAGCCATCCCGCCACTGTATGGACTGAGATATTAGGTGGATTAACTAATACTTACAGCTCCCCGTCTAGGCACTTGCTGTAAAAGATCGGCAAAAGACGTCATCACCCGGGGTTCGAACCAGGGATGCAAAAGAGAGTCTCGATCATCAGCTCGTACAGTGCGCCGAGCCATCCCGCCACTGTATGGACTGAGATATTAGGTGGATTAACTAATACTTACAGCTCCCCGTCTAGGCACTTGCTGTAAAAGATCGGCAAAAGACGTCATCACCCGGGGTTCGAACCAGGGATGCAAAAGAGAGTCTCGATCATCAGCTCGTACAGTGCGCCGAGCCATCCCGCCACTGTATGGACTGAGATATTAGGTGGATTAACTAATACTTACAGCTCCCCGTCTAGGCACTTGCTGTAAAAGATCGGCAAAAGACGTCATCACCCGGGGTTCGAACCAGGGATGCAAAAGAGAGTCTCGATCATCAGCTCGTACAGTGCGCCGAGCCATCCCGCCACTGTATGGACTGAGATATTAGGTGGATTAACTAATACTTACAGCTCCCCGTCTAGGCACTTGCTGTAAAAGATCGGCAAAAGACGTCATCACCCGGGGTTCGAACCAGGGATGCAAAAGAGAGTCTCGATCATCAGCTCGTACAGTGCGCCGAGCCATCCCGCCACTGTATGGACTGAGATATTAGGTGGATTAACTAATACTTACAGCTCCCCGTCTAGGCACTTGCTGTAAAAGATCGGCAAAAGACGTCATCACCCGGGGTTCGAACCAGGGATGCAAAAGAGAGTCTCGATCATCAGCTCGTACAGTGCGCCGAGCCATCCCGCCACTGTATGGACTGAGATATTAGGTGGATTAACTAATACTTACAGCTCCCCGTCTAGGCACTTGCTGTAAAAGATCGGCAAAAGACGTCATCACCCGGGGTTCGAACCAGGGATGCAAAAGAGAGTCTCGATCATCAGCTCGTACAGTGCGCCGAGCCATCCCGCCACTGTATGGACTGAGATATTAGGTGGATTAACTAATACTTACAGCTCCCCGTCTAGGCACTTGCTGTAAAAGATCGGCAAAAGACGTCATCACCCGGGGTTCGAACCAGGGATGCAAAAGAGAGTCTCGATCATCAGCTCGTACAGTGCGCCGAGCCATCCCGCCACTGTATGGACTGAGATATTAGGTGGATTAACTAATACTTACAGCTCCCCGTCTAGGCACTTGCTGTAAAAGATCGGCAAAAGACGTCATCACCCGGGGTTCGAACCAGGGATGCAAAAGAGAGTCTCGATCATCAGCTCGTACAGTGCGCCGAGCCATCCCGCCACTGTATGGACTGAGATATTAGGTGGATTAACTAATACTTACAGCTCCCCGTCTAGGCACTTGCTGTAAAAGATCGGCAAAAGACGTCATCACCCGGGGTTCGAACCAGGGATGCAAAAGAGAGTCTCGATCATCAGCTCGTACAGTGCGCCGAGCCATCCCGCCACTGTATGGACTGAGATATTAGGTGGATTAACTAATACTTACAGCTCCCCGTCTAGGCACTTGCTGTAAAAGATCGGCAAAAGACGTCATCACCCGGGGTTCGAACCAGGGATGCAAAAGAGAGTCTCGATCATCAGCTCGTACAGTGCGCCGAGCCATCCCGCCACTGTATGGACTGAGATATTAGGTGGATTAACTAATACTTACAGCTCCCCGTCTAGGCACTTGCTGTAAAAGATCGGCAAAAGACGTCATCACCCGGGGTTCGAACCAGGGATGCAAAAGAGAGTCTCGATCATCAGCTCGTACAGTGCGCCGAGCCATCCCGCCACTGTATGGACTGAGATATTAGGTGGATTAACTAATACTTACAGCTCCCCGTCTAGGCACTTGCTGTAAAAGATCGGCAAAAGACGTCATCACCCGGGGTTCGAACCAGGGATGCAAAAGAGAGTCTCGATCATCAGCTCGTACAGTGCGCCGAGCCATCCCGCCACTGTATGGACTGAGATATTAGGTGGATTAACTAATACTTACAGCTCCCCGTCTAGGCACTTGCTGTAAAAGATCGGCAAAAGACGTCATCACCCGGGGTTCGAACCAGGGATGCAAAAGAGAGTCTCGATCATCAGCTCGTACAGTGCGCCGAGCCATCCCGCCACTGTATGGACTGAGATATTAGGTGGATTAACTAATACTTACAGCTCCCCGTCTAGGCACTTGCTGTAAAAGATCGGCAAAAGACGTCATCACCCGGGGTTCGAACCAGGGATGCAAAAGAGAGTCTCGATCATCAGCTCGTACAGTGCGCCGAGCCATCCCGCCACTGTATGGACTGAGATATTAGGTGGATTAACTAATACTTACAGCTCCCCGTCTAGGCACTTGCTGTAAAAGATCGGCAAAAGACGTCATCACCCGGGGTTCGAACCAGGGATGCAAAAGAGAGTCTCGATCATCAGCTCGTACAGTGCGCCGAGCCATCCCGCCACTGTATGGACTGAGATATTAGGTGGATTAACTAATACTTACAGCTCCCCGTCTAGGCACTTGCTGTAAAAGATCGGCAAAAGACGTCATCACCCGGGGTTCGAACCAGGGATGCAAAAGAGAGTCTCGATCATCAGCTCGTACAGTGCGCCGAGCCATCCCGCCACTGTATGGACTGAGATATTAGGTGGATTAACTAATACTTACAGCTCCCCGTCTAGGCACTTGCTGTAAAAGATCGGCAAAAGACGTCATCACCCGGGGTTCGAACCAGGGATGCAAAAGAGAGTCTCGATCATCAGCTCGTACAGTGCGCCGAGCCATCCCGCCACTGTATGGACTGAGATATTAGGTGGATTAACTAATACTTACAGCTCCCCGTCTAGGCACTTGCTGTAAAAGATCGGCAAAAGACGTCATCACCCGGGGTTCGAACCAGGGATGCAAAAGAGAGTCTCGATCATCAGCTCGTACAGTGCGCCGAGCCATCCCGCCACTGTATGGACTGAGATATTAGGTGGATTAACTAATACTTACAGCTCCCCGTCTAGGCACTTGCTGTAAAAGATCGGCAAAAGACGTCATCACCCGGGGTTCGAACCAGGGATGCAAAAGAGAGTCTCGATCATCAGCTCGTACAGTGCGCCGAGCCATCCCGCCACTGTATGGACTGAGATATTAGGTGGATTAACTAATACTTACAGCTCCCCGTCTAGGCACTTGCTGTAAAAGATCGGCAAAAGACGTCATCACCCGGGGTTCGAACCAGGGATGCAAAAGAGAGTCTCGATCATCAGCTCGTACAGTGCGCCGAGCCATCCCGCCACTGTATGGACTGAGATATTAGGTGGATTAACTAATACTTACAGCTCCCCGTCTAGGCACTTGCTGTAAAAGATCGGCAAAAGTCGTCATCACCCGGGGTTCGAACCAGGGATGCAAAAGAGAGTCTCGATCATCAGCTCGTACAGTGCGCCGAGCCATCCCGCCACTGTATGGACTGAGATATTAGGTGGATTAACTAATACTTACAGCTCCCCGTCTAGGCACTTGCTGTAAAAGATCGGCAAAAGACGTCATCACCCGGGGTTCGAACCAGGGATGCAAAAGAGAGTCTCGATCATCAGCTCGTACAGTGCGCCGAGCCATCCCGCCACTGTATGGACTGAGATATTAGGTGGATTAACTAATACTTACAGCTCCCCGTCTAGGCACTTGCTGTAAAAGATCGGCAAAAGACGTCATCACCCGGGGTTCGAACCAGGGATGCAAAAGAGAGTCTCGATCATCAGCTCGTACAGTGCGCCGAGCCATCCCGCCACTGTATGGACTGAGATATTAGGTGGATTAACTAATACTTACAGCTCCCCGTCTAGGCACTTGCTGTAAAAGATCGGCAAAAGACGTCATCACCCGGGGTTCGAACCAGGGATGCAAAAGAGAGTCTCGATCATCAGCTCGTACAGTGCGCCGAGCCATCCCGCCACTGTATGGACTGAGATATTAGGTGGATTAACTAATACTTACAGCTCCCCGTCTAGGCACTTGCTGTAAAAGATCGGCAAAAGACGTCATCACCCGGGGTTCGAACCAGGGATGCAAAAGAGAGTCTCGATCATCAGCTCGTACAGTGCGCCGAGCCATCCCGCCACTGTATGGACTGAGATATTAGGTGGATTAACTAATACTTACAGCTCCCCGTCTAGGCACTTGCTGTAAAAGATCGGCAAAAGACGTCATCACCCGGGGTTCGAACCAGGGATGCAAAAGAGAGTCTCGATCATCAGCTCGTACAGTGCGCCGAGCCATCCCGCCACTGTATGGACTGAGATATTAGGTGGATTAACTAATACTTACAGCTCCCCGTCTAGGCACTTGCTGTAAAAGATCGGCAAAAGACGTCATCACCCGGGGTTCGAACCAGGGATGCAAAAGAGAGTCTCGATCATCAGCTCGTACAGTGCGCCGAGCCATCCCGCCACTGTATGGACTGAGATATTAGGTGGATTAACTAATACTTACAGCTCCCCGTCTAGGCACTTGCTGTAAAAGATCGGCAAAAGACGTCATCACCCGGGGTTCGAACCAGGGATGCAAAAGAGAGTCTCGATCATCAGCTCGTACAGTGCGCCGAGCCATCCCGCCACTGTATGGACTGAGATATTAGGTGGATTAACTAATACTTACAGCTCCCCGTCTAGGCACTTGCTGTAAAAGATCGGCAAAAGACGTCATCACCCGGGGTTCGAACCAGGGATGCAAAAGAGAGTCTCGATCATCAGCTCGTACAGTGCGCCGAGCCATCCCGCCACTGTATGGACTGAGATATTAGGTGGATTAACTAATACTTACAGCTCCCCGTCTAGGCACTTGCTGTAAAAGATCGGCAAAAGACGTCATCACCCGGGGTTCGAACCAGGGATGCAAAAGAGAGTCTCGATCATCAGCTCGTACAGTGCGCCGAGCCATCCCGCCACTGTATGGACTGAGATATTAGGTGGATTAACTAATACTTACAGCTCCCCGTCTAGGCACTTGCTGTAAAAGATCGGCAAAAGACGTCATCACCCGGGGTTCGAACCAGGGATGCAAAAGAGAGTCTCGATCATCAGCTCGTACAGTGCGCCGAGCCATCCCGCCACTGTATGGACTGAGATATTAGGTGGATTAACTAATACTTACAGCTCCCCGTCTAGGCACTTGCTGTAAAAGATCGGCAAAAGACGTCATCACCCGGGGTTCGAACCAGGGATGCAAAAGAGAGTCTCGATCATCAGCTCGTACAGTGCGCCGAGCCATCCCGCCACTGTATGGACTGAGATATTAGGTGGATTAACTAATACTTACAGCTCCCCGTCTAGGCACTTGCTGTAAAAGATCGGCAAAAGACGTCATCACCCGGGGTTCGAACCAGGGATGCAAAAGAGAGTCTCGATCATCAGCTCGTACAGTGCGCCGAGCCATCCCGCCACTGTATGGACTGAGATATTAGGTGGATTAACTAATACTTACAGCTCCCCGTCTAGGCACTTGCTGTAAAAGATCGGCAAAAGACGTCATCACCCGGGGTTCGAACCAGGGATGCAAAAGAGACTCTCGATCATCAGCTCGTACAGTGCGCCGAGCCATCCCGCCACTGTATGGACTGAGATATTAGGTGGATTAACTAATACTTACAGCTCCCCGTCTAGGCACTTGCTGTAAAAGATCGGCAAAAGACGTCATCACCCGGGGTTCGAACCAGGGATGCAAAAGAGAGTCTCGATCATCAGCTCGTACAGTGCGCCGAGCCATCCCGCCACTGTATGGACTGAGATATTAGGTGGATTAACTAATACTTACAGCTCCCCGTCTAGGCACTTGCTGTAAAAGATCGGCAAAAGACGTCATCACCCGGGGTTCGAACCAGGGATGCAAAAGAGAGTCTCGATCATCAGCTCGTACAGTGCGCCGAGCCATCCCGCCACTGTATGGACTGAGATATTAGGTGGATTAACTAATACTTACAGCTCCCCGTCTAGGCACTTGCTGTAAAAGATCGGCAAAAGACGTCATCACCCGGGGTTCGAACCAGGGATGCAAAAGAGAGTCTCGATCATCAGCTCGTACAGTGCGCCGAGCCATCCCGCCACTGTATGGACTGAGATATTAGGTGGATTAACTAATACTTACAGCTCCCCGTCTAGGCACTTGCTGTAAAAGATCGGCAAAAGACGTCATCACCCGGGGTTCGAACCAGGGATGCAAAAGAGAGTCTCGATCATCAGCTCGTACAGTGCGCCGAGCCATCCCGCCACTGTATGGACTGAGATATTAGGTGGATTAACTAATACTTACAGCTCCCCGTCTAGGCACTTGCTGTAAAAGATCGGCAAAAGACGTCATCACCCGGGGTTCGAACCAGGGATGCAAAAGAGAGTCTCGATCATCAGCTCGTACAGTGCGCCGAGCCATCCCGCCACTGTATGGACTGAGATATTAGGTGGATTAACTAATACTTACAGCTCCCCGTCTAGGCACTTGCTGTAAAAGATCGGCAAAAGACGTCATCACCCGGGGTTCGAACCAGGGATGCAAAAGAGAGTCTCGATCATCAGCTCGTACAGTGCGCCGAGCCATCCCGCCACTGTATGGACTGAGATATTAGGTGGATTAACTAATACTTACAGCTCCCCGTCTAGGCACTTGCTGTAAAAGATCGGCAAAAGACGTCATCACCCGGGGTTCGAACCAGGGATGCAAAAGAGAGTCTCGATCATCAGCTCGTACAGTGCGCCGAGCCATCCCGCCACTGTATGGACTGAGATATTAGGTGGATTAACTAATACTTACAGCTCCCCGTCTAGGCACTTGCTGTAAAAGATCGGCAAAAGACGTCATCACCCGGGGTTCGAACCAGGGATGCAAAAGAGAGTCTCGATCATCAGCTCGTACAGTGCGCCGAGCCATCCCGCCACTGTATGGACTGAGATATTAGGTGGATTAACTAATACTTACAGCTCCCCGTCTAGGCACTTGCTGTAAAAGATCGGCAAAAGACGTCATCACCCGGGGTTCGAACCAGGGATGCAAAAGAGAGTCTCGATCATCAGCTCGTACAGTGCGCCGAGCCATCCCGCCACTGTATGGACTGAGATATTAGGTGGATTAACTAATACTTACAGCTCCCCGTCTAGGCACTTGCTGTAAAAGATCGGCAAAAGACGTCATCACCCGGGGTTCGAACCAGGGATGCAAAAGAGAGTCTCGATCATCAGCTCGTACAGTGCGCCGAGCCATCCCGCCACTGTATGGACTGAGATATTAGGTGGATTAACTAATACTTACAGCTCCCCGTCTAGGCACTTGCTGTAAAAGATCGGCAAAAGACGTCATCACCCGGGGTTCGAACCAGGGATGCAAAAGAGAGTCTCGATCATCAGCTCGTACAGTGCGCCGAGCCATCCCGCCACTGTATGGACTGAGATATTAGGTGGATTAACTAATACTTACAGCTCCCCGTCTAGGCACTTGCTGTAAAAGATCGGCAAAAGACGTCATCACCCGGGGTTCGAACCAGGGATGCAAAAGAGAGTCTCGATCATCAGCTCGTACAGTGCGCCGAGCCATCCCGCCACTGTATGGACTGAGATATTAGGTGGATTAACTAATACTTACAGCTCCCCGTCTAGGCACTTGCTGTAAAAGATCGGCAAAAGACGTCATCACCCGGGGTTCGAACCAGGGATGCAAAAGAGAGTCTCGATCATCAGCTCGTACAGTGCGCCGAGCCATCCCGCCACTGTATGGACTGAGATATTAGGTGGATTAACTAATACTTACAGCTCCCCGTCTAGGCACTTGCTGTAAAAGATCGGCAAAAGACGTCATCACCCGGGGTTCGAACCAGGGATGCAAAAGAGAGTCTCGATCATCAGCTCGTACAGTGCGCCGAGCCATCCCGCCACTGTATGGACTGAGATATTAGGTGGATTAACTAATACTTACAGCTCCCCGTCTAGGCACTTGCTGTAAAAGATCGGCAAAAGACGTCATCACCCGGGGTTCGAACCAGGGATGCAAAAGAGAGTCTCGATCATCAGCTCGTACAGTGCGCCGAGCCATCCCGCCACTGTATGGACTGAGATATTAGGTGGATTAACTAATACTTACAGCTCCCCGTCTAGGCACTTGCTGTAAAAGATCGGCAAAAGACGTCATCACCCGGGGTTCGAACCAGGGATGCAAAAGAGAGTCTCGATCATCAGCTCGTACAGTGCGCCGAGCCATCCCGCCACTGTATGGACTGAGATATTAGGTGGATTAACTAATACTTACAGCTCCCCGTCTAGGCACTTGCTGTAAAAGATCGGCAAAAGACGTCATCACCCGGGGTTCGAACCAGGGATGCAAAAGAGAGT
This sequence comes from Apostichopus japonicus, assembly GCF_037975245.1. Classification (NCBI taxonomy): domain Eukaryota; kingdom Metazoa; phylum Echinodermata; class Holothuroidea; order Aspidochirotida; family Stichopodidae; genus Apostichopus; species Apostichopus japonicus. The sequence continues at coordinate 14,943,424 of NC_092572.1, forward strand.
CTCGATCATCAGCTCGTACAGTGCGCCGAGCCATCCCGCCACTGTGTGGACTGAGATATTAGGTGGATTAACTAATACTTACAGCTCCCCGTCTAGGCACTTGCTGTAAAAGATCGGCAAAAGACGTCATCACCCGGGGTTCGAACCAGGGATGCAAAAGAGAGTCTCGATCATCAGCTCGTACAGTGCGCCGAGCCATCCCGCCACTGTGTGGACTGAGATATTAGGTGGATTAACTAATACTTACAGCTCCCCGTCTAGGCACTTGCTGTAAAAGATCGGTAAAAGACGTCATCACCCGGGGTTCGAACCAGGGATGCAAAAGAGAGTCTCGATCATCAGCTCGTACAGTGCGCCGAGCCATCCCGCCACTGTGTGGACTGAGATATTAGGTGGATTAACTAATACTTACAGCTCCCCGTCTAGGCACTTGCTGTAAAAGATCGGCAAAAGACGTCATCACCCGGGGTTCGAACCAGGGATGCAAAAGAGAGTCTCGATCATCAGCTCGTACAGTGCGCCGAGCCATCCCGCCACTGTGTGGACTGAGATATTAGGTGGATTAACTAATACTTACAGCTCCCCGTCTAGGCACTTGCTGTAAAAGATCGGTAAAAGACGTCATCACCCGGGGTTCGAACCAGGGATGCAAAAGAGAGTCTCGATCATCAGCTCGTACAGTGCGCCGAGCCATCCCGCCACTGTGTGGACTGAGATGTTAGGTGGATTAACTAATACTTACAGCTCCCCGTCTAGGCACTTGCTGTAAAAGATCGGCAAAAGACGTCATCACCCGGGGTTCGAACCAGGGATGCAAAAGAGAGTCTCGATCATCAGCTCGTACAGTGCGCCGAGCCATCCCGCCACTGTGTGGACTGAGATGTTAGGTGGATTAACTAATACTTACAGCTCCCCGTCTAGGCACTTGCTGTAAAAGATCGGCAAAAGACGTCATCACCCGGGGTTCGAACCAGGGATGCAAAAGAGAGTCTCGATCATCAGCTCGTACAGTGCGCCGAGCCATCCCGCCACTGTGTGGACTGAGATGTTAGGTGGATTAACTAATACTTACAGCTCCCCGTCTAGGCACTTGCTGTAAAAGATCGGCAAAAGACGTCATCACCCGGGGTTCGAACCAGGGATGCAAAAGAGAGTCTCGATCATCAGCTCGTACAGTGCGCCGAGCCATCCCGCCACTGTGTGGACTGAGATGTTAGGTGGATTAACTAATACTTACAGCTCCCCGTCTAGGCACTTGCTGTAAAAGATCGGCAAAAGACGTCATCACCCGGGGTTCGAACCAGGGATGCAAAAGAGAGTCTCGATCATCAGCTCGTACAGTGCGCCGAGCCATCCCGCCACTGTGTGGACTGAGATGTTAGGTGGATTAACTAATACTTACAGCTCCCCGTCTAGGCACTTGCTGTAAAAGATCGGCAAAAGACGTCATCACCCGGGGTTCGAACCAGGGATGCAAAAGAGAGTCTCGATCATCAGCTCGTACAGTGCGCCGAGCCATCCCGCCACTGTGTGGACTGAGATGTTAGGTGGATTAACTAATACTTACAGCTCCCCGTCTAGGCACTTGCTGTAAAAGATCGGCAAAAGACGTCATCACCCGGGGTTCGAACCAGGGATGCAAAAGAGAGTCTCGATCATCAGCTCGTACAGTGCGCCGAGCCATCCCGCCACTGTGTGGACTGAGATGTTAGGTGGATTAACTAATACTTACAGCTCCCCGTCTAGGCACTTGCTGTAAAAGATCGGCAAAAGACGTCATCACCCGGGGTTCGAACCAGGGATGCAAAAGAGAGTCTCGATCATCAGCTCGTACAGTGCGCCGAGCCATCCCGCCACTGTGTGGACTGAGATGTTAGGTGGATTAACTAATACTTACAGCTCCCCGTCTAGGCACTTGCTGTAAAAGATCGGCAAAAGACGTCATCACCCGGGGTTCGAACCAGGGATGCAAAAGAGAGTCTCGATCATCAGCTCGTACAGTGCGCCGAGCCATCCCGCCACTGTGTGGACTGAGATGTTAGGTGGATTAACTAATACTTACAGCTCCCCGTCTAGGCACTTGCTGTAAAAGATCGGCAAAAGACGTCATCACCCGGGGTTCGAACCAGGGATGCAAAAGAGAGTCTCGATCATCAGCTCGTACAGTGCGCCGAGCCATCCCGCCACTGTGTGGACTGAGATGTTAGGTGGATTAACTAATACTTACAGCTCCCCGTCTAGGCACTTGCTGTAAAAGATCGGCAAAAGACGTCATCACCCGGGGTTCGAACCAGGGATGCAAAAGAGAGTCTCGATCATCAGCTCGTACAGTGCGCCGAGCCATCCCGCCACTGTGTGGACTGAGATGTTAGGTGGATTAACTAATACTTACAGCTCCCCGTCTAGGCACTTGCTGTAAAAGATCGGCAAAAGACGTCATCACCCGGGGTTCGAACCAGGGATGCAAAAGAGAGTCTCGATCATCAGCTCGTACAGTGCGCCGAGCCATCCCGCCACTGTGTGGACTGAGATGTTAGGTGGATTAACTAATACTTACAGCTCCCCGTCTAGGCACTTGCTGTAAAAGATCGGCAAAAGACGTCATCACCCGGGGTTCGAACCAGGGATGCAAAAGAGAGTCTCGATCATCAGCTCGTACAGTGCGCCGAGCCATCCCGCCACTGTGTGGACTGAGATGTTAGGTGGATTAACTAATACTTACAGCTCCCCGTCTAGGCACTTGCTGTAAAAGATCGGCAAAAGACGTCATCACCCGGGGTTCGAACCAGGGATGCAAAAGAGAGTCTCGATCATCAGCTCGTACAGTGCGCCGAGCCATCCCGCCACTGTGTGGACTGAGATGTTAGGTGGATTAACTAATACTTACAGCTCCCCGTCTAGGCACTTGCTGTAAAAGATCGGCAAAAGACGTCATCACCCGGGGTTCGAACCAGGGATGCAAAAGAGAGTCTCGATCATCAGCTCGTACAGTGCGCCGAGCCATCCCGCCACTGTGTGGACTGAGATGTTAGGTGGATTAACTAATACTTACAGCTCCCCGTCTAGGCACTTGCTGTAAAAGATCGGCAAAAGACGTCATCACCCGGGGTTCGAACCAGGGATGCAAAAGAGAGTCTCGATCATCAGCTCGTACAGTGCGCCGAGCCATCCCGCCACTGTGTGGACTGAGATGTTAGGTGGATTAACTAATACTTACAGCTCCCCGTCTAGGCACTTGCTGTAAAAGATCGGCAAAAGACGTCATCACCCGGGGTTCGAACCAGGGATGCAAAAGAGAGTCTCGATCATCAGCTCGTACAGTGCGCCGAGCCATCCCGCCACTGTGTGGACTGAGATGTTAGGTGGATTAACTAATACTTACAGCTCCCCGTCTAGGCACTTGCTGTAAAAGATCGGCAAAAGACGTCATCACCCGGGGTTCGAACCAGGGATGCAAAAGAGAGTCTCGATCATCAGCTCGTACAGTGCGCCGAGCCATCCCGCCACTGTGTGGACTGAGATGTTAGGTGGATTAACTAATACTTACAGCTCCCCGTCTAGGCACTTGCTGTAAAAGATCGGCAAAAGACGTCATCACCCGGGGTTCGAACCAGGGATGCAAAAGAGAGTCTCGATCATCAGCTCGTACAGTGCGCCGAGCCATCCCGCCACTGTGTGGACTGAGATGTTAGGTGGATTAACTAATACTTACAGCTCCCCGTCTAGGCACTTGCTGTAAAAGATCGGCAAAAGACGTCATCACCCGGGGTTCGAACCAGGGATGCAAAAGAGAGTCTCGATCATCAGCTCGTACAGTGCGCCGAGCCATCCCGCCACTGTGTGGACTGAGATGTTAGGTGGATTAACTAATACTTACAGCTCCCCGTCTAGGCACTTGCTGTAAAAGATCGGCAAAAGACGTCATCACCCGGGGTTCGAACCAGGGATGCAAAAGAGAGTCTCGATCATCAGCTCGTACAGTGCGCCGAGCCATCCCGCCACTGTGTGGACTGAGATGTTAGGTGGATTAACTAATACTTACAGCTCCCCGTCTAGGCACTTGCTGTAAAAGATCGGCAAAAGACGTCATCACCCGGGGTTCGAACCAGGGATGCAAAAGAGAGTCTCGATCATCAGCTCGTACAGTGCGCCGAGCCATCCCGCCACTGTGTGGACTGAGATGTTAGGTGGATTAACTAATACTTACAGCTCCCCGTCTAGGCACTTGCTGTAAAAGATCGGCAAAAGACGTCATCACCCGGGGTTCGAACCAGGGATGCAAAAGAGAGTCTCGATCATCAGCTCGTACAGTGCGCCGAGCCATCCCGCCACTGTGTGGACTGAGATGTTAGGTGGATTAACTAATACTTACAGCTCCCCGTCTAGGCACTTGCTGTAAAAGATCGGCAAAAGACGTCATCACCCGGGGTTCGAACCAGGGATGCAAAAGAGAGTCTCGATCATCAGCTCGTACAGTGCGCCGAGCCATCCCGCCACTGTGTGGACTGAGATGTTAGGTGGATTAACTAATACTTACAGCTCCCCGTCTAGGCACTTGCTGTAAAAGATCGGCAAAAGACGTCATCACCCGGGGTTCGAACCAGGGATGCAAAAGAGAGTCTCGATCATCAGCTCGTACAGTGCGCCGAGCCATCCCGCCACTGTGTGGACTGAGATGTTAGGTGGATTAACTAATACTTACAGCTCCCCGTCTAGGCACTTGCTGTAAAAGATCGGCAAAAGACGTCATCACCCGGGGTTCGAACCAGGGATGCAAAAGAGAGTCTCGATCATCAGCTCGTACAGTGCGCCGAGCCATCCCGCCACTGTGTGGACTGAGATGTTAGGTGGATTAACTAATACTTACAGCTCCCCGTCTAGGCACTTGCTGTAAAAGATCGGCAAAAGACGTCATCACCCGGGGTTCGAACCAGGGATGCAAAAGAGAGTCTCGATCATCAGCTCGTACAGTGCGCCGAGCCATCCCGCCACTGTGTGGACTGAGATGTTAGGTGGATTAACTAATACTTACAGCTCCCCGTCTAGGCACTTGCTGTAAAAGATCGGCAAAAGACGTCATCACCCGGGGTTCGAACCAGGGATGCAAAAGAGAGTCTCGATCATCAGCTCGTACAGTGCGCCGAGCCATCCCGCCACTGTGTGGACTGAGATGTTAGGTGGATTAACTAATACTTACAGCTCCCCGTCTAGGCACTTGCTGTAAAAGATCGGCAAAAGACGTCATCACCCGGGGTTCGAACCAGGGATGCAAAAGAGAGTCTCGATCATCAGCTCGTACAGTGCGCCGAGCCATCCCGCCACTGTGTGGACTGAGATGTTAGGTGGATTAACTAATACTTACAGCTCCCCGTCTAGGCACTTGCTGTAAAAGATCGGCAAAAGACGTCATCACCCGGGGTTCGAACCAGGGATGCAAAAGAGAGTCTCGATCATCAGCTCGTACAGTGCGCCGAGCCATCCCGCCACTGTGTGGACTGAGATGTTAGGTGGATTAACTAATACTTACAGCTCCCCGTCTAGGCACTTGCTGTAAAAGATCGGCAAAAGACGTCATCACCCGGGGTTCGAACCAGGGATGCAAAAGAGAGTCTCGATCATCAGCTCGTACAGTGCGCCGAGCCATCCCGCCACTGTGTGGACTGAGATGTTAGGTGGATTAACTAATACTTACAGCTCCCCGTCTAGGCACTTGCTGTAAAAGATCGGCAAAAGACGTCATCACCCGGGGTTCGAACCAGGGATGCAAAAGAGAGTCTCGATCATCAGCTCGTACAGTGCGCCGAGCCATCCCGCCACTGTGTGGACTGAGATGTTAGGTGGATTAACTAATACTTACAGCTCCCCGTCTAGGCACTTGCTGTAAAAGATCGGCAAAAGACGTCATCACCCGGGGTTCGAACCAGGGATGCAAAAGAGAGTCTCGATCATCAGCTCGTACAGTGCGCCGAGCCAACCCGCCACTGTGTGGACTGAGATGTTAGGTGGATTAACTAATACTTACAGCTCCCCGTCTAGGCACTTGCTGTAAAAGATCGGCAAAAGACGTCATCACCCGGGGTTCGAACCAGGGATGCAAAAGAGAGTCTCGATCATCAGCTCGTACAGTGCGCCGAGCCATCCCGCCACTGTGTGGACTGAGATGTTAGGTGGATTAACTAATACTTACAGCTCCCCGTCTAGGCACTTGCTGTAAAAGATCGGCAAAAGACGTCATCACCCGGGGTTCGAACCAGGGATGCAAAAGAGAGTCTCGATCATCAGCTCGTACAGTGCGCCGAGCCATCCCGCCACTGTGTGGACTGAGATGTTAGGTGGATTAACTAATACTTACAGCTCCCCGTCTAGGCACTTGCTGTAAAAGATCGGCAAAAGACGTCATCACCCGGGGTTCGAACCAGGGATGCAAAAGTGAGTCTCGATCATCAGCTCGTACAGTGCGCCGAGCCATCCCGCCACTGTGTGGACTGAGATATGAGGTGGATTAACTAATACTTACAGCTCCCCGTCTAGGCACTTGCTGTAAAAGATCGGCAAAAGACGTCATCACCCGGGGTTCGAACCAGGGATGCAAAAGAGAGTCTCGATCATCAGCTCGTACAGTGCGCCGAGCCATCCCGCCACTGTGTGGACTGAGATATTAGGTGGATTAACTAATACTTACAGCTCCCCGTCTAGGCACTTGCTGTAAAAGATCGGCAAAAGACGTCATCACCCGGGGTTCGAACCAGGGATGCAAAAGAGAGTCTCGATCATCAGCTCGTACAGTGCGCCGAGCCATCCCGCCACTGTGTGGACTGAGATATTAGGTGGATTAACTAATACTTACAGCTCCCCGTCTAGGCACTTGCTGTAAAAGATCGGCAAAAGACGTCATCACCCGGGGTTCGAACCAGGGATGCAAAAGAGAGTCTCGATCATCAGCTCGTACAGTGCGCCGAGCCATCCCGCCACTGTGTGGACTGAGATATTAGGTGGATTAACTAATACTTACAGCTCCCCGTCTAGGCACTTGCTGTAAAAGATCGGCAAAAGACGTCATCACCCGGGGTTCGAACCAGGGATGCAAAAGAGAGTCTCGATCATCAGCTCGTACAGTGCGCCGAGCCATCCCGCCACTGTGTGGACTGAGATATTAGGTGGATTAACTAATACTTACAGCTGCCCGTCTAGGCACTTGCTGTAAAAGATCGGCAAAAGACGTCATCACCCGGGGTTCGAACCAGGGATGCAAAAGAGAGTCTCGATCATCAGCTCGTACAGTGCGCCGAGCCATCCCGCCACTGTGTGGACTGAGATATTAGGTGGATTAACTAATACTTACAGCTGCCCGTCTAGGCACTTGCTGTAAAAGATCGGCAAAAGACGTCATCACCCGGGGTTCGAACCAGGGATGCAAAAGAGAGTCTCGATCATCAGCTCGTACAGTGCGCCGAGCCATCCCGCCACTGTGTGGACTGAGATATTAGGTGGATTAACTAATACTTACAGCTGCCCGTCTAGGCACTTGCTGTAAAAGATCGGCAAAAGACGTCATCACCCGGGGTTCGAACCAGGGATGCAAAAGAGAGTCTCGATCATCAGCTCGTACAGTGCGCCGAGCCATCCCGCCACTGTGTGGACTGAGATATTAGGTGGATTAACTAATACTTACAGCTGCCCGTCTAGGCACTTGCTGTAAAAGATCGGCAAAAGACGTCATCACCCGGGGTTCGAACCAGGGATGCAAAAGAGAGTCTCGATCATCAGCTCGTACAGTGCGCCGAGCCATCCCGCCACTGTGTGGACTGAGATATTAGGTGGATTAACTAATACTTACAGCTGCCCGTCTAGGCACTTGCTGTAAAAGATCGGCAAAAGACGTCATCACCCGGGGTTCGAACCAGGGATGTAAAAGAGAGTCTCGATCATCAGCTCGTACAGTGCGCCGAGCCATCCCGCCACTGTGTGGACTGAGATATTAGGTGGATTAACTAATACTTACAGCTGCCCGTCTAGGCACTTGCTGTAAAAGATCGGCAAAAGACGTCATCACCCGGGGTTCGAACCAGGGATGCAAAAGAGAGTCTCGATCATCAGCTCGTACAGTGCGCCGAGCCATCCCGCCACTGTGTGGACTGAGATATTAGGTGGATTAACTAATACTTACAGCTGCCCGTCTAGGCACTTGCTGTAAAAGATCGGCAAAAGACGTCATCACCCGGGGTTCGAACCAGGGATGCAAAAGAGAGTCTCGATCATCAGCTCGTACAGTGCGCCGAGCCATCCCGCCACTGTGTGGACTGAGATATTAGGTGGATTAACTAATACTTACAGCTGCCCGTCTAGGCACTTGCTGTAAAAGATCGGCAAAAGACGTCATCACCCGGGGTTCGAACCAGGGATGCAAAAGAGAGTCTCGATCATCAGCTCGTACAGTGCGCCGAGCCATCCCGCCACTGTGTGGACTGAGATATTAGGTGGATTAACTAATACTTACAGCTGCCCGTCTAGGCACTTGCTGTAAAAGATCGGCAAAAGACGTCATCACCCGGGGTTCGAACCAGGGATGCAAAAGAGAGTCTCGATCATCAGCTCGTACAGTGCGCCGAGCCATCCCGCCACTGTGTGGACTGAGATATTAGGTGGATTAACTAATACTTACAGCTGCCCGTCTAGGCACTTGCTGTAAAAGATCGGCAAAAGACGTCATCACCCGGGGTTCGAACCAGGGATGCAAAAGAGAGTCTCGATCATCAGCTCGTACAGTGCGCCGAGCCATCCCGCCACTGTGTGGACTGAGATATTAGGTGGATTAACTAATACTTACAGCTGCCCGTCTAGGCACTTGCTGTAAAAGATCGGCAAAAGACGTCATCACCCGGGGTTCGAACCAGGGATGCAAAAGAGAGTCTCGATCATCAGCTCGTACAGTGCGCCGAGCCATCCCGCCACTGTGTGGACTGAGATATTAGGTGGATTAACTAATACTTACAGCTGCCCGTCTAGGCACTTGCTGTAAAAGATCGGCAAAAGACGTCATCACCCGGGGTTCGAACCAGGGATGCAAAAGAGAGTCTCGATCATCAGCTCGTACAGTGCGCCGAGCCATCCCGCCACTGTGTGGACTGAGATATTAGGTGGATTAACTAATACTTACAGCTGCCCGTCTAGGCACTTGCTGTAAAAGATCGGCAAAAGACGTCATCACCCGGGGTTCGAACCAGGGATGCAAAAGAGAGTCTCGATCATCAGCTCGTACAGTGCGCCGAGCCATCCCGCCACTGTGTGGACTGAGATATTAGGTGGATTAACTAATACTTACAGCTGCCCGTCTAGGCACTTGCTGTAAAAGATCGGCAAAAGACGTCATCACCCGGGGTTCGAACCAGGGATGCAAAAGAGAGTCTCGATCATCAGCTCGTACAGTGCGCCGAGCCATCCCGCCACTGTGTGGACTGAGATATTAGGTGGATTAACTAATACTTACAGCTGCCCGTCTAGGCACTTGCTGTAAAAGATCGGCAAAAGACGTCATCACCCGGGGTTCGAACCAGGGATGCAAAAGAGAGTCTCGATCATCAGCTCGTACAGTGCGCCGAGCCATCCCGCCACTGTGTGGACTGAGATATTAGGTGGATTAACTAATACTTACAGCTGCCCGTCTAGGCACTTGCTGTAAAAGATCGGCAAAAGACGTCATCACCCGGGGTTCGAACCAGGGATGCAAAAGAGAGTCTCGATCATCAGCTCGTACAGTGCGCCGAGCCATCCCGCCACTGTGTGGACTGAGATATTAGGTGGATTAACTAATACTTACAGCTGCCCGTCTAGGCACTTGCTGTAAAAGATCGGCAAAAGACGTCATCACCCGGGGTTCGAACCAGGGATGCAAAAGAGAGTCTCGATCATCAGCTCGTACAGTGCGCCGAGCCATCCCGCCACTGTGTGGACTGAGATATTAGGTGGATTAACTAATACTTACAGCTGCCCGTCTAGGCACTTGCTGTAAAAGATCGGCAAAAGACGTCATCACCCGGGGTTCGAGCCAGGGATGCAAAAGAGAGTCTCGATCATCAGCTCGTACAGTGCGCCGAGCCATCCCGCCACTGTGTGGACTGAGATATTAGGTGGATTAACTAATACTTACAGCTGCCCGTCTAGGCACTTGCTGTAAAAGATCGGCAAAAGACGTCATCACCCGGGGTTCGAACCAGGGATGCAAAAGAGAGTCTCGATCATCAGCTCGTACAGTGCGCCGAGCCATCCCGCCACTGTGTGGACTGAGATATTAGGTGGATTAACTAATACTTACAGCTGCCCGTCTAGGCACTTGCTGTAAAAGATCGGCAAAAGACGTCATCACCCGGGGTTCGAACCAGGGATGCAAAAGAGAGTCTCGATCATCAGCTCGTACAGTGCGCCGAGCCATCCCGCCACTGTGTGGACTGAGATATTAGGTGGATTAACTAATACTTACAGCTCCCCGTCTAGGCACTTGCTGTAAAAGATCGGCAAAAGACGTCATCACCCGGGGTTCGAACCAGGGATGCAAAAGAGAGTCTCGATCATCAGCTCGTACAGTGCGCCGAGCCATCCCGCCACTGTGTGGACTGAGATATTAGGTGGATTAACTAATACTTACAGCTCCCCGTCTAGGCACTTGCTGTAAAAGATCGGCAAAAGACGTCATCACCCGGGGTTCGAACCAGGGATGCAAAAGAGAGTCTCGATCATCAGCTCGTACAGTGCGCCGAGCCATCCCGCCACTGTGTGGACTGAGATATTAGGTGGATTAACTAATACTTACAGCTCCCCGTCTAGGCACTTGCTGTAAAAGATCGGCAAAAGACGTCATCACCCGGGGTTCGAACCAGGGATGCAAAAGAGAGTCTCGATCATCAGCTCGTACAGTGCGCCGAGCCATCCCGCCACTGTGTGGACTGAGATATTAGGTGGATTAACTAATACTTACAGCTGCCCGTCTAGGCACTTGCTGTAAAAGATCGGCAAAAGACGTCATCACCCGGGGTTCGAACCAGGGATGCAAAAGAGAGTCTCGATCATCAGCTCGTACAGTGCGCCGAGCCATCCCGCCACTGTGTGGACTGAGATATTAGGTGGATTAACTAATACTTACAGCTGCCCGTCTAGGCACTTGCTGTAAAAGATCGGCAAAAGACGTCATCACCCGGGGTTCGAACCAGGGATGCAAAAGAGAGTCTCGATCATCAGCTCGTACAGTGCGCCGAGCCATCCCGCCACTGTGTGGACTGAGATATTAGGTGGATTAACTAATACTTACAGCTGCCCGTCTAGGCACTTGCTGTAAAAGATCGGCAAAAGACGTCATCACCCGGGGTTCGAACCAGGGATGCAAAAGAGAGTCTCGATCATCAGCTCGTACAGTGCGCCGAGCCATCCCGCCACTGTGTGGACTGAGATATTAGGTGGATTAACTAATACTTACAGCTGCCCGTCTAGGCACTTGCTGTAAAAGATCGGCAAAAGACGTCATCACCCGGGGTTCGAACCAGGGATGCAAAAGAGAGTCTCGATCATCAGCTCGTACAGTGCGCCGAGCCATCCCGCCACTGTGTGGACTGAGATATTAGGTGGATTAACTAATACTTACAGCTGCCCGTCTAGGCACTTGCTGTAAAAGATCGGCAAAAGACGTCATCACCCGGGGTTCGAACCAGGGATGCAAAAGAGAGTCTCGATCATCAGCTCGTACAGTGCGCCGAGCCATCCCGCCACTGTGTGGACTGAGATATTAGGTGGATTAACTAATACTTACAGCTGCCCGTCTAGGCACTTGCTGTAAAAGATCGGCAAAAGACGTCATCACCCGGGGTTCGAACCAGGGATGCAAAAGAGAGTCTCGATCATCAGCTCGTACAGTGCGCCGAGCCATCCCGCCACTGTGTGGACTGAGATATTAGGTGGATTAACTAATACTTACAGCTGCCCGTCTAGGCACTTGCTGTAAAAGATCGGCAAAAGACGTCATCACCCGGGGTTCGAACCAGGGATGCAAAAGAGAGTCTCGATCATCAGCTCGTACAGTGCGCCGAGCCATCCCGCCACTGTGTGGACTGAGATATTAGGTGGATTAACTAATACTTACAGCTGCCCGTCTAGGCACTTGCTGTAAAAGATCGGCAAAAGACGTCATCACCCGGGGTTCGAACCAGGGATGCAAAAGAGAGTCTCGATCATCAGCTCGTACAGTGCGCCGAGCCATCCCGCCACTGTGTGGACTGAGATATTAGGTGGATTAACTAATACTTACAGCTGCCCGTCTAGGCACTTGCTGTAAAAGATCGGCAAAAGACGTCATCACCCGGGGTTCGAACCAGGGATGCAAAAGAGAGTCTCGATCATCAGCTCGTACAGTGCGCCGAGCCATCCCGCCACTGTGTGGACTGAGATATTAGGTGGATTAACTAATACTTACAGCTGCCCGTCTAGGCACTTGCTGTAAAAGATCGGCAAAAGACGTCATCACCCGGGGTTCGAACCAGGGATGCAAAAGAGAGTCTCGATCATCAGCTCGTACAGTGCGCCGAGCCATCCCGCCACTGTGTGGACTGAGATATTAGGTGGATTAACTAATACTTACAGCTGCCCGTCTAGGCACTTGCTGTAAAAGATCGGCAAAAGACGTCATCACCCGGGGTTCGAACCAGGGATGCAAAAGAGAGTCTCGATCATCAGCTCGTACAGTGCGCCGAGCCATCCCGCCACTGTGTGGACTGAGATATTAGGTGGATTAACTAATACTTACAGCTGCCCGTCTAGGCACTTGCTGTAAAAGATCGGCAAAAGACGTCATCACCCGGGGTTCGAACCAGGGATGCAAAAGAGAGTCTCGATCATCAGCTCGTACAGTGCGCCGAGCCATCCCGCCACTGTGTGGACTGAGATATTAGGTGGATTAACTAATACTTACAGCTGCCCGTCTAGGCACTTGCTGTAAAAGATCGGCAAAAGACGTCATCACCCGGGGTTCGAACCAGGGATGCAAAAGAGAGTCTCGATCATCAGCTCGTACAGTGCGCCGAGCCATCCCGCCACTGTGTGGACTGAGATATTAGGTGGATTAACTAATACTTACAGCTGCCCGTCTAGGCACTTGCTGTAAAAGATCGGCAAAAGACGTCATCACCCGGGGTTCGAACCAGGGATGCAAAAGAGAGTCTCGATCATCAGCTCGTACAGTGCGCCGAGCCATCCCGCCACTGTGTGGACTGAGATATTAGGTGGATTAACTAATACTTACAGCTCCCCGTCTAGGCACTTGCTGTAAAAGATCGGCAAAAGACGTCATCACCCGGGGTTCGAACCAGGGATGCAAAAGAGAGTCTCGATCATCAGCTCGTACAGTGCGCCGAGCCATCCCGCCACTGTGTGGACTGAGATATTAGGTGGATTAACTAATACTTACAGCTCCCCGTCTAGGCACTTGCTGTAAAAGATCGGCAAAAGACGTCATCACCCGGGGTTCGAACCAGGGATGCAAAAGAGAGTCTCGATCATCAGCTCGTACAGTGCGCCGAGCCATCCCGCCACTGTGTGGACTGAGATATTAGGTGGATTAACTAATACTTACAGCTGCCCGTCTAGGCACTTGCTGTAAAAGATCGGCAAAAGACGTCATCACCCGGGGTTCGAACCAGGGATGCAAAAGAGAGTCTCGATCATCAGCTCGTACAGTGCGCCGAGCCATCCCGCCACTGTGTGGACTGAGATATTAGGTGGATTAACTAATACTTACAGCTCCCCGTCTAGGCACTTGCTGTAAAAGATCGGCAAAAGACGTCATCACCCGGGGTTCGAACCAGGGATGCAAAAGAGAGTCTCGATCATCAGCTCGTACAGTGCGCCGAGCCATCCCGCCACTGTGTGGACTGAGATATTAGGTGGATTAACTAATACTTACAGCTGCCCGTCTAGGCACTTGCTGTAAAAGATCGGCAAAAGACGTCATCACCCGGGGTTCGAACCAGGGATGCAAAAGAGAGTCTCGATCATCAGCTCGTACAGTGCGCCGAGCCATCCCGCCACTGTGTGGACTGAGATATTAGGTGGATTAACTAATACTTACAGCTGCCCGTCTAGGCACTTGCTGTAAAAGATCGGCAAAAGACGTCATCACCCGGGGTTCGAACCAGGGATGCAAAAGAGAGTCTCGATCATCAGCTCGTACAGTGCGCCGAGCCATCCCGCCACTGTGTGGACTGAGATATTAGGTGGATTAACTAATACTTACAGCTGCCCGTCTAGGCACTTGCTGTAAAAGATCGGCAAAAGACGTCATCACCCGGGGTTCGAACCAGGGATGCAAAAGAGAGTCTCGATCATCAGCTCGTACAGTGCGCCGAGCCATCCCGCCACTGTGTGGACTGAGATATCAGGTGGATTAACTAATACTTACAGCTGCCCGTCTAGGCACTTGCTGTAAAAGATCGGCAAAAGACGTCATCACCCGGGGTTCGAACCAGGGATGCAAAAGAGAGTCTCGATCATCAGCTCGTACAGTGCGCCGAGCCATCCCGCCACTGTGTGGACTGAGATATCAGGTGGATTAACTAATACTTACAGCTGCCCGTCTAGGCACTTGCTGTAAAAGATCGGCAAAAGACGTCATCACCCGGGGTTCGAACCAGGGATGCAAAAGAGAGTCTCGATCATCAGCTCGTACAGTGCGCCGAGCCATCCCGCCACTGTGTGGACTGAGATATCAGGTGGATTAACTAATACTTACAGCTGCCCGTCTAGGCACTTGCTGTAAAAGATCGGCAAAAGACGTCATCACCCGGGGTTCGAACCAGGGATGCAAAAGAGAGTCTCGATCATCAGCTCGTACAGTGCGCCGAGCCATCCCGCCACTGTGTGGACTGAGATATCAGGTGGATTAACTAATACTTACAGCTGCCCGTCTAGGCACTTGCTGTAAAAGATCGGCAAAAGACGTCATCACCCGGGGTTCGAACCAGGGATGCAAAAGAGAGTCTCGATCATCAGCTCGTACAGTGCGCCGAGCCATCCCGCCACTGTGTGGACTGAGATATCAGGTGGATTAACTAATACTTACAGCTGCCCGTCTAGGCACTTGCTGTAAAAGATCGGCAAAAGACGTCATCACCCGGGGTTCGAACCAGGGATGCAAAAGAGAGTCTCGATCATCAGCTCGTACAGTGCGCCGAGCCATCCCGCCACTGTGTGGACTGAGATATCAGGTGGATTAACTAATACTTACAGCTGCCCGTCTAGGCACTTGCTGTAAAAGATCGGCAAAAGACGTCATCACCCGGGGTTCGAACCAGGGATGCAAAAGAGAGTCTCGATCATCAGCTCGTACAGTGCGCCGAGCCATCCCGCCACTGTGTGGACTGAGATATCAGGTGGATTAACTAATACTTACAGCTGCCCGTCTAGGCACTTGCTGTAAAAGATCGGCAAAAGACGTCATCACCCGGGGTTCGAACCAGGGATGCAAAAGAGAGTCTCGATCATCAGCTCGTACAGTGCGCCGAGCCATCCCGCCACTGTGTGGACTGAGATATCAGGTGGATTAACTAATACTTACAGCTGCCCGTCTAGGCACTTGCTGTAAAAGATCGGCAAAAGACGTCATCACCCGGGGTTCGAACCAGGGATGCAAAAGAGAGTCTCGATCATCAGCTCGTACAGTGCGCCGAGCCATCCCGCCACTGTGTGGACTGAGATATCAGGTGGATTAACTAATACTTACAGCTGCCCGTCTAGGCACTTGCTGTAAAAGATCGGCAAAAGACGTCATCACCCGGGGTTCGAACCAGGGATGCAAAAGAGAGTCTCGATCATCAGCTCGTACAGTGCGCCGAGCCATCCCGCCACTGTGTGGACTGAGATATCAGGTGGATTAACTAATACTTACAGCTGCCCGTCTAGGCACTTGCTGTAAAAGATCGGCAAAAGACGTCATCACCCGGGGTTCGAACCAGGGATGCAAAAGAGAGTCTCGATCATCAGCTCGTACAGTGCGCCGAGCCATCCCGCCACTGTGTGGACTGAGATATCAGGTGGATTAACTAATACTTACAGCTGCCCGTCTAGGCACTTGCTGTAAAAGATCGGCAAAAGACGTCATCACCCGGGGTTCGAACCAGGGATGCAAAAGAGAGTCTCGATCATCAGCTCGTACAGTGCGCCGAGCCATCCCGCCACTGTGTGGACTGAGATATCAGGTGGATTAACTAATACTTACAGCTCCCCGTCTAGGCACTTGCTGTAAAAGATCGGCAAAAGACGTCATCACCCGGGGTTCGAACCAGGGATGCAAAAGAGAGTCTCGATCATCAGCTCGTACAGTGCGCCGAGCCATCCCGCCACTGTGTGGACTGCGATATCAGGTGGATTAACTAATACTTACAGCTCCCCGTCTAGGCACTTGCTGTAAAAGATCGGCAAAAGACGTCATCACCCGGGGTTCGAACCAGGGATGC
The DNA here is from genome assembly GCF_037975245.1 of Apostichopus japonicus. Lineage (NCBI taxonomy): Eukaryota > Metazoa > Echinodermata > Holothuroidea > Aspidochirotida > Stichopodidae > Apostichopus > Apostichopus japonicus. Next base: position 14,959,914 of record NC_092572.1, read on the forward strand.
AAAAGAGAGTCTCGATCATCAGCTCGTACAGTGCGCCGAGCCATCCCGCCACTGTGTGGACTGCGATATCAGGTGGATTAACTAATACTTACAGCTCCCCGTCTAGGCACTTGCTGTAAAAGATCGGCAAAAGACGTCATCACCCGGGGTTCGAACCAGGGATGCAAAAGAGAGTCTCGATCATCAGCTCGTACAGTGCGCCGAGCCATCCCGCCACTGTGTGGACTGCGATATCAGGTGGATTAACTAATACTTACAGCTCCCCGTCTAGGCACTTGCTGTAAAAGATCGGCAAAAGACGTCATCACCCGGGGTTCGAACCAGGGATGCAAAAGAGAGTCTCGATCATCAGCTCGTACAGTGCGCCGAGCCATCCCGCCACTGTATGGACTGAGATATCAGGTGGATTAACTAATACTTACAGCTCCCCGTCTAGGCACTTGCTGTAAAAGATCGGCAAAAGACGTCATCACCCGGGGTTCGAACCAGGGATGCAAAAGAGAGTCTCGATCATCAGCTCGTACAGTGCGCCGAGCCATCCCGCCACTGTATGGACTGAGATATCAGGTGGATTAACTAATACTTACAGCTCCCCGTCTAGGCACTTGCTGTAAAAGATCGGCAAAAGACGTCATCACCCGGGGTTCGAACCAGGGATGCAAAAGAGAGTCTCGATCATCAGCTCGTACAGTGCGCCGAGCCATCCCGCCACTGTATGGACTGAGATATCAGGTGGATTAACTAATACTTACAGCTCCCCGTCTAGGCACTTGCTGTAAAAGATCGGCAAAAGACGTCATCACCCGGGGTTCGAACCAGGGATGCAAAAGAGAGTCTCGATCATCAGCTCGTACAGTGCGCCGAGCCATCCCGCCACTGTATGGACTGAGATATCAGGTGGATTAACTAATACTTACAGCTCCCCGTCTAGGCACTTGCTGTAAAAGATCGGCAAAAGACGTCATCACCCGGGGTTCGAACCAGGGATGCAAAAGAGAGTCTCGATCATCAGCTCGTACAGTGCGCCGAGCCATCCCGCCACTGTATGGACTGAGATATCAGGTGGATTAACTAATACTTACAGCTCCCCGTCTAGGCACTTGCTGTAAAAGATCGGCAAAAGACGTCATCACCCGGGGTTCGAACCAGGGATGCAAAAGAGAGTCTCGATCATCAGCTCGTACAGTGCGCCGAGCCATCCCGCCACTGTATGGACTGAGATATCAGGTGGATTAACTAATACTTACAGCTCCCCGTCTAGGCACTTGCTGTAAAAGATCGGCAAAAGACGTCATCACCCGGGGTTCGAACCAGGGATGCAAAAGAGAGTCTCGATCATCAGCTCGTACAGTGCGCCGAGCCATGCCGCCACTGTATGGACTGAGATATCAGGTGGATTAACTAATACTTACAGCTCCCCGTCTAGGCACTTGCTGTAAAAGATCGGCAAAAGACGTCATCACCCGGGGTTCGAACCAGGGATGCAAAAGAGAGTCTCGATCATCAGCTCGTACAGTGCGCCGAGCCATGCCGCCACTGTATGGACTGAGATATCAGGTGGATTAACTAATACTTACAGCTCCCCGTCTAGGCACTTGCTGTAAAAGATCGGCAAAAGACGTCATCACCCGGGGTTCGAACCAGGGATGCAAAAGAGAGTCTCGATCATCAGCTCGTACAGTGCGCCGAGCCATGCCGCCACTGTATGGACTGAGATATCAGGTGGATTAACTAATACTTACAGCTCCCCGTCTAGGCACTTGCTGTAAAAGATCGGCAAAAGACGTCATCACCCGGGGTTCGAACCAGGGATGCAAAAGAGAGTCTCGATCATCAGCTCGTACAGTGCGCCGAGCCATCCCGCCACTGTATGGACTGAGATATCAGGTGGATTAACTAATACTTACAGCTCCCCGTCTAGGCACTTGCTGTAAAAGATCGGCAAAAGACGTCATCACCCGGGGTTCGAACCAGGGATGCAAAAGAGAGTCTCGATCATCAGCTCGTACAGTGCGCCGAGCCATCCCGCCACTGTATGGACTGAGATATCAGGTGGATTAACTAATACTTACAGCTCCCCGTCTAGGCACTTGCTGTAAAAGATCGGCAAAAGACGTCATCACCCGGGGTTCGAACCAGGGATGCAAAAGAGAGTCTCGATCATCAGCTCGTACAGTGCGCCGAGCCATCCCGCCACTGTGTGGACTGAGATATTAGGTGGATTAACTAATACTTACAGCTGCCCGTCTAGGCACTTGCTGTAAAAGATCGGCAAAAGACGTCATCACCCGGGGTTCGAACCAGGGATGCAAAAGAGAGTCTCGATCATCAGCTCGTACAGTGCGCCGAGCCATCCCGCCACTGTGTGGACTGAGATATTAGGTGGATTAACTAATACTTACAGCTGCCCGTCTAGGCACTTGCTGTAAAAGATCGGCAAAAGACGTCATCACCCGGGGTTCGAACCAGGGATGCAAAAGAGAGTCTCGATCATCAGCTCGTACAGTGCGCCGAGCCATCCCGCCACTGTGTGGACTGAGATATTAGGTGGATTAACTAATACTTACAGCTGCCCGTCTAGGCACTTGCTGTAAAAGATCGGCAAAAGACGTCATCACCCGGGGTTCGAACCAGGGATGCAAAAGAGAGTCTCGATCATCAGCTCGTACAGTGCGCCGAGCCATCCCGCCACTGTGTGGACTGAGATATTAGGTGGATTAACTAATACTTACAGCTGCCCGTCTAGGCACTTGCTGTAAAAGATCGGCAAAAGACGTCATCACCCGGGGTTCGAACCAGGGATGCAAAAGAGAGTCTCGATCATCAGCTCGTACAGTGCGCCGAGCCATCCCGCCACTGTGTGGACTGAGATATTAGGTGGATTAACTAATACTTACAGCTGCCCGTCTAGGCACTTGCTGTAAAAGATCGGCAAAAGACGTCATCACCCGGGGTTCGAACCAGGGATGCAAAAGAGAGTCTCGATCATCAGCTCGTACAGTGCGCCGAGCCATCCCGCCACTGTGTGGACTGAGATATTAGGTGGATTAACTAATACTTACAGCTGCCCGTCTAGGCACTTGCTGTAAAAGATCGGCAAAAGACGTCATCACCCGGGGTTCGAACCAGGGATGCAAAAGAGAGTCTCGATCATCAGCTCGTACAGTGCGCCGAGCCATCCCGCCACTGTGTGGACTGAGATATTAGGTGGATTAACTAATACTTACAGCTGCCCGTCTAGGCACTTGCTGTAAAAGATCGGCAAAAGACGTCATCACCCGGGGTTCGAACCAGGGATGCAAAAGAGAGTCTCGATCATCAGCTCGTACAGTGCGCCGAGCCATCCCGCCACTGTGTGGACTGAGATATTAGGTGGATTAACTAATACTTACAGCTCCCCGTCTAGGCACTTGCTGTAAAAGATCGGCAAAAGACGTCATCACCCGGGGTTCGAACCAGGGATGCAAAAGAGAGTCTCGATCATCAGCTCGTACAGTGCGCCGAGCCATCCCGCCACTGTGTGGACTGAGATATTAGGTGGATTAACTAATACTTACAGCTCCCCGTCTAGGCACTTGCTGTAAAAGATCGGCAAAAGACGTCATCACCCGGGGTTCGAACCAGGGATGCAAAAGAGAGTCTCGATCATCAGCTCGTACAGTGCGCCGAGCCATCCCGCCACTGTGTGGACTGAGATATTAGGTGGATTAACTAATACTTACAGCTCCCCGTCTAGGCACTTGCTGTAAAAGATCGGCAAAAGACGTCATCACCCGGGGTTCGAACCAGGGATGCAAAAGAGAGTCTCGATCATCAGCTCGTACAGTGCGCCGAGCCATCCCGCCACTGTGTGGACTGAGATATTAGGTGGATTAACTAATACTTACAGCTCCCCGTCTAGGCACTTGCTGTAAAAGATCGGCAAAAGACGTCATCACCCGGGGTTCGAACCAGGGATGCAAAAGAGAGTCTCGATCATCAGCTCGTACAGTGCGCCGAGCCATCCCGCCACTGTGTGGACTGAGATATTAGGTGGATTAACTAATACTTACAGCTGCCCGTCTAGGCACTTGCTGTAAAAGATCGGCAAAAGACGTCATCACCCGGGGTTCGAACCAGGGATGCAAAAGAGAGTCTCGATCATCAGCTCGTACAGTGCGCCGAGCCATCCCGCCACTGTGTGGACTGAGATATCAGGTGGATTAACTAATACTTACAGCTGCCCGTCTAGGCACTTGCTGTAAAAGATCGGCAAAAGACGTCATCACCCGGGGTTCGAACCAGGGATGCAAAAGAGAGTCTCGATCATCAGCTCGTACAGTGCGCCGAGCCATCCCGCCACTGTATGGACTGAGATATCAGGTGGATTAACTAATACTTACAGCTGCCCGTCTAGGCACTTGCTGTAAAAGATCGGCAAAAGACGTCATCACCCGGGGTTCGAACCAGGGATGCAAAAGAGAGTCTCGATCATCAGCTCGTACAGTGCGCCGAGCCATCCCGCCACTGTATGGACTGAGATATCAGGTGGATTAACTAATACTTACAGCTGCCCGTCTAGGCACTTGCTGTAAAAGATCGGCAAAAGACGTCATCACCCGGGGTTCGAACCAGGGATGCAAAAGAGAGTCTCGATCATCAGCTCGTACAGTGCGCCGAGCCATCCCGCCACTGTGTGGACTGAGATATCAGGTGGATTAACTAATACTTACAGCTGCCCGTCTAGGCACTTGCTGTAAAAGATCGGCAAAAGACGTCATCACCCGGGGTTCGAACCAGGGATGCAAAAGAGAGTCTCGATCATCAGCTCGTACAGTGCGCCGAGCCATCCCGCCACTGTGTGGACTGAGATATCAGGTGGATTAACTAATACTTACAGCTGCCCGTCTAGGCACTTGCTGTAAAAGATCGGCAAAAGACGTCATCACCCGGGGTTCGAACCAGGGATGCAAAAGAGAGTCTCGATCATCAGCTCGTACAGTGCGCCGAGCCATCCCGCCACTGTGTGGACTGAGATATCAGGTGGATTAACTAATACTTACAGCTGCCCGTCTAGGCACTTGCTGTAAAAGATCGGCAAAAGACGTCATCACCCGGGGTTCGAACCAGGGATGCAAAAGAGAGTCTCGATCATCAGCTCGTACAGTGCGCCGAGCCATCCCGCCACTGTGTGGACTGAGATATCAGGTGGATTAACTAATACTTACAGCTGCCCGTCTAGGCACTTGCTGTAAAAGATCGGCAAAAGACGTCATCACCCGGGGTTCGAACCAGGGATGCAAAAGAGAGTCTCGATCATCAGCTCGTACAGTGCGCCGAGCCATCCCGCCACTGTGTGGACTGAGATATCAGGTGGATTAACTAATACTTACAGCTGCCCGTCTAGGCACTTGCTGTAAAAGATCGGCAAAAGACGTCATCACCCGGGGTTCGAACCAGGGATGCAAAAGAGAGTCTCGATCATCAGCTCGTACAGTGCGCCGAGCCATCCCGCCACTGTGTGGACTGAGATATCAGGTGGATTAACTAATACTTACAGCTGCCCGTCTAGGCACTTGCTGTAAAAGATCGGCAAAAGACGTCATCACCCGGGGTTCGAACCAGGGATGCAAAAGAGAGTCTCGATCATCAGCTCGTACAGTGCGCCGAGCCATCCCGCCACTGTGTGGACTGAGATATCAGGTGGATTAACTAATACTTACAGCTCCCCGTCTAGGCACTTGCTGTAAAAGATCGGCAAAAGACGTCATCACCCGGGGTTCGAACCAGGGATGCAAAAGAGAGTCTCGATCATCAGCTCGTACAGTGCGCCGAGCCATCCCGCCACTGTGTGGACTGCGATATCAGGTGGATTAACTAATACTTACAGCTCCCCGTCTAGGCACTTGCTGTAAAAGATCGGCAAAAGACGTCATCACCCGGGGTTCGAACCAGGGATGCAAAAGAGAGTCTCGATCATCAGCTCGTACAGTGCGCCGAGCCATCCCGCCACTGTGTGGACTGCGATATCAGGTGGATTAACTAATACTTACAGCTCCCCGTCTAGGCACTTGCTGTAAAAGATCGGCAAAAGACGTCATCACCCGGGGTTCGAACCAGGGATGCAAAAGAGAGTCTCGATCATCAGCTCGTACAGTGCGCCGAGCCATCCCGCCACTGTGTGGACTGCGATATCAGGTGGATTAACTAATACTTACAGCTCCCCGTCTAGGCACTTGCTGTAAAAGATCGGCAAAAGACGTCATCACCCGGGGTTCGAACCAGGGATGCAAAAGAGAGTCTCGATCATCAGCTCGTACAGTGCGCCGAGCCATCCCGCCACTGTGTGGACTGCGATATCAGGTGGATTAACTAATACTTACAGCTCCCCGTCTAGGCACTTGCTGTAAAAGATCGGCAAAAGACGTCATCACCCGGGGTTCGAACCAGGGATGCAAAAGAGAGTCTCGATCATCAGCTCGTACAGTGCGCCGAGCCATCCCGCCACTGTGTGGACTGCGATATCAGGTGGATTAACTAATACTTACAGCTCCCCGTCTAGGCACTTGCTGTAAAAGATCGGCAAAAGACGTCATCACCCGGGGTTCGAACCAGGGATGCAAAAGAGAGTCTCGATCATCAGCTCGTACAGTGCGCCGAGCCATCCCGCCACTGTATGGACTGAGATATCAGGTGGATTAACTAATACTTACAGCTCCCCGTCTAGGCACTTGCTGTAAAAGATCGGCAAAAGACGTCATCACCCGGGGTTCGAACCAGGGATGCAAAAGAGAGTCTCGATCATCAGCTCGTACAGTGCGCCGAGCCATCCCGCCACTGTATGGACTGAGATATCAGGTGGATTAACTAATACTTACAGCTCCCCGTCTAGGCACTTGCTGTAAAAGATCGGCAAAAGACGTCATCACCCGGGGTTCGAACCAGGGATGCAAAAGAGAGTCTCGATCATCAGCTCGTACAGTGCGCCGAGCCATCCCGCCACTGTATGGACTGAGATATCAGGTGGATTAACTAATACTTACAGCTCCCCGTCTAGGCACTTGCTGTAAAAGATCGGCAAAAGACGTCATCACCCGGGGTTCGAACCAGGGATGCAAAAGAGAGTCTCGATCATCAGCTCGTACAGTGCGCCGAGCCATCCCGCCACTGTATGGACTGAGATATCAGGTGGATTAACTAATACTTACAGCTCCCCGTCTAGGCACTTGCTGTAAAAGATCGGCAAAAGACGTCATCACCCGGGGTTCGAACCAGGGATGCAAAAGAGAGTCTCGATCATCAGCTCGTACAGTGCGCCGAGCCATCCCGCCACTGTATGGACTGAGATATCAGGTGGATTAACTAATACTTACAGCTCCCCGTCTAGGCACTTGCTGTAAAAGATCGGCAAAAGACGTCATCACCCGGGGTTCGAACCAGGGATGCAAAAGAGAGTCTCGATCATCAGCTCGTACAGTGCGCCGAGCCATCCCGCCACTGTATGGACTGAGATATCAGGTGGATTAACTAATACTTACAGCTCCCCGTCTAGGCACTTGCTGTAAAAGATCGGCAAAAGACGTCATCACCCGGGGTTCGAACCAGGGATGCAAAAGAGAGTCTCGATCATCAGCTCGTACAGTGCGCCGAGCCATCCCGCCACTGTATGGACTGAGATATCAGGTGGATTAACTAATACTTACAGCTCCCCGTCTAGGCACTTGCTGTAAAAGATCGGCAAAAGACGTCATCACCCGGGGTTCGAACCAGGGATGCAAAAGAGAGTCTCGATCATCAGCTCGTACAGTGCGCCGAGCCATGCCGCCACTGTATGGACTGAGATATCAGGTGGATTAACTAATACTTACAGCTCCCCGTCTAGGCACTTGCTGTAAAAGATCGGCAAAAGACGTCATCACCCGGGGTTCGAACCAGGGATGCAAAAGAGAGTCTCGATCATCAGCTCGTACAGTGCGCCGAGCCATGCCGCCACTGTATGGACTGAGATATCAGGTGGATTAACTAATACTTACAGCTCCCCGTCTAGGCACTTGCTGTAAAAGATCGGCAAAAGACGTCATCACCCGGGGTTCGAACCAGGGATGCAAAAGAGAGTCTCGATCATCAGCTCGTACAGTGCGCCGAGCCATCCCGCCACTGTATGGACTGAGATATCAGGTGGATTAACTAATACTTACAGCTCCCCGTCTAGGCACTTGCTGTAAAAGATCGGCAAAAGACGTCATCACCCGGGGTTCGAACCAGGGATGCAAAAGAGAGTCTCGATCATCAGCTCGTACAGTGCGCCGAGCCATCCCGCCACTGTATGGACTGAGATATCAGGTGGATTAACTAATACTTACAGCTCCCCGTCTAGGCACTTGCTGTAAAAGATCGGCAAAAGACGTCATCACCCGGGGTTCGAACCAGGGATGCAAAAGAGAGTCTCGATCATCAGCTCGTACAGTGCGCCGAGCCATCCCGCCACTGTATGGACTGAGATATCAGGTGGATTAACTAATACTTACAGCTCCCCGTCTAGGCACTTGCTGTAAAAGATCGGCAAAAGACGTCATCACCCGGGGTTCGAACCAGGGATGCAAAAGAGAGTCTCGATCATCAGCTCGTACAGTGCGCCGAGCCATCCCGCCACTGTATGGACTGAGATATCAGGTGGATTAACTAATACTTACAGCTCCCCGTCTAGGCACTTGCTGTAAAAGATCGGCAAAAGACGTCATCACCCGGGGTTCGAACCAGGGATGCAAAAGAGAGTCTCGATCATCAGCTCGTACAGTGCGCCGAGCCATCCCGCCACTGTATGGACTGAGATATCAGGTGGATTAACTAATACTTACAGCTCCCCGTCTAGGCACTTGCTGTAAAAGATCGGCAAAAGACGTCATCACCCGGGGTTCGAACCAGGGATGCAAAAGAGAGTCTCGATCATCAGCTCGTACAGTGCGCCGAGCCATCCCGCCACTGTATGGACTGAGATATCAGGTGGATTAACTAATACTTACAGCTCCCCGTCTAGGCACTTGCTGTAAAAGATCGGCAAAAGACGTCATCACCCGGGGTTCGAACCAGGGATGCAAAAGAGAGTCTCGATCATCAGCTCGTACAGTGCGCCGAGCCATCCCGCCACTGTATGGACTGAGATATCAGGTGGATTAACTAATACTTACAGCTCCCCGTCTAGGCACTTGCTGTAAAAGATCGGCAAAAGACGTCATCACCCGGGGTTCGAACCAGGGATGCAAAAGAGAGTCTCGATCATCAGCTCGTACAGTGCGCCGAGCCATCCCGCCACTGTATGGACTGAGATATCAGGTGGATTAACTAATACTTACAGCTCCCCGTCTAGGCACTTGCTGTAAAAGATCGGCAAAAGACGTCATCACCCGGGGTTCGAACCAGGGATGCAAAAGAGAGTCTCGATCATCAGCTCGTACAGTGCGCCGAGCCATCCCGCCACTGTATGGACTGAGATATCAGGTGGATTAACTAATACTTACAGCTCCCCGTCTAGGCACTTGCTGTAAAAGATCGGCAAAAGACGTCATCACCCGGGGTTCGAACCAGGGATGCAAAAGAGAGTCTCGATCATCAGCTCGTACAGTGCGCCGAGCCATCCCGCCACTGTATGGACTGAGATATCAGGTGGATTAACTAATACTTACAGCTCCCCGTCTAGGCACTTGCTGTAAAAGATCGGCAAAAGACGTCATCACCCGGGGTTCGAACCAGGGATGCAAAAGAGAGTCTCGATCATCAGCTCGTACAGTGCGCCGAGCCATCCCGCCACTGTATGGACTGAGATATTAGGTGGATTAACTAATACTTACAGCTCCCCGTCTAGGCACTTGCTGTAAAAGATCGGCAAAAGACGTCATCGCCCGGGGTTCGAACCAGGGATGCAAAAGAGAGTCTCGATCATCAGCTCGTACAGTGCGCCGAGCCATCCCGCCACTGTATGGACTGAGATATCAGGTGGATTAACTAATACTTACAGCTCCCCGTCTAGGCACTTGCTGTAAAAGATCGGCAAAAGACGTCATCGCCCGGGGTTCGAACCAGGGATGCAAAAGAGAGTCTCGATCATCAGCTCGTACAGTGCGCCGAGCCATCCCGCCACTGTATGGACTGAGATATCAGGTGGATTAACTAATACTTACAGCTCCCCGTCTAGGCACTTGCTGTAAAAGATCGGCAAAAGACGTCATCGCCCGGGGTTCGAACCAGGGATGCAAAAGAGAGTCTCGATCATCAGCTCGTACAGTGCGCCGAGCCATCCCGCCACTGTATGGACTGAGATATCAGGTGGATTAACTAATACTTACAGCTCCCCGTCTAGGCACTTGCTGTAAAAGATCGGCAAAAGACGTCATCGCCCGGGGTTCGAACCAGGGATGCAAAAGAGAGTCTCGATCATCAGCTCGTACAGTGCGCCGAGCCATCCCGCCACTGTATGGACTGAGATATCAGGTGGATTAACTAATACTTACAGCTCCCCGTCTAGGCACTTGCTGTAAAAGATCGGCAAAAGACGTCATCGCCCGGGGTTCGAACCAGGGATGCAAAAGAGAGTCTCGATCATCAGCTCGTACAGTGCGCCGAGCCATCCCGCCACTGTATGGACTGAGATATCAGGTGGATTAACTAATACTTACAGCTCCCCGTCTAGGCACTTGCTGTAAAAGATCGGCAAAAGACGTCATCGCCCGGGGTTCGAACCAGGGATGCAAAAGAGAGTCTCGATCATCAGCTCGTACAGTGCGCCGAGCCATCCCGCCACTGTATGGACTGAGATATCAGGTGGATTAACTAATACTTACAGCTCCCCGTCTAGGCACTTGCTGTAAAAGATCGGCAAAAGACGTCATCGCCCGGGGTTCGAACCAGGGATGCAAAAGAGAGTCTCGATCATCAGCTCGTACAGTGCGCCGAGCCATCCCGCCACTGTATGGACTGAGATATCAGGTGGATTAACTAATACTTACAGCTCCCCGTCTAGGCACTTGCTGTAAAAGATCGGCAAAAGACGTCATCGCCCGGGGTTCGAACCAGGGATGCAAAAGAGAGTCTCGATCATCAGCTCGTACAGTGCGCCGAGCCATCCCGCCACTGTATGGACTGAGATATCAGGTGGATTAACTAATACTTACAGCTCCCCGTCTAGGCACTTGCTGTAAAAGATCGGCAAAAGACGTCATCGCCCGGGGTTCGAACCAGGGATGCAAAAGAGAGTCTCGATCATCAGCTCGTACAGTGCGCCGAGCCATCCCGCCACTGTATGGACTGAGATATCAGGTGGATTAACTAATACTTACAGCTCCCCGTCTAGGCACTTGCTGTAAAAGATCGGCAAAAGACGTCATCGCCCGGGGTTCGAACCAGGGATGCAAAAGAGAGTCTCGATCATCAGCTCGTACAGTGCGCCGAGCCATCCCGCCACTGTATGGACTGAGATATCAGGTGGATTAACTAATACTTACAGCTCCCCGTCTAGGCACTTGCTGTAAAAGATCGGCAAAAGACGTCATCGCCCGGGGTTCGAACCAGGGATGCAAAAGAGAGTCTCGATCATCAGCTCGTACAGTGCGCCGAGCCATCCCGCCACTGTATGGACTGAGATATCAGGTGGATTAACTAATACTTACAGCTCCCCGTCTAGGCACTTGCTGTAAAAGATCGGCAAAAGACGTCATCGCCCGGGGTTCGAACCAGGGATGCAAAAGAGAGTCTCGATCATCAGCTCGTACAGTGCGCCGAGCCATCCCGCCACTGTATGGACTGAGATATCAGGTGGATTAACTAATACTTACAGCTCCCCGTCTAGGCACTTGCTGTAAAAGATCGGCAAAAGACGTCATCGCCCGGGGTTCGAACCAGGGATGCAAAAGAGAGTCTCGATCATCAGCTCGTACAGTGCGCCGAGCCATCCCGCCACTGTATGGACTGAGATATCAGGTGGATTAACTAATACTTACAGCTCCCCGTCTAGGCACTTGCTGTAAAAGATCGGCAAAAGACGTCATCGCCCGGGGTTCGAACCAGGGATGCAAAAGAGAGTCTCGATCATCAGCTCGTACAGTGCGCCGAGCCATCCCGCCACTGTATGGACTGAGATATCAGGTGGATTAACTAATACTTACAGCTCCCCGTCTAGGCACTTGCTGTAAAAGATCGGCAAAAGACGTCATCGCCCGGGGTTCGAACCAGGGATGCAAAAGAGAGTCTCGATCATCAGCTCGTACAGTGCGCCGAGCCATCCCGCCACTGTATGGACTGAGATATCAGGTGGATTAACTAATACTTACAGCTCCCCGTCTAGGCACTTGCTGTAAAAGATCGGCAAAAGACGTCATCGCCCGGGGTTCGAACCAGGGATGCAAAAGAGAGTCTCGATCATCAGCTCGTACAGTGCGCCGAGCCATCCCGCCACTGTATGGACTGAGATATCAGGTGGATTAACTAATACTTACAGCTCCCCGTCTAGGCACTTGCTGTAAAAGATCGGCAAAAGACGTCATCGCCCGGGGTTCGAACCAGGGATGCAAAAGAGAGTCTCGATCATCAGCTCGTACAGTGCGCCGAGCCATCCCGCCACTGTATGGACTGAGATATCAGGTGGATTAACTAATACTTACAGCTCCCCGTCTAGGCACTTGCTGTAAAAGATCGGCAAAAGACGTCATCGCCCGGGGTTCGAACCAGGGATGCAAAAGAGAGTCTCGATCATCAGCTCGTACAGTGCGCCGAGCCATCCCGCCACTGTATGGACTGAGATATCAGGTGGATTAACTAATACTTACAGCTCCCCGTCTAGGCACTTGCTGTAAAAGATCGGCAAAAGACGTCATCGCCCGGGGTTCGAACCAGGGATGCAAAAGAGAGTCTCGATCATCAGCTCGTACAGTGCGCCGAGCCATCCCGCCACTGTATGGACTGAGATATCAGGTGGATTAACTAATACTTACAGCTCCCCGTCTAGGCACTTGCTGTAAAAGATCGGCAAAAGACGTCATCGCCCGGGGTTCGAACCAGGGATGCAAAAGAGAGTCTCGATCATCAGCTCGTACAGTGCGCCGAGCCATCCCGCCACTGTATGGACTGAGATATCAGGTGGATTAACTAATACTTACAGCTCCCCGTCTAGGCACTTGCTGTAAAAGATCGGCAAAAGACGTCATCGCCCGGGGTTCGAACCAGGGATGCAAAAGAGAGTCTCGATCATCAGCTCGTACAGTGCGCCGAGCCATCCCGCCACTGTATGGACTGAGATATCAGGTGGATTAACTAATACTTACAGCTCCCCGTCTAGGCACTTGCTGTAAAAGATCGGCAAAAGACGTCATCGCCCGGGGTTCGAACCAGGGATGCAAAAGAGAGTCTCGATCATCAGCTCGTACAGTGCGCCGAGCCATCCCGCCACTGTATGGACTGAGATATCAGGTGGATTAACTAATACTTACAGCTCCCCGTCTAGGCACTTGCTGTAAAAGATCGGCAAAAGACGTCATCGCCCGGGGTTCGAACCAGGGATGCAAAAGAGAGTCTCGATCATCAGCTCGTACAGTGCGCCGAGCCATCCCGCCACTGTATGGACTGAGATATCAGGTGGATTAACTAATACTTACAGCTCCCCGTCTAGGCACTTGCTGTAAAAGATCGGCAAAAGACGTCATCACCCGGGGTTCGAACCAGGGATGCAAAAGAGAGTCTCGATCATCAGCTCGTACAGTGCGCCGAGCCATCCCGCCACTGTATGGACTGAGATATCAGGTGGATTAACTAATACTTACAGCTCCCCGTCTAGGCACTTGCTGTAAAAGATCGGCAAAAGACGTCATCACCCGGGGTTCGAACCAGGGATGCAAAAGAGAGTCTCGATCATCAGCTCGTACAGTGCGCCGAGCCATCCCGCCACTGTATGGACTGAGATATCAGGTGGATTAACTAATACTTACAGCTCCCCGTCTAGGCACTTGCTGTAAAAGATCGGCAAAAGACGTCATCACCCGGGGTTCGAACCAGGGATGCAAAAGAGAGTCTCGATCATCAGCTCGTACAGTGCGCCGAGCCATCCCGCCACTGTATGGACTGAGATATCAGGTGGATTAACTAATACTTACAGCTCCCCGTCTAGGCACTTGCTGTAAAAGATCGGCAAAAGACGTCATCACCCGGGGTTCGAACCAGGGATGCAAAAGAGAGTCTCGATCATCAGCTCGTACAGTGCGCCGAGCCATCCCGCCACTGTATGGACTGAGATATCAGGTGGATTAACTAATACTTACAGCTCCCCGTCTAGGCACTTGCTGTAAAAGATCGGCAAAAGACGTCATCACCCGGGGTTCGAACCAGGGATGCAAAAGAGAGTCTCGATCATCAGCTCGTACAGTGCGCCGAGCCATCCCGCCACTGTATGGACTGAGATATCAGGTGGATTAACTAATACTTACAGCTCCCCGTCTAGGCACTTGCTGTAAAAGATCGGCAAAAGACGTCATCACCCGGGGTTCGAACCAGGGATGCAAAAGAGAGTCTCGATCATCAGCTCGTACAGTGCGCCGAGCCATCCCGCCACTGTATGGACTGAGATATCAGGTGGATTAACTAATACTTACAGCTCCCCGTCTAGGCACTTGCTGTAAAAGATCGGCAAAAGACGTCATCACCCGGGGTTCGAACCAGGGATGCAAAAGAGAGTCTCGATCATCAGCTCGTACAGTGCGCCGAGCCATCCCGCCACTGTATGGACTGAGATATCAGGTGGATTAACTAATACTTACAGCTCCCCGTCTAGGCACTTGCTGTAAAAGATCGGCAAAAGACGTCATCACCCGGGGTTCGAACCAGGGATGCAAAAGAGAGTCTCGATCATCAGCTCGTACAGTGCGCCGAGCCATCCCGCCACTGTATGGACTGAGATATCAGGTGGATTAACTAATACTTACAGCTCCCCGTCTAGGCACTTGCTGTAAAAGATCGGCAAAAGACGTCATCACCCGGGGTTCGAACCAGGGATGCAAAAGAGAGTCTCGATCATCAGCTCGTACAGTGCGCCGAGCCATCCCGCCACTGTATGGACTGAGATATCAGGTGGATTAACTAATACTTACAGCTCCCCGTCTAGGCACTTGCTGTAAAAGATCGGCAAAAGACGTCATCACCCGGGGTTCGAACCAGGGATGCAAAAGAGAGTCTCGATCATCAGCTCGTACAGTGCGCCGAGCCATCCCGCCACTGTATGGACTGAGATATCAGGTGGATTAACTAATACTTACAGCTCCCCGTCTAGGCACTTGCTGTAAAAGATCGGCAAAAGACGTCATCACCCGGGGTTCGAACCAGGGATGCAAAAGAGAGTCTCGATCATCAGCTCGTACAGTGCGCCGAGCCATCCCGCCACTGTATGGACTGAGATATCAGGTGGATTAACTAATACTTACAGCTCCCCGTCTAGGCACTTGCTGTAAAAGATCGGCAAAAGACGTCATCACCCGGGGTTCGAACCAGGGATGCAAAAGAGAGTCTCGATCATCAGCTCGTACAGTGCGCCGAGCCATCCCGCCACTGTATGGACTGAGATATCAGGTGGATTAACTAATACTTACAGCTCCCCGTCTAGGCACTTGCTGTAAAAGATCGGCAAAAGACGTCATCACCCGGGGTTCGAACCAGGGATGCAAAAGAGAGTCTCGATCATCAGCTCGTACAGTGCGCCGAGCCATCCCGCCACTGTATGGACTGAGATATCAGGTGGATTAACTAATACTTACAGCTCCCCGTCTAGGCACTTGCTGTAAAAGATCGGCAAAAGACGTCATCACCCGGGGTTCGAACCAGGGATGCAAAAGAGAGTCTCGATCATCAGCTCGTACAGTGCGCCGAGCCATCCCGCCACTGTATGGACTGAGATATCAGGTGGATTAACTAATACTTACAGCTCCCCGTCTAGGCACTTGCTGTAAAAGATCGGCAAAAGACGTCATCACCCGGGGTTCGAACCAGGGATGCAAAAGAGAGTCTCGATCATCAGCTCGTACAGTGCGCCGAGCCATCCCGCCACTGTATGGACTGAGATATCAGGTGGATTAACTAATACTTACAGCTCCCCGTCTAGGCACTTGCTGTAAAAGATCGGCAAAAGACGTCATCACCCGGGGTTCGAACCAGGGATGCAAAAGAGAGTCTCGATCATCAGCTCGTACAGTGCGCCGAGCCATCCCGCCACTGTATGGACTGAGATATCAGGTGGATTAACTAATACTTACAGCTCCCCGTCTAGGCACTTGCTGTAAAAGATCGGCAAAAGACGTCATCACCCGGGGTTCGAACCAGGGATGCAAAAGAGAGTCTCGATCATCAGCTCGTACAGTGCGCCGAGCCATCCCGCCACTGTATGGACTGAGATATCAGGTGGATTAACTAATACTTACAGCTCCCCGTCTAGGCACTTGCTGTAAAAGATCGGCAAAAGACGTCATCACCCGGGGTTCGAACCAGGGATGCAAAAGAGAGTCTCGATCATCAGCTCGTACAGTGCGCCGAGCCATCCCGCCACTGTATGGACTGAGATATCAGGTGGATTAACTAATACTTACAGCTCCCCGTCTAGGCACTTGCTGTAAAAGATCGGCAAAAGACGTCATCACCCGGGGTTCGAACCAGGGATGCAAAAGAGAGTCTCGATCATCAGCTCGTACAGTGCGCCGAGCCATCCCGCCACTGTATGGACTGAGATATCAGGTGGATTAACTAATACTTACAGCTCCCCGTCTAGGCACTTGCTGTAAAAGATCGGCAAAAGACGTCATCACCCGGGGTTCGAACCAGGGATGCAAATGAGAGTCTCGATCATCAGCTCGTACAGTGCGCCGAGCCATCCCGCCACTGTATGGACTGAGATATCAGGTGGATTAACTAATACTTACAGCTCCCCGTCTAGGCACTTGCTGTAAAAGATCGGCAAAAGACGTCATCACCCGGGGTTCGAACCAGGGATGCAAAAGAGAGTCTCGATCATCAGCTCGTACAGTGCGCCGAGCCATCCCGCCACTGTATGGACTGAGATATCAGGTGGATTAACTAATACTTACAGCTCCCCGTCTAGGCACTTGCTGTAAAAGATCGGCAAAAGACGTCATCACCCGGGGTTCGAACCAGGGATGCAAAAGAGAGTCTCGATCATCAGCTCGTACAGTGCGCCGAGCCATCCCGCCACTGTATGGACTGAGATATCAGGTGGATTAACTAATACTTACAGCTCCCCGTCTAGGCACTTGCTGTAAAAGATCGGCAAAAGACGTCATCACCCGGGGTTCGAACCAGGGATGCAAAAGAGAGTCTCGATCATCAGCTCGTACAGTGCGCCGAGCCATCCCGCCACTGTATGGACTGAGATATCAGGTGGATTAACTAATACTTACAGCTCCCCGTCTAGGCACTTGCTGTAAAAGATCGGCAAAAGACGTCATCACCCGGGGTTCGAACCAGGGATGCAAATGAGAGTCTCGATCATCAGCTCGTACAGTGCGCCGAGCCATCCCGCCACTGTATGGACTGAGATATCAGGTGGATTAACTAATACTTACAGCTCCCCGTCTAGGCACTTGCTGTAAAAGATCGGCAAAAGACGTCATCACCCGGGGTTCGAACCAGGGATGCAAAAGAGAGTCTCGATCATCAGCGCGTACAGTGCGCCGAGCCATCCCGCCACTGTATGGACTGAGATATCAGGTGGATTAACTAATACTTACAGCTCCCCGTCTAGGCACTTGCTGTAAAAGATCGGCAAAAGACGTCATCACCCGGGGTTCGAACCAGGGATGCAAAAGAGAGTCTCGATCATCAGCTCGTACAGTGCGCCGAGCCATCCCGCCACTGTATGGACTGAGACATTAGGTGGATTAACTAATACTTACAGCTCCCCGTCTAGGCACTTGCTGTAAAAGATCGGCAAAAGACGTCATCACCCGGGGTTCGAACCAGGGATGCAAAAGAGAGTCTCGATCATCAGCTCGTACAGTGCGCCGAGCCATCCCGCCACTGTATGGACTGAGACATTAGGTGGATTAACTAATACTTACAGCTCCCCGTCTAGGCACTTGCTGTAAAAGATCGGCAAAAGACGTCATCACCCGGGGTTCGAACCAGGGCTGCAAAAGAGAGTCTCGATCATCAGCTCGTACAGTGCGCCGAGCCATCCCGCCACTGTATGGACTGAGACATTAGGTGGATTAACTAATACTTACAGCTCCCCGTCTAGGCACTTGCTGTAAAAGATCGGCAAAAGACGTCATCACCCGGGGTTCGAACCAGGGATGCAAAAGAGAGTCTCGATCATCAGCGCGTACAGTGCGCCGAGCCATCCCGCCACTGTATGGACTGAGACATTAGGTGGATTAACTAATACTTACAGCTCCCCGTCTAGGCACTTGCTGTAAAAGATCGGCAAAAGACGTCATCACCCGGGGTTCGAACCAGGGATGCAAAAGAGAGTCTCGATCATCAGCGCGTACAGTGCGCCGAGCCATCCCGCCACTGTATGGACTGAGACATTAGGTGGATTAACTAATACTTACAGCTCCCCGTCTAGGCACTTGCTGTAAAAGATCGGCAAAAGACGTCATCACCCGGGGTTCGAACCAGGGATGCAAAAGAGAGTCTCGATCATCAGCGCGTACAGTGCGCCGAGCCATCCCGCCACTGTATGGACTGAGACATTAGGTGGATTAACTAATACTTACAGCTCCCCGTCTAGGCACTTGCTGTAAAAGATCGGCAAAAGACGTCATCACCCGGGGTTCGAACCAGGGATGCAAAAGAGAGTCTCGATCATCAGCGCGTACAGTGCGCCGAGCCATCCCGCCACTGTATGGACTGAGACATTAGGTGGATTAACTAATACTTACAGCTCCCCGTCTAGGCACTTGCTGTAAAAGATCGGCAAAAGACGTCATCACCCGGGGTTCGAACCAGGGATGCAAAAGAGAGTCTCGATCATCAGCGCGTACAGTGCGCCGAGCCATCCCGCCACTGTATGGACTGAGACATTAGGTGGATTAACTAATACTTACAGCTCCCCGTCTAGGCACTTGCTGTAAAAGATCGGCAAAAGACGTCATCACCCGGGGTTCGAACCAGGGATGCAAAAGAGAGTCTCGATCATCAGCGCGTACAGTGCGCCGAGCCATCCCGCCACTGTATGGACTGAGACATTAGGTGGATTAACTAATACTTACAGCTCCCCGTCTAGGCACTTGCTGTAAAAGATCGGCAAAAGACGTCATCACCCGGGGTTCGAACCAGGGATGCAAAAGAGAGTCTCGATCATCAGCGCGTACAGTGCGCCGAGCCATCCCGCCACTGTATGGACTGAGACATTAGGTGGATTAACTAATACTTACAGCTCCCCGTCTAGGCACTTGCTGTAAAAGATCGGCAAAAGACGTCATCACCCGGGGTTCGAACCAGGGATGCAAAAGAGAGTCTCGATCATCAGCGCGTACAGTGCGCCGAGCCATCCCGCCACTGTATGGACTGAGACATTAGGTGGATTAACTAATACTTACAGCTCCCCGTCTAGGCACTTGCTGTAAAAGATCGGCAAAAGACGTCATCACCCGGGGTTCGAACCAGGGATGCAAAAGAGAGTCTCGATCATCAGCGCGTACAGTGCGCCGAGCCATCCCGCCACTGTATGGACTGAGACATTAGGTGGATTAACTAATACTTACAGCTCCCCGTCTAGGCACTTGCTGTAAAAGATCGGCAAAAGACGTCATCACCCGGGGTTCGAACCAGGGATGCAAAAGAGAGTCTCGATCATCAGCGCGTACAGTGCGCCGAGCCATCCCGCCACTGTATGGACTGAGACATTAGGTGGATTAACTAATACTTACAGCTCCCCGTCTAGGCACTTGCTGTAAAAGATCGGCAAAAGACGTCATCACCCGGGGTTCGAACCAGGGATGCAAAAGAGAGTCTCGATCATCAGCGCGTACAGTGCGCCGAGCCATCCCGCCACTGTATGGACTGAGACATTAGGTGGATTAACTAATACTTACAGCTCCCCGTCTAGGCACTTGCTGTAAAAGATCGGCAAAAGACGTCATCACCCGGGGTTCGAACCAGGGATGCAAAAGAGAGTCTCGATCATCAGCGCGTACAGTGCGCCGAGCCATCCCGCCACTGTATGGACTGAGACATTAGGTGGATTAACTAATACTTACAG
Source organism: Apostichopus japonicus (assembly GCF_037975245.1). Taxonomy (NCBI): domain Eukaryota; kingdom Metazoa; phylum Echinodermata; class Holothuroidea; order Aspidochirotida; family Stichopodidae; genus Apostichopus; species Apostichopus japonicus. Next base: position 14,980,138 of record NC_092572.1, read on the forward strand.
CTCCCCGTCTAGGCACTTGCTGTAAAAGATCGGCAAAAGACGTCATCACCCGGGGTTCGAACCAGGGATGCAAAAGAGAGTCTCGATCATCAGCGCGTACAGTGCGCCGAGCCATCCCGCCACTGTATGGACTGAGACATTAGGTGGATTAACTAATACTTACAGCTCCCCGTCTAGGCACTTGCTGTAAAAGATCGGCAAAAGACGTCATCACCCGGGGTTCGAACCAGGGATGCAAAAGAGAGTCTCGATCATCAGCGCGTACAGTGCGCCGAGCCATCCCGCCACTGTATGGACTGAGACATTAGGTGGATTAACTAATACTTACAGCTCCCCGTCTAGGCACTTGCTGTAAAAGATCGGCAAAAGACGTCATCACCCGGGGTTCGAACCAGGGATGCAAAAGAGAGTCTCGATCATCAGCGCGTACAGTGCGCCGAGCCATCCCGCCACTGTATGGACTGAGACATTAGGTGGATTAACTAATACTTACAGCTCCCCGTCTAGGCACTTGCTGTAAAAGATCGGCAAAAGACGTCATCACCCGGGGTTCGAACCAGGGATGCAAAAGAGAGTCTCGATCATCAGCGCGTACAGTGCGCCGAGCCATCCCGCCACTGTATGGACTGAGACATTAGGTGGATTAACTAATACTTACAGCTCCCCGTCTAGGCACTTGCTGTAAAAGATCGGCAAAAGACGTCATCACCCGGGGTTCGAACCAGGGATGCAAAAGAGAGTCTCGATCATCAGCGCGTACAGTGCGCCGAGCCATCCCGCCACTGTATGGACTGAGACATTAGGTGGATTAACTAATACTTACAGCTCCCCGTCTAGGCACTTGCTGTAAAAGATCGGCAAAAGACGTCATCACCCGGGGTTCGAACCAGGGATGCAAAAGAGAGTCTCGATCATCAGCGCGTACAGTGCGCCGAGCCATCCCGCCACTGTATGGACTGAGACATTAGGTGGATTAACTAATACTTACAGCTCCCCGTCTAGGCACTTGCTGTAAAAGATCGGCAAAAGACGTCATCACCCGGGGTTCGAACCAGGGATGCAAAAGAGAGTCTCGATCATCAGCGCGTACAGTGCGCCGAGCCATCCCGCCACTGTATGGACTGAGACATTAGGTGGATTAACTAATACTTACAGCTCCCCGTCTAGGCACTTGCTGTAAAAGATCGGCAAAAGACGTCATCACCCGGGGTTCGAACCAGGGATGCAAAAGAGAGTCTCGATCATCAGCGCGTACAGTGCGCCGAGCCATCCCGCCACTGTATGGACTGAGACATTAGGTGGATTAACTAATACTTACAGCTCCCCGTCTAGGCACTTGCTGTAAAAGATCGGCAAAAGACGTCATCACCCGGGGTTCGAACCAGGGATGCAAAAGAGAGTCTCGATCATCAGCGCGTACAGTGCGCCGAGCCATCCCGCCACTGTATGGACTGAGACATTAGGTGGATTAACTAATACTTACAGCTCCCCGTCTAGGCACTTGCTGTAAAAGATCGGCAAAAGACGTCATCACCCGGGGTTCGAACCAGGGATGCAAAAGAGAGTCTCGATCATCAGCGCGTACAGTGCGCCGAGCCATCCCGCCACTGTATGGACTGAGACATTAGGTGGATTAACTAATACTTACAGCTCCCCGTCTAGGCACTTGCTGTAAAAGATCGGCAAAAGACGTCATCACCCGGGGTTCGAACCAGGGATGCAAAAGAGAGTCTCGATCATCAGCGCGTACAGTGCGCCGAGCCATCCCGCCACTGTATGGACTGAGACATTAGGTGGATTAACTAATACTTACAGCTCCCCGTCTAGGCACTTGCTGTAAAAGATCGGCAAAAGACGTCATCACCCGGGGTTCGAACCAGGGATGCAAAAGAGAGTCTCGATCATCAGCGCGTACAGTGCGCCGAGCCATCCCGCCACTGTATGGACTGAGACATTAGGTGGATTAACTAATACTTACAGCTCCCCGTCTAGGCACTTGCTGTAAAAGATCGGCAAAAGACGTCATCACCCGGGGTTCGAACCAGGGATGCAAAAGAGAGTCTCGATCATCAGCGCGTACAGTGCGCCGAGCCATCCCGCCACTGTATGGACTGAGACATTAGGTGGATTAACTAATACTTACAGCTCCCCGTCTAGGCACTTGCTGTAAAAGATCGGCAAAAGACGTCATCACCCGGGGTTCGAACCAGGGATGCAAAAGAGAGTCTCGATCATCAGCGCGTACAGTGCGCCGAGCCATCCCGCCACTGTATGGACTGAGACATTAGGTGGATTAACTAATACTTACAGCTCCCCGTCTAGGCACTTGCTGTAAAAGATCGGCAAAAGACGTCATCACCCGGGGTTCGAACCAGGGATGCAAAAGAGAGTCTCGATCATCAGCGCGTACAGTGCGCCGAGCCATCCCGCCACTGTATGGACTGAGACATTAGGTGGATTAACTAATACTTACAGCTCCCCGTCTAGGCACTTGCTGTAAAAGATCGGCAAAAGACGTCATCACCCGGGGTTCGAACCAGGGATGCAAAAGAGAGTCTCGATCATCAGCGCGTACAGTGCGCCGAGCCATCCCGCCACTGTATGGACTGAGACATTAAGTGGATTAACTAATACTTACAGCTCCCCGTCTAGGCACTTGCTGTAAAAGATCGGCAAAAGACGTCATCACCCGGGGTTCGAACCAGGGATGCAAAAGAGAGTCTCGATCATCAGCGCGTACAGTGCGCCGAGCCATCCCGCCACTGTATGGACTGAGACATTAGGTGGATTAACTAATACTTACAGCTCCCCGTCTAGGCACTTGCTGTAAAAGATCGGCAAAAGACGTCATCACCCGGGGTTCGAACCAGGGATGCAAAAGAGAGTCTCGATCATCAGCGCGAACAGTGCGCCGAGCCATCCCGCCACTGTATGGACTGAGACATTAGGTGGATTAACTAATACTTACAGCTCCCCGTCTAGGCACTTGCTGTAAAAGATCGGCAAAAGACGTCATCACCCGGGGTTCGAACCAGGGATGCAAAAGAGAGTCTCGATCATCAGCGCGTACAGTGCGCCGAGCCATCCCGCCACTGTATGGACTGAGACATTAGGTGGATTAACTAATACTTACAGCTGCCCGTCTAGGCACTTGCTGTAAAAGATCGGCAAAAGACGTCATCACCCGGGGTTCGAACCAGGGATGCAAAAGAGAGTCTCGATCATCAGCGCGAACAGTGCGCCGAGCCATCCCGCCACTGTATGGACTGAGACATTAGGTGGATTAACTAATACTTACAGCTGCCCGTCTAGGCACTTGCTGTAAAAGATCGGCAAAAGACGTCATCACCCGGGGTTCGAACCAGGGATGCAAAAGAGAGTCTCGATCATCAGCGCGTACAGTGCGCCGAGCCATCCCGCCACTGTATGGACTGAGACATTAGGTGGATTAACTAATACTTACAGCTCCCCGTCTAGGCACTTGCTGTAAAAGATCGGCAAAAGACGTCATCACCCGGGGTTCGAACCAGGGATGCAAAAGAGAGTCTCGATCATCAGCGCGAACAGTGCGCCGAGCCATCCCGCCACTGTATGGACTGAGACATTAGGTGGATTAACTAATACTTACAGCTCCCCGTCTAGGCACTTGCTGTAAAAGATCGGCAAAAGACGTCATCACCCGGGGTTCGAACCAGGGATGCAAAAGAGAGTCTCGATCATCAGCGCGTACAGTGCGCCGAGCCATCCCGCCACTGTATGGACTGAGACATTAAGTGGATTAACTAATACTTACAGCTGCCCGTCTAGGCACTTGCTGTAAAAGATCGGCAAAAGACGTCATCACCCGGGGTTCGAACCAGGGATGCAAAAGAGAGTCTCGATCATCAGCGCGAACAGTGCGCCGAGCCATCCCGCCACTGTATGGACTGAGACATTAGGTGGATTAACTAATACTTACAGCTGCCCGTCTAGGCACTTGCTGTAAAAGATCGGCAAAAGACGTCATCACCCGGGGTTCGAACCAGGGATGCAAAAGAGAGTCTCGATCATCAGCGCGAACAGTGCGCCGAGCCATCCCGCCACTGTATGGACTGAGACATTAGGTGGATTAACTAATACTTACAGCTGCCCGTCTAGGCACTTGCTGTAAAAGATCGGCAAAAGACGTCATCACCCGGGGTTCGAACCAGGGATGCAAAAGAGAGTCTCGATCATCAGCGCGTACAGTGCGCCGAGCCATCCCGCCACTGTATGGACTGAGACATTAGGTGGATTAACTAATACTTACAGCTCCCCGTCTAGGCACTTGCTGTTAAAGATCGGCAAAAGACGTCATCACCCGGGGTTCGAACCAGGGATGCAAAAGAGAGTCTCGATCATCAGCGCGTACACTGCGCCGAGCCATCCCGCCACTGTATGGACTGAGACATTAGGTGGATTAACTAATACTTACAGCTCCCCGTCTAGGCACTTGCTGTAAAAGATCGGCAAAAGACGTCATCACCCGGGGTTCGAACCAGGGATGCAAAAGAGAGTCTCGATCATCAGCGCGTACAGTGCGCCGAGCCATCCCGCCACTGTATGGACTGAGACATCAGGTGGATTAACTAATACTTACAGCTCCCCGTCTAGGCACTTGCTGTTAAAGATCGGCAAAAGACGTCATCACCCGGGGTTCGAACCAGGGATGCAAAAGAGAGTCTCGATCATCAGCGCGTACAGTGCGCCGAGCCATCCCGCCACTGTATGGACTGAGATATCAGGTGGATTAACTAATACTTACAGCTCCCCGTCTAGGCACTTGCTGTAAAAGATCGGCAAAAGACGTCATCACCCGGGGTTCGAACCAGGGATGCAAAAGAGAGTCTCGATCATCAGCGCGTACAGTGCGCCGAGCCATCCCGCCACTGTATGGACTGAGACATTAGGTGGATTAACTAATACTTACAGCTCCCCGTCTAGGCACTTGCTGTAAAAGATCGGCAAAAGACGTCATCACCCGGGGTTCGAACCAGGGATGCAAAAGAGAGTCTCGATCATCAGCGCGAACAGTGCGCCGAGCCATCCCGCCACTGTATGGACTGAGACATTAGGTGGATTAACTAATACTTACAGCTGCCCGTCTAGGCACTTGCTGTAAAAGATCGGCAAAAGACGTCATCACCCGGGGTTCGAACCAGGGATGCAAAAGAGAGTCTCGATCATCAGCGCGTACAGTGCGCCGAGCCATCCCGCCACTGTATGGACTGAGACATTAGGTGGATTAACTAATACTTACAGCTCCCCGTCTAGGCACTTGCTGTTAAAGATCGGCAAAAGACGTCATCACCCGGGGTTCGAACCAGGGATGCAAAAGAGAGTCTCGATCATCAGCGCGTACACTGCGCCGAGCCATCCCGCCACTGTATGGACTGAGACATTAGGTGGATTAACTAATACTTACAGCTCCCCGTCTAGGCACTTGCTGTAAAAGATCGGCAAAAGACGTCATCACCCGGGGTTCGAACCAGGGATGCAAAAGAGAGTCTCGATCATCAGCGCGTACAGTGCGCCGAGCCATCCCGCCACTGTATGGACTGAGACATTAGGTGGATTAACTAATACTTACAGCTCCCCGTCTAGGCACTTGCTGTTAAAGATCGGCAAAAGACGTCATCACCCGGGGTTCGAACCAGGGATGCAAAAGAGAGTCTCGATCATCAGCGCGTACAGTGCGCCGAGCCATCCCGCCACTGTATGGACTGAGACATTAGGTGGATTAACTAATACTTACAGCTCCCCGTCTAGGCACTTGCTGTTAAAGATCGGCAAAAGACGTCATCACCCGGGGTTCGAACCAGGGATGCAAAAGAGAGTCTCGATCATCAGCGCGTACAGTGCGCCGAGCCATCCCGCCACTGTATGGACTGAGACATTAGGTGGATTAACTAATACTTACAGCTCCCCGTCTAGGCACTTGCTGTAAAAGATCGGCAAAAGACGTCATCACCCGGGGTTCGAACCAGGGATGCAAAAGAGAGTCTCGATCATCAGCGCGTACAGTGCGCCGAGCCATCCCGCCACTGTATGGACTGAGACATTAGGTGGATTAACTAATACTTACAGCTCCCCGTCTAGGCACTTGCTGTAAAAGATCGGCAAAAGACGTCATCACCCGGGGTTCGAACCAGGGATGCAAAAGAGAGTCTCGATCATCAGCGCGTACAGTGCGCCGAGCCATCCCGCCACTGTATGGACTGAGACATTAGGTGGATTAACTAATACTTACAGCTCCCCGTCTAGGCACTTGCTGTAAAAGATCGGCAAAAGACGTCATCACCCGGGGTTCGAACCAGGGATGCAAAAGAGAGTCTCGATCATCAGCGCGAACAGTGCGCCGAGCCATCCCGCCACTGTATGGACTGAGACATTAGGTGGATTAACTAATACTTACAGCTCCCCGTCTAGGCACTTGCTGTAAAAGATCGGCAAAAGACGTCATCACCCGGGGTTCGAACCAGGGATGCAAAAGAGAGTCTCGATCATCAGCGCGTACAGTGCGCCGAGCCATCCCGCCACTGTATGGACTGAGACATTAGGTGGATTAACTAATACTTACAGCTCCCCGTCTAGGCACTTGCTGTAAAAGATCGGCAAAAGACGTCATCACCCGGGGTTCGAACCAGGGATGCAAAAGAGAGTCTCGATCATCAGCGCGAACAGTGCGCCGAGCCATCCCGCCACTGTATGGACTGAGACATTAGGTGGATTAACTAATACTTACAGCTGCCCGTCTAGGCACTTGCTGTAAAAGATCGGCAAAAGACGTCATCACCCGGGGTTCGAACCAGGGATGCAAAAGAGAGTCTCGATCATCAGCGCGTACAGTGCGCCGAGCCATCCCGCCACTGTATGGACTGAGACATTAGGTGGATTAACTAATACTTACAGCTCCCCGTCTAGGCACTTGCTGTTAAAGATCGGCAAAAGACGTCATCACCCGGGGTTCGAACCAGGGATGCAAAAGAGAGTCTCGATCATCAGCGCGTACACTGCGCCGAGCCATCCCGCCACTGTATGGACTGAGACATTAGGTGGATTAACTAATACTTACAGCTCCCCGTCTAGGCACTTGCTGTAAAAGATCGGCAAAAGACGTCATCACCCGGGGTTCGAACCAGGGATGCAAAAGAGAGTCTCGATCATCAGCGCGTACAGTGCGCCGAGCCATCCCGCCACTGTATGGACTGAGACATTAGGTGGATTAACTAATACTTACAGCTCCCCGTCTAGGCACTTGCTGTTAAAGATCGGCAAAAGACGTCATCACCCGGGGTTCGAACCAGGGATGCAAAAGAGAGTCTCGATCATCAGCGCGTACAGTGCGCCGAGCCATCACGCCACTGTATGGACTGAGACATCAGGTGGATTAACTAATACTTACAGCTCCCCGTCTAGGCACTTGCTGTTAAAGATCGGCAAAAGACGTCATCACCCGGGGTTCGAACCAGGGATGCAAAAGAGAGTCTCGATCATCAGCTCGTACAGTGCGCCGAGCCATCCCGCCACTGTATGGACTGAGATATCAGGTGGATTAACTAATACTTACAGCTCCCCGTCTAGGCACTTGCTGTAAAAGATCGGCAAAAGACGTCATCACCCGGGGTTCGAACCAGGGATGCAAAAGAGAGTCTCGATCATCAGCGCGTACAGTGCGCCGAGCCATCCCGCCACTGTATGGACTGAGACATTAGGTGGATTAACTAATACTTACAGCTCCCCGTCTAGGCACTTGCTGTAAAAGATCGGCAAAAGACGTCATCACCCGGGGTTCGAACCAGGGATGCAAAAGAGAGTCTCGATCATCAGCGCGAACAGTGCGCCGAGCCATCCCGCCACTGTATGGACTGAGACATTAGGTGGATTAACTAATACTTACAGCTGCCCGTCTAGGCACTTGCTGTAAAAGATCGGCAAAAGACGTCATCACCCGGGGTTCGAACCAGGGATGCAAAAGAGAGTCTCGATCATCAGCGCGTACAGTGCGCCGAGCCATCCCGCCACTGTATGGACTGAGACATTAGGTGGATTAACTAATACTTACAGCTCCCCGTCTAGGCACTTGCTGTTAAAGATCGGCAAAAGACGTCATCACCCGGGGTTCGAACCAGGGATGCAAAAGAGAGTCTCGATCATCAGCGCGTACACTGCGCCGAGCCATCCCGCCACTGTATGGACTGAGACATTAGGTGGATTAACTAATACTTACAGCTCCCCGTCTAGGCACTTGCTGTAAAAGATCGGCAAAAGACGTCATCACCCGGGGTTCGAACCAGGGATGCAAAAGAGAGTCTCGATCATCAGCGCGTACAGTGCGCCGAGCCATCCCGCCACTGTATGGACTGAGACATTAGGTGGATTAACTAATACTTACAGCTCCCCGTCTAGGCACTTGCTGTTAAAGATCGGCAAAAGACGTCATCACCCGGGGTTCGAACCAGGGATGCAAAAGAGAGTCTCGATCATCAGCGCGTACAGTGCGCCGAGCCATCCCGCCACTGTATGGACTGAGACATTAGGTGGATTAACTAATACTTACAGCTCCCCGTCTAGGCACTTGCTGTTAAAGATCGGCAAAAGACGTCATCACCCGGGGTTCGAACCAGGGATGCAAAAGAGAGTCTCGATCATCAGCGCGTACAGTGCGCCGAGCCATCCCGCCACTGTATGGACTGAGACATTAGGTGGATTAACTAATACTTACAGCTCCCCGTCTAGGCACTTGCTGTTAAAGATCGGCAAAAGACGTCATCACCCGGGGTTCGAACCAGGGATGCAAAAGAGAGTCTCGATCATCAGCGCGTACAGTGCGCCGAGCCATCCCGCCACTGTATGGACTGAGACATTAGGTGGATTAACTAATACTTACAGCTCCCCGTCTAGGCACTTGCTGTTAAAGATCGGCAAAAGACGTCATCACCCGGGGTTCGAACCAGGGATGCAAAAGAGAGTCTCGATCATCAGCGCGTACAGTGCGCCGAGCCATCCCGCCACTGTATGGACTGAGACATTAGGTGGATTAACTAATACTTACAGCTCCCCGTCTAGGCACTTGCTGTTAAAGATCGGCAAAAGACGTCATCACCCGGGGTTCGAACCAGGGATGCAAAAGAGAGTCTCGATCATCAGCGCGTACAGTGCGCCGAGCCATCCCGCCACTGTATGGACTGAGACATTAGGTGGATTAACTAATACTTACAGCTCCCCGTCTAGGCACTTGCTGTTAAAGATCGGCAAAAGACGTCATCACCCGGGGTTCGAACCAGGGATGCAAAAGAGAGTCTCGATCATCAGCGCGTACAGTGCGCCGAGCCATCCCGCCACTGTATGGACTGAGACATTAGGTGGATTAACTAATACTTACAGCTCCCCGTCTAGGCACTTGCTGTTAAAGATCGGCAAAAGACGTCATCACCCGGGGTTCGAACCAGGGATGCAAAAGAGAGTCTCGATCATCAGCGCGTACAGTGCGCCGAGCCATCCCGCCACTGTATGGACTGAGACATTAGGTGGATTAACTAATACTTACAGCTCCCCGTCTAGGCACTTGCTGTTAAAGATCGGCAAAAGACGTCATCACCCGGGGTTCGAACCAGGGATGCAAAAGAGAGTCTCGATCATCAGCGCGTACAGTGCGCCGAGCCATCCCGCCACTGTATGGACTGAGACATTAGGTGGATTAACTAATACTTACAGCTCCCCGTCTAGGCACTTGCTGTTAAAGATCGGCAAAAGACGTCATCACCCGGGGTTCGAACCAGGGATGCAAAAGAGAGTCTCGATCATCAGCGCGTACAGTGCGCCGAGCCATCCCGCCACTGTATGGACTGAGACATTAGGTGGATTAACTAATACTTACAGCTCCCCGTCTAGGCACTTGCTGTTAAAGATCGGCAAAAGACGTCATCACCCGGGGTTCGAACCAGGGATGCAAAAGAGAGTCTCGATCATCAGCGCGTACAGTGCGCCGAGCCATCCCGCCACTGTATGGACTGAGACATTAGGTGGATTAACTAATACTTACAGCTCCCCGTCTAGGCACTTGCTGTTAAAGATCGGCAAAAGACGTCATCACCCGGGGTTCGAACCAGGGATGCAAAAGAGAGTCTCGATCATCAGCGCGTACAGTGCGCCGAGCCATCCCGCCACTGTATGGACTGAGACATTAGGTGGATTAACTAATACTTACAGCTCCCCGTCTAGGCACTTGCTGTTAAAGATCGGCAAAAGACGTCATCACCCGGGGTTCGAACCAGGGATGCAAAAGAGAGTCTCGATCATCAGCGCGTACAGTGCGCCGAGCCATCCCGCCACTGTATGGACTGAGACATTAGGTGGATTAACTAATACTTACAGCTCCCCGTCTAGGCACTTGCTGTTAAAGATCGGCAAAAGACGTCATCACCCGGGGTTCGAACCAGGGATGCAAAAGAGAGTCTCGATCATCAGCGCGTACAGTGCGCCGAGCCATCCCGCCACTGTATGGACTGAGACATTAGGTGGATTAACTAATACTTACAGCTCCCCGTCTAGGCACTTGCTGTTAAAGATCGGCAAAAGACGTCATCACCCGGGGTTCGAACCAGGGATGCAAAAGAGAGTCTCGATCATCAGCGCGTACAGTGCGCCGAGCCATCCCGCCACTGTATGGACTGAGACATTAGGTGGATTAACTAATACTTACAGCTCCCCGTCTAGGCACTTGCTGTTAAAGATCGGCAAAAGACGTCATCACCCGGGGTTCGAACCAGGGATGCAAAAGAGAGTCTCGATCATCAGCGCGTACAGTGCGCCGAGCCATCCCGCCACTGTATGGACTGAGACATTAGGTGGATTAACTAATACTTACAGCTCCCCGTCTAGGCACTTGCTGTTAAAGATCGGCAAAAGACGTCATCACCCGGGGTTCGAACCAGGGATGCAAAAGAGAGTCTCGATCATCAGCGCGTACAGTGCGCCGAGCCATCCCGCCACTGTATGGACTGAGACATTAGGTGGATTAACTAATACTTACAGCTCCCCGTCTAGGCACTTGCTGTTAAAGATCGGCAAAAGACGTCATCACCCGGGGTTCGAACCAGGGATGCAAAAGAGAGTCTCGATCATCAGCGCGTACAGTGCGCCGAGCCATCCCGCCACTGTATGGACTGAGACCTTAGGTGGATTAACTAATACTTACAGCTCCCCGTCTAGGCACTTGCTGTTAAAGATCGGCAAAAGACGTCATCACCCGGGGTTCGAACCAGGGATGCAAAAGAGAGTCTCGATCATCAGCGCGTACAGTGCGCCGAGCCATCCCGCCACTGTATGGACTGAGACATTAGGTGGATTAACTAATACTTACAGCTCCCCGTCTAGGCACTTGCTGTTAAAGATCGGCAAAAGACGTCATCACCCGGGGTTCGAACCAGGGATGCAAAAGAGAGTCTCGATCATCAGCGCGTACAGTGCGCCGAGCCATCCCGCCACTGTATGGACTGAGACATTAGGTGGATTAACTAATACTTACAGCTCCCCGTCTAGGCACTTGCTGTAAAAGATCGGCAAAAGACGTCATCACCCGGGGTTCGAACCAGGGATGCAAAAGAGAGTCTCGATCATCAGCGCGTACAGTGCGCCGAGCCATCCCGCCACTGTATGGACTGAGACATTAGGTGGATTAACTAATACTTACAGCTCCCCGTCTAGGCACTTGCTGTAAAAGATCGGCAAAAGACGTCATCACCCGGGGTTCGAACCAGGGATGCAAAAGAGAGTCTCGATCATCAGCGCGTACAGTGCGCCGAGCCATCCCGCCACTGTATGGACTGAGACATTAGGTGGATTAACTAATACTTACAGCTCCCCGTCTAGGCACTTGCTGTAAAAGATCGGCAAAAGACGTCATCACCCGGGGTTCGAACCAGGGATGCAAAAGAGAGTCTCGATCATCAGCGCGTACAGTGCGCCGAGCCATCCCGCCACTGTATGGACTGAGACATTAGGTGGATTAACTAATACTTACAGCTCCCCGTCTAGGCACTTGCTGTAAAAGATCGGCAAAAGACGTCATCACCCGGGGTTCGAACCAGGGATGCAAAAGAGAGTCTCGATCATCAGCTCGTACAGTGCGCCGAGCCATCCCGCCACTGTATGGACTGAGACATTAGGTGGATTAACTAATACTTACAGCTCCCCGTCTAGGCACTTGCTGTTAAAGATCGGCAAAAGACGTCATCACCCGGGGTTCGAACCAGGGATGCAAAAGAGAGTCTCGATCATCAGCGCGTACAGTGCGCCGAGCCATCCCGCCACTGTATGGACTGAGACATTAGGTGGATTAACTAATACTTACAGCTCCCCGTCTAGGCACTTGCTGTTAAAGATCGGCAAAAGACGTCATCACCCGGGGTTCGAACCAGGGATGCAAAAGAGAGTCTCGATCATCAGCGCGTACAGTGCGCCGAGCCATCCCGCCACTGTATGGACTGAGACATTAGGTGGATTAACTAATACTTACAGCTCCCCGTCTAGGCACTTGCTGTAAAAGATCGGCAAAAGACGTCATCACCCGGGGTTCGAACCAGGGATGCAAAAGAGAGTCTCGATCATCAGCGCGTACAGTGCGCCGAGCCATCCCGCCACTGTATGGACTGAGACATTAGGTGGATTAACTAATACTTACAGCTCCCCGTCTAGGCACTTGCTGTAAAAGATCGGCAAAAGACGTCATCACCCGGGGTTCGAACCAGGGATGCAAAAGAGAGTCTCGATCATCAGCGCGTACAGTGCGCCGAGCCATCCCGCCACTGTATGGACTGAGACATTAGGTGGATTAACTAATACTTACAGCTCCCCGTCTAGGCACTTGCTGTAAAAGATCGGCAAAAGACGTCATCACCCGGGGTTCGAACCAGGGATGCAAAAGAGAGTCTCGATCATCAGCGCGTACAGTGCGCCGAGCCATCCCGCCACTGTATGGACTGAGACATTAGGTGGATTAACTAATACTTACAGCTCCCCGTCTAGGCACTTGCTGTTAAAGATCGGCAAAAGACGTCATCACCCGGGGTTCGAACCAGGGATGCAAAAGAGAGTCTCGATCATCAGCGCGTACAGTGCGCCGAGCCATCCCGCCACTGTATGGACTGAGACATTAGGTGGATTAACTAATACTTACAGCTCCCCGTCTAGGCACTTGCTGTTAAAGATCGGCAAAAGACGTCATCACCCGGGGTTCGAACCAGGGATGCAAAAGAGAGTCTCGATCATCAGCGCGTACAGTGCGCCGAGCCATCCCGCCACTGTATGGACTGAGACATTAGGTGGATTAACTAATACTTACAGCTCCCCGTCTAGGCACTTGCTGTAAAAGATCGGCAAAAGACGTCATCACCCGGGGTTCGAACCAGGGATGCAAAAGAGAGTCTCGATCATCAGCGCGTACAGTGCGCCGAGCCATCCCGCCACTGTATGGACTGAGACATTAGGTGGATTAACTAATACTTACAGCTCCCCGTCTAGGCACTTGCTGTAAAAGATCGGCAAAAGACGTCATCACCCGGGGTTCGAACCAGGGATGCAAAAGAGAGTCTCGATCATCAGCGCGTACAGTGCGCCGAGCCATCCCGCCACTGTATGGACTGAGACATTAGGTGGATTAACTAATACTTACAGCTCCCCGTCTAGGCACTTGCTGTAAAAGATCGGCAAAAGACGTCATCACCCGGGGTTCGAACCAGGGATGCAAAAGAGAGTCTCGATCATCAGCGCGTACAGTGCGCCGAGCCATCCCGCCACTGTATGGACTGAGACATTAGGTGGATTAACTAATACTTACAGCTCCCCGTCTAGGCACTTGCTGTTAAAGATCGGCAAAAGACGTCATCACCCGGGGTTCGAACCAGGGATGCAAAAGAGAGTCTCGATCATCAGCGCGTACAGTGCGCCGAGCCATCCCGCCACTGTATGGACTGAGACATTAGGTGGATTAACTAATACTTACAGCTCCCCGTCTAGGCACTTGCTGTTAAAGATCGGCAAAAGACGTCATCACCCGGGGTTCGAACCAGGGATGCAAAAGAGAGTCTCGATCATCAGCGCGTACAGTGCGCCGAGCCATCCCGCCACTGTATGGACTGAGACATTAGGTGGATTAACTAATACTTACAGCTCCCCGTCTAGGCACTTGCTGTTAAAGATCGGCAAAAGACGTCATCACCCGGGGTTCGAACCAGGGATGCAAAAGAGAGTCTCGATCATCAGCGCGTACAGTGCGCCGAGCCATCCCGCCACTGTATGGACTGAGACATTAGGTGGATTAACTAATACTTACAGCTCCCCGTCTAGGCACTTGCTGTTAAAGATCGGCAAAAGACGTCATCACCCGGGGTTCGAACCAGGGATGCAAAAGAGAGTCTCGATCATCAGCGCGTACAGTGCGCCGAGCCATCCCGCCACTGTATGGACTGAGACATTAGGTGGATTAACTAATACTTACAGCTCCCCGTCTAGGCACTTGCTGTTAAAGATCGGCAAAAGACGTCATCACCCGGGGTTCGAACCAGGGATGCAAAAGAGAGTCTCGATCATCAGCGCGTACAGTGCGCCGAGCCATCCCGCCACTGTATGGACTGAGACATTAGGTGGATTAACTAATACTTACAGCTCCCCGTCTAGGCACTTGCTGTTAAAGATCGGCAAAAGACGTCATCACCCGGGGTTCGAACCAGGGATGCAAAAGAGAGTCTCGATCATCAGCGCGTACAGTGCGCCGAGCCATCCCGCCACTGTATGGACTGAGACATTAGGTGGATTAACTAATACTTACAGCTCCCCGTCTAGGCACTTGCTGTTAAAGATCGGCAAAAGACGTCATCACCCGGGGTTCGAACCAGGGATGCAAAAGAGAGTCTCGATCATCAGCGCGTACAGTGCGCCGAGCCATCCCGCCACTGTATGGACTGAGACATTAGGTGGATTAACTAATACTTACAGCTCCCCGTCTAGGCACTTGCTGTTAAAGATCGGCAAAAGACGTCATCACCCGGGGTTCGAACCAGGGATGCAAAAGAGAGTCTCGATCATCAGCGCGTACAGTGCGCCGAGCCATCCCGCCACTGTATGGACTGAGACATTAGGTGGATTAACTAATACTTACAGCTCCCCGTCTAGGCACTTGCTGTTAAAGATCGGCAAAAGACGTCATCACCCGGGGTTCGAACCAGGGATGCAAAAGAGAGTCTCGATCATCAGCGCGTACAGTGCGCCGAGCCATCCCGCCACTGTATGGACTGAGACATTAGGTGGATTAACTAATACTTACAGCTCCCCGTCTAGGCACTTGCTGTTAAAGATCGGCAAAAGACGTCATCACCCGGGGTTCGAACCAGGGATGCAAAAGAGAGTCTCGATCATCAGCGCGTACAGTGCGCCGAGCCATCCCGCCACTGTATGGACTGAGACATTAGGTGGATTAACTAATACTTACAGCTCCCCGTCTAGGCACTTGCTGTTAAAGATCGGCAAAAGACGTCATCACCCGGGGTTCGAACCAGGGATGCAAAAGAGAGTCTCGATCATCAGCGCGTACAGTGCGCCGAGCCATCCCGCCACTGTATGGACTGAGACATTAGGTGGATTAACTAATACTTACAGCTCCCCGTCTAGGCACTTGCTGTTAAAGATCGGCAAAAGACGTCATCACCCGGGGTTCGAACCAGGGATGCAAAAGAGAGTCTCGATCATCAGCGCGTACAGTGCGCCGAGCCATCCCGCCACTGTATGGACTGAGACATTAGGTGGATTAACTAATACTTACAGCTCCCCGTCTAGGCACTTGCTGTTAAAGATCGGCAAAAGACGTCATCACCCGGGGTTCGAACCAGGGATGCAAAAGAGAGTCTCGATCATCAGCGCGTACAGTGCGCCGAGCCATCCCGCCACTGTATGGACTGAGACATTAGGTGGATTAACTAATACTTACAGCTCCCCGTCTAGGCACTTGCTGTTAAAGATCGGCAAAAGACGTCATCACCCGGGGTTCGAACCAGGGATGCAAAAGAGAGTCTCGATCATCAGCGCGTACAGTGCGCCGAGCCATCCCGCCACTGTATGGACTGAGACATTAGGTGGATTAACTAATACTTACAGCTCCCCGTCTAGGCACTTGCTGTTAAAGATCGGCAAAAGACGTCATCACCCGGGGTTCGAACCAGGGATGCAAAAGAGAGTCTCGATCATCAGCGCGTACAGTGCGCCGAGCCATCCCGCCACTGTATGGACTGAGACATTAGGTGGATTAACTAATACTTACAGCTCCCCGTCTAGGCACTTGCTGTTAAAGATCGGCAAAAGACGTCATCACCCGGGGTTCGAACCAGGGATGCAAAAGAGAGTCTCGATCATCAGCGCGTACAGTGCGCCGAGCCATCCCGCCACTGTATGGACTGAGACATTAGGTGGATTAACTAATACTTACAGCTCCCCGTCTAGGCACTTGCTGTTAAAGATCGGCAAAAGACGTCATCACCCGGGGTTCGAACCAGGGATGCAAAAGAGAGTCTCGATCATCAGCGCGTACAGTGCGCCGAGCCATCCCGCCACTGTATGGACTGAGACATTAGGTGGATTAACTAATACTTACAGCTCCCCGTCTAGGCACTTGCTGTTAAAGATCGGCAAAAGACGTCATCACCCGGGGTTCGAACCAGGGATGCAAAAGAGAGTCTCGATCATCAGCGCGTACAGTGCGCCGAGCCATCCCGCCACTGTATGGACTGAGACATTAGGTGGATTAACTAATACTTACAGCTCCCCGTCTAGGCACTTGCTGTTAAAGATCGGCAAAAGACGTCATCACCCGGGGTTCGAACCAGGGATGCAAAAGAGAGTCTCGATCATCAGCGCGTACAGTGCGCCGAGCCATCCCGCCACTGTATGGACTGAGACATTAGGTGGATTAACTAATACTTACAGCTCCCCGTCTAGGCACTTGCTGTTAAAGATCGGCAAAAGACGTCATCACCCGGGGTTCGAACCAGGGATGCAAAAGAGAGTCTCGATCATCAGCGCGTACAGTGCGCCGAGCCATCCCGCCACTGTATGGACTGAGACATTAGGTGGATTAACTAATACTTACAGCTCCCCGTCTAGGCACTTGCTGTTAAAGATCGGCAAAAGACGTCATCACCCGGGGTTCGAACCAGGGATGCAAAAGAGAGTCTCGATCATCAGCGCGTACAGTGCGCCGAGCCATCCCGCCACTGTATGGACTGAGACATTAGGTGGATTAACTAATACTTACAGCTCCCCGTCTAGGCACTTGCTGTTAAAGATCGGCAAAAGACGTCATCACCCGGGGTTCGAACCAGGGATGCAAAAGAGAGTCTCGATCATCAGCGCGTACAGTGCGCCGAGCCATCCCGCCACTGTATGGACTGAGACATTAGGTGGATTAACTAATACTTACAGCTCCCCGTCTAGGCACTTGCTGTTAAAGATCGGCAAAAGACGTCATCACCCGGGGTTCGAACCAGGGATGCAAAAGAGAGTCTCGATCATCAGCGCGTACAGTGCGCCGAGCCATCCCGCCACTGTATGGACTGAGACATTAGGTGGATTAACTAATACTTACAGCTCCCCGTCTAGGCACTTGCTGTTAAAGATCGGCAAAAGACGTCATCACCCGGGGTTCGAACCAGGGATGCAAAAGAGAGTCTCGATCATCAGCGCGTACAGTGCGCCGAGCCATCCCGCCACTGTATGGACTGAGACATTAGGTGGATTAACTAATACTTACAGCTCCCCGTCTAGGCACTTGCTGTTAAAGATCGGCAAAAGACGTCATCACCCGGGGTTCGAACCAGGGATGCAAAAGAGAGTCTCGATCATCAGCGCGTACAGTGCGCCGAGCCATCCCGCCACTGTATGGACTGAGACATTAGGTGGATTAACTAATACTTACAGCTCCCCGTCTAGGCACTTGCTGTTAAAGATCGGCAAAAGACGTCATCACCCGGGGTTCGAACCAGGGATGCAAAAGAGAGTCTCGATCATCAGCGCGTACAGTGCGCCGAGCCATCCCGCCACTGTATGGACTGAGACATTAGGTGGATTAACTAATACTTACAGCTCCCCGTCTAGGCACTTGCTGTTAAAGATCGGCAAAAGACGTCATCACCCGGGGTTCGAACCAGGGATGCAAAAGAGAGTCTCGATCATCAGCGCGTACAGTGCGCCGAGCCATCCCGCCACTGTATGGACTGAGACATTAGGTGGATTAACTAATACTTACAGCTCCCCGTCTAGGCACTTGCTGTTAAAGATCGGCAAAAGACGTCATCACCCGGGGTTCGAACCAGGGATGCAAAAGAGAGTCTCGATCATCAGCGCGTACAGTGCGCCGAGCCATCCCGCCACTGTATGGACTGAGACATTAGGTGGATTAACTAATACTTACAGCTCCCCGTCTAGGCACTTGCTGTTAAAGATCGGCAAAAGACGTCATCACCCGGGGTTCGAACCAGGGATGCAAAAGAGAGTCTCGATCATCAGCGCGTACAGTGCGCCGAGCCATCCCGCCACTGTATGGACTGAGACATTAGGTGGATTAACTAATACTTACAGCTCCCCGTCTAGGCACTTGCTGTTAAAGATCGGCAAAAGACGTCATCACCCGGGGTTCGAACCAGGGATGCAAAAGAGAGTCTCGATCATCAGCGCGTACAGTGCGCCGAGCCATCCCGCCACTGTATGGACTGAGACATTAGGTGGATTAACTAATACTTACAGCTCCCCGTCTAGGCACTTGCTGTTAAAGATCGGCAAAAGACGTCATCACCCGGGGTTCGAACCAGGGATGCAAAAGAGAGTCTCGATCATCAGCGCGTACAGTGCGCCGAGCCATCCCGCCACTGTATGGACTGAGACATTAGGTGGATTAACTAATACTTACAGCTCCCCGTCTAGGCACTTGCTGTTAAAGATCGGCAAAAGACGTCATCACCCGGGGTTCGAACCAGGGATGCAAAAGAGAGTCTCGATCATCAGCGCGTACAGTGCGCCGAGCCATCCCGCCACTGTATGGACTGAGACATTAGGTGGATTAACTAATACTTACAGCTCCCCGTCTAGGCACTTGCTGTTAAAGATCGGCAAAAGACGTCATCACCCGGGGTTCGAACCAGGGATGCAAAAGAGAGTCTCGATCATCAGCGCGTACAGTGCGCCGAGCCATCCCGCCACTGTATGGACTGAGACATTAGGTGGATTAACTAATACTTACAGCTCCCCGTCTAGGCACTTGCTGTTAAAGATCGGCAAAAGACGTCATCACCCGGGGTTCGAACCAGGGATGCAAAAGAGAGTCTCGATCATCAGCGCGTACAGTGCGCCGAGCCATCCCGCCACTGTATGGACTGAGACATTAGGTGGATTAACTAATACTTACAGCTCCCCGTCTAGGCACTTGCTGTTAAAGATCGGCAAAAGACGTCATCACCCGGGGTTCGAACCAGGGATGCAAAAGAGAGTCTCGATCATCAGCGCGTACAGTGCGCCGAGCCATCCCGCCACTGTATGGACTGAGACATTAGGTGGATTAACTAATACTTACAGCTCCCCGTCTAGGCACTTGCTGTTAAAGATCGGCAAAAGACGTCATCACCCGGGGTTCGAACCAGGGATGCAAAAGAGAGTCTCGATCATCAGCGCGTACAGTGCGCCGAGCCATCCCGCCACTGTATGGACTGAGACATTAGGTGGATTAACTAATACTTACAGCTCCCCGTCTAGGCACTTGCTGTTAAAGATCGGCAAAAGACGTCATCACCCGGGGTTCGAACCAGGGATGCAAAAGAGAGTCTCGATCATCAGCGCGTACAGTGCGCCGAGCCATCCCGCCACTGTATGGACTGAGACATTAGGTGGATTAACTAATACTTACAGCTCCCCGTCTAGGCACTTGCTGTTAAAGATCGGCAAAAGACGTCATCACCCGGGGTTCGAACCAGGGATGCAAAAGAGAGTCTCGATCATCAGCGCGTACAGTGCGCCGAGCCATCCCGCCACTGTATGGACTGAGACATTAGGTGGATTAACTAATACTTACAGCTCCCCGTCTAGGCACTTGCTGTTAAAGATCGGCAAAAGACGTCATCACCCTGGGTTCGAACCAGGGATGCAAAAGAGAGTCTCGATCATCAGCGCGTACAGTGCGCCGAGCCATCCCGCCACTGTATGGACTGAGACATTAGGTGGATTAACTAATACTTACAGCTCCCCGTCTAGGCACTTGCTGTTAAAGATCGGCAAAAGACGTCATCACCCGGGGTTCGAACCAGGGATGCAAAAGAGAGTCTCGATCATCAGCGCGTACAGTGCGCCGAGCCATCCCGCCACTGTATGGACTGAGACATTAGGTGGATTAACTAATACTTACAGCTCCCCGTCTAGGCACTTGCTGTTAAAGATCGGCAAAAGACGTCATCACCCGGGGTTCGAACCAGGGATGCAAAAGAGAGTCTCGATCATCAGCGCGTACAGTGCGCCGAGCCATCCCGCCACTGTATGGACTGAGACATTAGGTGGATTAACTAATACTTACAGCTCCCCGTCTAGGCACTTGCTGTTAAAGATCGGCAAAAGACGTCATCACCCGGGGTTCGAACCAGGGATGCAAAAGAGAGTCTCGATCATCAGCGCGTACAGTGCGCCGAGCCATCCCGCCACTGTATGGACTGAGACATTAGGTGGATTAACTAATACTTACAGCTCCCCGTCTAGGCACTTGCTGTAAAAGATCGGCAAAAGACGTCATCACCCGGGGTTCGAACCAGGGATGCAAAAGAGAGTCTCGATCATCAGCTCGTACAGTGCGCCGAGCCATCCCGCCACTGTATGGACTGAGACATTAGGTGGATTAACTAATACTTACAGCTCCCCGTCTAGGCACTTGCTGTAAAAGATCGGCAAAAGACGTCATCACCCGGGGTTCGAACCAGGGATGCAAAAGAGAGTCTCGATCATCAGCTCGTACAGTGCGCCGAGCCATCCCGCCACTGTATGGACTGAGACATTAGGTGGATTAACTAATACTTACAGCTCCCCGTCTAGGCACTTGCTGTTAAAGATCGGCAAAAGACGTCATCACCCGGGGTTCGAACCAGGGATGCAAAAGAGAGTCTCGATCATCAGCGCGTACAGTGCGCCGAGCCATCCCGCCACTGTATGGACTGAGACATTAGGTGGATTAACTAATACTTACAGCTCCCCGTCTAGGCACTTGCTGTAAAAGATCGGCAAAAGACGTCATCACCCGGGGTTCGAACCAGGGATGCAAAAGAGAGTCTCGATCATCAGCTCGTACAGTGCGCCGAGCCATCCCGCCACTGTTTGGACTGAGACATTAGGTGGATTAACTAATACTTACAGCTCCCCGTCTAGGCTCTTGCTGTAAAAGATCGGCAAAAGACGTCATCACCCGGGGTTCGAACCAGGGATGCAAAAGAGAGTCTCGATCATCAGCTCGTACAGTGCGCCGAGCCATCCCGCCACTGTATGGACTGAGACATTAGGTGGATTAACTAATACTTACAGCTCCCCGTCTAGGCACTTGCTGTAAAAGATCGGCAAAAGACGTCATCACCCGGGGTTCGAACCAGGGATGCAAAAGAGAGTCTCGATCATCAGCTCGTACAGTGCGCCGAGCCATCCCGCCACTGTATGGACTGAGACATTAGGTGGATTAACTAATACTTACAGCTGCCCGTCTAGGCACTTGCTGTAAAAGATCGGCAAAAGACGTCATCACCCGGGGTTCGAACCAGGGATGCAAAAGAGAGTCTCGATCATCGGCGCGTACAGTGCGCCGAGCCATCCCGCCACTGTATGGACTGAGACATTAGGTGGATTAACTAATACTTACAGCTGCCCGTCTAGGCACTTGCTGTAAAAGATCGGCAAAAGACGTCATCACCCGGGGTTCGAACCAGGGATGCAAAAGAGAGTCTCGATCATCGGCTCGTACAGTGCGCCGAGCCATCCCGCCACTGTATGGACTGAGACATTAGGTGGATTAACTAATACTTACAGCTGCCCGTCTAGGCACTTGCTGTAAAAGATCGGCAAAAGACGTCATCACCCGGGGTTCGAACCAGGGATGCAAAAGAGAGTCTCGATCATCAGCGCGAACAGTGCGCCGAGCCATCCCGCCACTGTATGGACTGAGACATTAGGTGGATTAACTAATACTTACAGCTCCCCGTCTAGGCACTTGCTGTTAAAGATCGGCAAAAGACGTCATCACCCGGGGTTCGAACCAGGGATGCAAAAGAGAGTCTCGATCATCAGCGCGTACACTGCGCCGAGCCATCCCGCCACTGTATGGACTGAGACATTAGGTGGATTAACTAATACTTACAGCTCCCCGTCTAGGCACTTGCTGTTAAAGATCGGCAAAAGACGTCATCACCCGGGGTTCGAACCAGGGATGCAAAAGAGAGTCTCGATCATCAGCGCGTACAGTGCGCCGAGCCATCCCGCCACTGTATGGACTGAGACATTAGGTGGATTAACTAATACTTACAGCTCCCCGTCTAGGCACTTGCTGTAAAAGATCGGCAAAAGACGTCATCACCCGGGGTTCGAACCAGGGATGCAAAAGAGAGTCTCGATCATCAGCGCGTACAGTGCGCCGAGCCATCCCGCCACTGTATGGACTGAGACATTAGGTGGATTAACTAATACTTACAGCTCCCCGTCTAGGCACTTGCTGTAAAAGATCGGCAAAAGACGTCATCACCCGGGGTTCGAACCAGGGATGCAAAAGAGAGTCTCGATCATCAGCTCGTACAGTGCGCCGAGCCATCCCGCCACTGTATGGACTGAGACATTAGGTGGATTAACTAATACTTACAGCTCCCCGTCTAGGCACTTGCTGTAAAAGATCGGCAAAAGACGTCATCACCCGGGGTTCGAACCAGGGATGCAAAAGAGAGTCTCGATCATCAGCTCGTACAGTGCGCCGAGCCATCCCGCCACTGTATGGACTGAGACATTAGGTGGATTAACTAATACTTACAGCTCCCCGTCTAGGCACTTGCTGTAAAAGATCGGCAAAAGACGTCATCACCCGGGGTTCGAACCAGGGATGCAAAAGAGAGTCTCGATCATCAGCTCGTACAGTGCGCCGAGCCATCCCGCCACTGTATGGACTGAGACATTAGGTGGATTAACTAATACTTACAGCTCCCCGTCTAGGCACTTGCTGTAAAAGATCGGCAAAAGACGTCATCACCCGGGGTTCGAACCAGGGATGCAAAAGAGAGTCTCGATCATCAGCTCGTACAGTGCGCCGAGCCATCCCGCCACTGTATGGACTGAGACATTAGGTGGATTAACTAATACTTACAGCTCCCCGTCTAGGCACTTGCTGTAAAAGATCGGCAAAAGACGTCATCACCCGGGGTTCGAACCAGGGATGCAAAAGAGAGTCTCGATCATCAGCTCGTACAGTGCGCCGAGCCATCCCGCCACTGTATGGACTGAGACATTAGGTGGATTAACTAATACTTACAGCTCCCCGTCTAGGCACTTGCTGTAAAAGATCGGCAAAAGACGTCATCACCCGGGGTTCGAACCAGGGATGCAAAAGAGAGTCTCGATCATCAGCTCGTACAGTGCGCCGAGCCATCCCGCCACTGTATGGACTGAGACATTAGGTGGATTAACTAATACTTACAGCTCCCCGTCTAGGCACTTGCTGTAAAAGATCGGCAAAAGACGTCATCACCCGGGGTTCGAACCAGGGATGCAAAAGAGAGTCTCGATCATCAGCTCGTACAGTGCGCCGAGCCATCCCGCCACTGTATGGACTGAGACATTAGGTGGATTAACTAATACTTACAGCTCCCCGTCTAGGCACTTGCTGTAAAAGATCGGCAAAAGACGTCATCACCCGGGGTTCGAACCAGGGATGCAAAAGAGAGTCTCGATCATCAGCTCGTACAGTGCGCCGAGCCATCCCGCCACTGTATGGACTGAGACATTAGGTGGATTAACTAATACTTACAGCTCCCCGTCTAGGCACTTGCTGTAAAAGATCGGCAAAAGACGTCATCACCCGGGGTTCGAACCAGGGATGCAAAAGAGAGTCTCGATCATCAGCTCGTACAGTGCGCCGAGCCATCCCGCCACTGTATGGACTGAGACATTAGGTGGATTAACTAATACTTACAGCTCCCCGTCTAGGCACTTGCTGTAAAAGATCGGCAAAAGACGTCATCACCCGGGGTTCGAACCAGGGATGCAAAAGAGAGTCTCGATCATCAGCTCGTACAGTGCGCCGAGCCATCCCGCCACTGTATGGACTGAGACATTAGGTGGATTAACTAATACTTACAGCTCCCCGTCTAGGCACTTGCTGTAAAAGATCGGCAAAAGACGTCATCACCCGGGGTTCGAACCAGGGATGCAAAAGAGAGTCTCGATCATCGGCGCGTACAGTGCGCCGAGCCATCCCGCCACTGTATGGACTGAGACATTAGGTGGATTAACTAATACTTACAGCTCCCCGTCTAGGCACTTGCTGTTAAAGATCGGCAAAAGACGTCATCACCCGGGGTTCGAACCAGGGATGCAAAAGAGAGTCTCGATCATCGGCGCGTACAGTGCGCCGAGCCATCCCGCCACTGTATGGACTGAGACATTAGGTGGATTAACTAATACTTACAGCTCCCCGTCTAGGCACTTGCTGTAAAAGATCGGCAAAAGACGTCATCACCCGGGGTTCGAACCAGGGATGCAAAAGAGAGTCTCGATCATCGGCGCGTACAGTGCGCCGAGCCATCCCGCCACTGTATGGACTGAGACATTAGGTGGATTAACTAATACTTACAGCTCCCCGTCTAGGCACTTGCTGTAAAAGATCGGCAAAAGACGTCATCACCCGGGGTTCGAACCAGGGATGCAAAAGAGAGTCTCGATCATCGGCGCGTACAGTGCGCCGAGCCATCCCGCCACTGTATGGACTGAGACATTAGGTGGATTAACTAATACTTACAGCTCCCCGTCTAGGCACTTGCTGTAAAAGATCGGCAAAAGACGTCATCACCCGGGGTTCGAACCAGGGATGCAAAAGAGAGTCTCGATCATCGGCGCGTACAGTGCGCCGAGCCATCCCGCCACTGTATGGACTGAGACATTAGGTGGATTAACTAATACTTACAGCTCCCCGTCTAGGCACTTGCTGTAAAAGATCGGCAAAAGACGTCATCACCCGGGGTTCGAACCAGGGATGCAAAAGAGAGTCTCGATCATCAGCTCGTACAGTGCGCCGAGCCATCCCGCCACTGTATGGACTGAGACATTAGGTGGATTAACTAATACTTACAGCTCCCCGTCTAGGCACTTGCTGTAAAAGATCGGCAAAAGACGTCATCACCCGGGGTTCGAACCAGGGATGCAAAAGAGAGTCTCGATCATCGGCGCGTACAGTGCGCCGAGCCATCCCGCCACTGTATGGACTGAGACATTAGGTGGATTAACTAATACTTACAGCTCCCCGTCTAGGCACTTGCTGTAAAAGATCGGCAAAAGACGTCATCACCCGGGGTTCGAACCAGGGATGCAAAAGAGAGTCTCGATCATCGGCGCGTACAGTGCGCCGAGCCATCCCGCCACTGTATGGACTGAGATATTAGGTGGATTAACTAATACTTACAGCTCCCCGTCTAGGCACTTGCTGTAAAAGATCGGCAAAAGACGTCATCACCCGGGGTTCGAACCAGGGATGCAAAAGAGAGTCTCGATCATCGGCGCGTACAGTGCGCCGAGCCATCCCGCCACTGTATGGACTGAGATATTAGGTGGATTAACTAATACTTACAGCTCCCCGTCTAGGCACTTGCTGTAAAAGATCGGCAAAAGACGTCATCACCCGGGGTTCGAACCAGGGATGCAAAAGAGAGTCTCGATCATCGGCGCGTACAGTGCGCCGAGCCATCCCGCCACTGTATGGACTGAGATATTAGGTGGATTAACTAATACGTACAGCTCCCCGTCTAGGCACTTGCTGTAAAAGATCGGCAAAAGACGTCATCACCGGGGTTCGAACCACGGATGCAAAAGAGAGTCTCGATCATCGGCTCGTACAGTGAGCCACGCCATTTTTTTTTCTCTTTTATTGGGAGATGAGCCCACTGGCTCACCCATTGACAATATTATTTACAAGGGTGTTTTTTACAGAATTAAAACTTAAGTATGATTTGTTTTAACTAGAACATTAAATAATAATTACCTTAACATTTACTCATGTTTAGGTTAAGAGAAAACTAAAATACTAAACACCACAGACATAAGAAATTATATACAAGAGATAACAATGTCTAAAGCAAAGTCAAAAGACCAGACCCTGATTACGTCAACACGTACTGTATACAAATTAACCTCTTTCCAGATGGTAAGTATAGCTGTTCGATTCTTTCTTAGAGAGCACAATATCGTTCTGTGTAAATATATCAAAAAACCGTGAGGTATTGTTTTTGTGATAGTACACATCAAAAAGTAACCGAATTTTCTTCTTGAGTACATTGTGAAAAACTTTTTCAATATTACAAAGATAGTTATTATTGAGGCGAGATATTCTGCAATTCCAAATTGTACACTTATATATATTGAAGTCACACAAAATTCCTACAATACAGTTGTTTTTACGGCCAAGACCCAGAAGGGACAACCCCTTCCATTCAACAAAATTAACTACCGGATGTAAAGTATTCAACTTATTAACCAAAAAGTGTCATAAATTTTCGACTTCAGAACACTCAATAAAAAGATGAATAGTACTTTCGTGCGTGGTTTTGCAAAAGGTGCAGTAAACTTGTACAATTTGTCGTTAGTGTAAAGAATATTATGTAATACTTTGAAGTCGATATCGGCGTCAAGGAAACACTTTGGAGAACGATATATGTTACTCCATCTATTAGAAAAGTCAAGACTGGGAAAATGCTGCTTCCAGTATTCTTCGCCCTTGGGCGATGTGTTAAGATTGTCACGCAAAAGGCGTGAAGCTATTCTGCACGAAACTGAGGAGGCATCTATAATGTTTTTGCCATTTTGAAATTTTGCAGTAGGAATATAGTCAATTTGCGTAGATACAATTGCATCAGAAGAAAATATATCACCTAACCAGTCAGAGGGGAAGGCGTGGAGAATGACATCGATATAATTCTGAACATCGGTTACTGTAAGGGGATTATCAGGATTAGCAAGCTCAATGCACTCATGCACGGCCTTGGCTGGCAGAGAAGTGGGTATAATCTCATACATCAGAACACTTACAGAAACGATACCACCTTTAATGAAGTGACGATTAAAAAGTGTTTGACTATCATTGTCAACAATCAGGGTATTACTAAAGATAGGTTGATTGAGGATGTCTTCTCTGGTCTCTGGTAGCCAGAAACGGCCTTGAATTAGCCGATCCCATGCTAACATGAGTTCACAGTAATACGGGCTTAGCTTATGAACAGACTTGCGGTTAGGAGTAATTTGAAAGATACCACGCCCAAGGCTCATATCTTCATACATATTCAAAAAATACAACATTAATTTTTGTAATTTAATATTAATGTTATTGCTTAATATCTTACTACAAAATTTAACTCTAAGAGCATCTCTTGTTTAATTCAATGTCGCTGAAACTGAATCCCCCTCTGTCGATTGGTAAAAGCAAGTTAAGATACTTAATAGAAGGTTTTTTACCTCTCCAGATAAAATCGACTACACTCTGACGTAATGTGGTGATAACCCAATCAGGGACTGGTAAAACAGTGGTCAAATATACTAAGCGAGTTACGATGAGCGAATTTATAATGAGAGATTTACCCTTAAAAGATAATTTTCTACCTTTCCAGGTATTTAGTAATTTACGGCAGGAGGTAACTTTTTTCTCCCAATTTTCTTTTTCGATTGATTTTTTATCGTTAGCAATAGCAACACCTAATACTGTAATGAAATCTTTCCTCACAGGGAAGTCGAAATTGCTGGGATTAACATGGCTGCACCCAATGCTAAGTAATTCAGTTTCATCAATATTACAACTAGAGCCAGAAGCACGTTCATACAATTTAATGATGTTAAAAATAGAATAAATACTTGTGATACTAGACACGAAAAAGGTAGTGTCGTCCGCATGCTGAAAAATTTTGGCTTCGACTTCACAAAATTTAATACCATGAATATATGGACAATTAATTATAGCTTCAAGAAACGGTTCGGCACAGAGAACATAGAGCATGGCTGAGAGTGGGCAGCCCTGCCGAACTCCCCTTTTGACAGGGAAGGGATCGGATATATAACCATTGTGCTTGATTCGGCCCTCGATATTGGTATAAAACAGTTTGATCCATTTTAGGAGCTTAGGGCCAGAACCCAATTTTTCAGCGACTTCGAAGAGGTAGTTATGGTCAACTCTGTCAAAGGCTTTATATTGGTCTATTTTAAGAATAAAACCTGGTTTATTATATGAATTTACATACTCAATTACATTTTGCATAGTAAGCACGTTTTCAGAAATATCTCTTCCTGGAATACAACACGTTTGATCTTCTGAAATAATATTCTTACTGATACTTGTGATACGTTTGGCGAGAGCTTTGGCAATCATTTTGTAATCGACATTTAAGAGGCTTATTGGCCTCCAATTAATTAAACTACGAAGATCTCCTTTCTTGGGTATAAGGGTAAGTATACTTATTTTCATGGATTCAAAGAGTTCGTTGTCATGGAATGATGTCTCAATGAGTCTAGTAAAAATATCGATAAAATCCCGCCAAAACACTTTGTAAAATTCAGCAGTTAGTCCATCTAGTCCTGGACTTTTGTTCCGTTCCATTGCTAGCAGAGCGGCTTTCAACTCATCTAATGAAATATTTGCTTCACATGCTTCAACGTCCATTGGCGAGAGAAATCTTCTGAGTTCACAAAGTATCTGATTCCGCGATTCGTTGTCGGTTTCTCCGGCTTGGTAGAGGTTTGTATAAAACTTTACTTGTTCTTTCATAATTTCGTGTTGATCGGTGATGATTAAGCTCTGGTCAGTAAGTAGTTGTTTCATTACCTTCTTTTTTTTCCCTTGATTTTTCAAGATTAAAGAAAAACTTTGTTGATTTTTCACCCTCCTCGTGCCACTGAATTTTAGACATGAGGAAGGTTCCTTGTAATTCTCTTAATGAAGGTTGGTTCGACTCATCTTCTAGGTTTTTAAAATGGGTACAGTCGTAATCGGAGAATTTTTTAGCTTTGTATTTCTCGTAGTCAATTTGTTTTGTTGTATAATTGTATTGATTGAATAATTGAGGATTAGCTTCAGTTTTTAAAGTTACCATATGCGATTGAACACCACGAACTTCTGGGAGGGAAAATTATGTGATAATAATCCTGCATGAGAATGCATTACATGGGAGGGCAAGTAATCCCTTCGTTCGTGTAATGTCTCAGTAGCCTGAATCTCAATCAAACTTCAACCTATGGTCTCGTTTAATTTAACGATTCTACTTCCCCATTACACTTCACAACGGAACTACTTGAGATTTCAAAGCAGTGTTCAAGCGAATACGAACAGAAAGATTACAAACGAACACAAATTCAAAGTTTGTATCTTTTTTAATTTGCTTGCTGTGCAACAGAAACATTTCTTTTCTTTTTAAACAAGAACTGAGATAATTTCATTACCACTTGGTACAAAGGATAACATAACATTCTTACTTTCCATACTTTGAAAATAACAAAGCCTGGATATAAATATCATCAATGTAGCTCAGGCAAGAAATACCCAATTTCCTGAGCTCAGCCAGAATAGGTTTGAGTAGTTTTCTGAAGCTAATCCTCAATTATACAATCTCTCCTTTTAAAGTTACCAATAATTCAAAATTTGGAATTCACTGTCAATAATTTTAAAAACTAAGAAAACAAGCTCCACATTTAGTAAATGGCTTAATCATATTAATTAAAATATCATATAATTGATTTATTGTCGAAACGTTTAATTTGATTTTTAATTTTTTCTTCTCTTTTCTTTCTTCAGGGAGTCTTCTACATTATTAAGCTATTGTATGCTTTATAGAAGACTTCCTTTCACCTTGTATATTTGCACGTGAAACTCAAAATAAACCAAATCAAATCAAACCAAATTCCTACCAAGAATAGCAGACCAATGAACTTCATGTACAGGCGAAATTATAACCAGATAACATCAGGCGTTTTAACTATGAAATCGAAAACAAAAACTGGAACGATGTTTTAAGCCAAACTGATGTTAATGCTGCTTACGACACTTTCTTTGAATCCTTTAATTATACCTATAATAATTGTTTCCCAATATGTTATGTAAGCAAAAGGAAACGACGTAAAAAGAAACATCCATGGATTACAACTGGAATGTTGACATCTATCAAAAGAAAGAACAAGCTCTTTAAAAGTTATTTAACAGCACCTACTGATGTTAACAAGGCTACGTATAAGCATTACCGCAATAAGCTTAACCATATTATTAGATTTTCTAAAAGATTGTATTCCTATGATAAATTCAAAAATAATAGAAATAATATAAGTGTAACTTGGAATACAATTAACGAAGTTCTAAACACCAACCGAAAAGAAGGTGGATATCTTGCTGCTTTTAAAACTGGTGATCAAGAAATCAGCAACGAGAATGACATTGCCAGCTACTTTAACAAATATTTTGTAAACATTGGACCCTTACTTGCAAGAAATATTACAAATAAAGGTAGAACAGAATATATTATTCATAATAATAGCAGAAACAGTCAATCTATGTTCATTAATCCTGTCAGTGAGGAAGAACTTTCAATAGTTGCTATTTCCAGCCTGAAACCCAAAAAAGCAGCGGGATATGACGATTTTAAACCAGATATAATAAGAAATGTTATTCACTTTATCGCCAAACCATTGACTTATATTTGTAATTTATCTTTTACTTCTGGTACATTTCCAGATAAACTAAAGATTGCTAAGGTTATACCAATTTTTAAAAAAGGTGACCAAGATGTATATGAAAATTACCGTCCTATTTCTTTATTATCATGGTTTTCAAAAATTATTGAAAGGCTTATGTACAATCGTATCTTTAAGTTTCTAACCAAGTTTAATATCCTGTGCAATGATCAATATGGCTTCCGCCCAAAGCATTCTACAGAACTTGCTTTGGCAAATGCTATTGAAAAAATATGTACTAGTCTTGATAATACCAAAATATGTATTGGAGTGTTCCTTGATCTCTCCAAGGCATTTGATACTATTGACCATACCATTTTGCTAAGTAAATTATCTTTGTATGGTGTAAGGGGAACAACCCTTGACTGGTTGAGCAGCTATTTATCCAATAGACATCAGTATACTTCATATAAAAACTCTAAATCCGAACACGCTGTAACCCGTTGTGGTGTTCCACAGGGCTCAATATTAGGACCACTGTTGTTCATAATATATGTCAATGACATTTGCCAGGTGTCAAAATTTGCCAAGACTATTTTGTTTGCTGATGATACCAATATTTTCTTCGAGTTCGAAAACGTACATAGAATACATGATACTGTCTCTACTGAATTAACTAAATTTACTAACTGGTTTGCTGCTAATAAGTCATCACTTAATGCAGACAAAACTAACTGTATAGTATTTAATGGAAGAAGAACGCTTAACTGGAATAATGACATAATAATGGACGGTACAGTTATGAAACAAGTATCAACTACTAAATTTCTAGGGGTTAATATTGATAGTAAACTTTCATGGAGTGACCATATTACAAAAGTTTGCACCAGCGTTGCAAGAGGTGCAGGAATTTTAGCAAAGCTAAAACATTTCCTCCCCCAGAATATACTCAGAATGCTTTATCAAACTTTAATAGCACCACATCTGTATTACTGCTTGATTATCTGGTCTGGTACAAGTGTTTCTCATTTAAGTCACCTTAAAATACTTTAAAAGAGTGCAATACGTCATGTATCTCACGCAGCACCCCGTAAGCATACAAGCCCCTCTTTAAGAAACTCAATTTATTGAAATTAGATGACATTATAAAAGTTAATATTGCAACATTTACATACAAGGCTTGGAATGGATCATTGCCAATCAGTTTTCGAAATTTTATAAATAGCAACACAGATTTCCATAATCATAATACCAGAACGGCTAGCAACGCACATTATAAATCATATAAAACACACGCACTGGTATGTTAAGCCTCAGAAACCGTGCAACCAAAATTTGGAATTCACTGTCAATAACTTTAAAAACTAAGAAAGCAAGCTCCACATTTAGTAAATGTCTTACTAAAGAAATTATCATGTCTTATTAATTATGATTTAGCTGCATAGTCGCATAGCAGCATATTCACATATTGAAGCGTATACGTATTGTTATTAACATTATTTTCACTATTTTCTATCTTTTCTTCATGGGAGTCTTCTGTTTTGTTAAGCCAGCATAGGCTTTTCAGAAGACTTTTCCATTCACATTGTAATATTTATGTGAAAAAAAACAAATAAATGAATGAATGAATATATATATATATATATATATATATATATATATATATATAAAAACATTAGTGAGAGAGGAAAAATGTTCATATCTTATGGATGAAATAAATCTATATCTAATATCCTCATCAATAAAAATACTGTTAAAAAGAGTTTCATCGTTCTCTTCTCGTAAGAGAGGGTTATGTTAAATTGGTTGGATAAGCATCTCCTCTCTTGGCCTAAAGGGGACTTATAGGGTGCGAAGACTCGCGCAAAAAGAAACGTATAATGCCTGTAATCTGACCTAATTTCGAATGAGATGTAACAAAAGTGTTAGACACCACCATCGATCCCAGAAAATACACACACACAGCTTGCTACCATCGGTAATTAGACACTAGTGTACAGTCAGTGCATACAGCTGCGGTCAATACCTACAACAAAGTGTACAGACAATACAGCGATGGACATCTTAGGTCCAGCTAACATATAACAAGGTATCACGTTTCATTACCGTACTGTACTGTCTGCACTTTGTAGCGACACGAACATATCGTCACTTGCAAGCCACGGAAAGTTAACTTTTTCAGATCGCCGAACGTGGTTTTGGGCGACTCTTCAATGCCTTTAAATTGAACCAATTTTGGCTCAACTACAAAACTCCCCAGCCCCCTAGCTCCCATCCATGCACTTAAAAGCTTCTTGAAGGATCTTATTACTTAATTTTTGTTTTCATACGTTTTTAAAATAAACAATTAAGATGACAGGCACAAAACATAACATATGTAAAGACATTCTAGTCATTCATGCTCTTCAACATGCAAGCCACAAAAAAAAAAAAAAAAAAAAAATCAAGATTGATAACGGGTCAACAAAGATGTTCTCTTGATGCTTTTGGAACATTTCCCGAGATAGAATAACAATCGGGCGGATGGATATCGACTCTAATAGGAGTATGCCACCCTAAATCAAAAAACTTTTTTGATATGTGCAGACGACACTGCCATACAATTTTACAAACACATATTTTGTATAAAACGTGCGTAGGCTAACAATGGTTTTGTATTGTTTTAAAGAAAACATCTTGCCTTGCTGTGCGGCCTGATGTAGCCACCGAAATGGAGATGGAGTTCGTTTCTACAAAGACGAAAGATTTGGGAGACAAAATTTCAACTGCGTGACGGTCTAGAGGCCTACCAAGCTGTTTAAGGTGGGGATAGGCATAGGGCCATAGGCACTACTACTAATCGGTACTAGGCTAAGCCTAGGCTTCAACAACTAGTATTACGGCAGTGAGAGTAGATCGGCATGTTTTGGTCATAAAGTCCAGGATTTCCTGTTTAGTTCCATTTTAGGCTTGGCTTACTACTTATTTGAGATCAAAGCAAACAAGCATAGGCCTATGGCTTCCTATGTGTAGGCCTACGACTGAGTTATACGACTGAGTTATAACAAGCCTAGCTTAGACCTACAGTAGTTATACCAGTGCAACCAATGTAACCAAGATTCTAAAGTCTGACTGCAGCTGGGCTGAGTTAGGCCTATTGGACCTATATGCAGACAATTAGCTGTGTATCTCAATCATAGGAATTGAAGTTGAATATGGCCATAAGAAGTAGCCTACTACTAGTACTACTATGGGCATAGCAATACATATTCAAAGTGGCTATTCTTACGACTAGTCGTAAGAATAATTTCCGACTACGCATGCGCAGTTGCTATTTTCACGACCAGAAGTACTATTTTTACGACGAGGAGTAACAATAATTTCAGGTTAGGGTTAGAGTAAGGGTTAGGATTGAGGTTTAGGGTTATGTTTATAGGGTTAGGGTTACCCCTACTACATGCGCAGTTGCTTTATTTACTTTACTGCGCTTGAATTTGCCTTTGTCGTAAGAATAGTTTAATTGTTACAACTAGTCGTAAGAATAGCCACGGCCATACATATTACTAGGTCTAATGCTATGCATGAAGGCCGAGACTGTCTATAGATAAACAGTCCTTCTCAAATTCACTCGAGCATTAAGAATTTGTTACTTGATAAACTACCCCAAATACTGCCACTAGGATTCATCCTTGAGCGCACCTAATTAATTCACCAGTCAACAAGTATGATTGTAAACATAAGTGCTCTGAATCTAATGGCCAGCACTACTTTCCTGTGCTTGAAGACATGTTTGGCTTGACCACTGAAATAATACTGTGTGTGTTTAATCATGAATTTGTGCAGAGGAGCATTAAGTCTGCCTAGCATTACCAAATGGGGTAAATATCCAATATCCCCTTTTTTGGCCAATAACAGGTCGAGTCAGTTGGTATTGCAATAAGTATATGGAAGATGGTAATGGCTTAGCCTAAGATACTCCTAGGGTAAGCACCTAGCATGCTATGCAACAACGCTTTGATTGAAGATTTGTTAACAGACTTATCAGCCATAAGGCTAGTTCTAAATTAGCTAGGCCTTACACAGTTACAGTTTCAGCCAAAGACTCCATTAGGCCTATACAATTTGGCCTACTGCCACTGGCTGAAGTTTAAAACGATAGGGTTAAGATTTAGACTAGACTCAGTACATCAGCAGAAATCGTTTAAGTCGAAGACTATATTGCTAGGGTTTTGCAGGCCTGCCAACTCTCGCGGTTTACTGTACAACTCTCACTGCAAGTCTTCAAAATTTTACGAAAGTTTGTTATACCTTTGAGTTTGACATCAGCGTGCTCGAAATTGGGTCTGTTCACGTTTCAAGGTTGCCAAAGGTAGCAAATTTTCAAATTACAGTACAGAACTTCTATTCTAAATGAAAAATATATAATTAATATCTGCAATTCATGAATTAGAATTGACCAGACCTTAAAACTATTCTGGACATTATATTTAAGATGGTAGAAAAGTGTGACAATCTATAAATTTTCTAAAAGTTGTTCTTTTCTTAATGGTGGTGCCACTCCACCATTAATCAAACATATGTTGTTAATTTAAAGGCAATAATAATGAGTAGACAAACATGTTATTAATTCATAACCTTACTAAAAAAGATATATAAACTCTTAATAGGTTCCAAGTTCGAAACAAAGAAAAGTGATCAACAAGACATAAATTTGTTAAACACAGGCCATGCTTGTTATTATACTAAGCAATACATTTCAATGTGTAACGCGCAGGCACACAAAGTTCTTAGTAGTTGCATATTTGCACGCACTGTTCTGGCCTTCGGTTAAGCATTAGGAGTTGAGACCGTTAACTTACTTAGCCCGATCTGATATTACAAGATGACTTCTCCTGAGCTGGATACCGATGAAGAGTACATTATCATTGGAAAATATCGTTCGTCAGGACTGTGCCCTGAAAATTCAACATTAAATCTAAGAAGATCGATACGGAAAAGATCAAAGAGTTTAGACTAACGGGAGCAATAAACAGCCACCGAGCTTTGTGCTGAAAAGTGTGAGCAGTAATACTTTTAAATCAAGAAAAGCCAAAATCATGCATTTTAAGTCATTGAAATTAAAAAAGCTTCACTGTCCAGTATCAAAAGTATTTGCAAACTTTGATACAGCATTCTGTTCTGTACAAGAATTGTTGATTGTACGCACCTTATTAGCAGTGTAAGAATACCTGCTTTTAGCACATTCGGTCATCGAGTAATCTTTTGTTAACTTTCAATAAGTATTTTTCAGCATGATTGGAAATCCTTAATAGCAGTATATTGTCTACAAAACTCAGACATAAATCACTTGAACATCAGTTGGTATGATTGTGTATGGTTCTGAATGCTATTTTCCTTTTTTTTTAGGTGGGTGTGGATATGATTGGACCCCTTGCAGAGACCATCAATGGAAATAAGTACATCATAACCCTATGTGACTATTTTTCAAAATGGCCAGAGGCTGTTGCTGTAAGAGACAAAACAGCATAAACCGTTGCAAACTTTCTGTTTGAAATCATGGCC
The DNA here is from genome assembly GCF_037975245.1 of Apostichopus japonicus. NCBI lineage: Eukaryota > Metazoa > Echinodermata > Holothuroidea > Aspidochirotida > Stichopodidae > Apostichopus > Apostichopus japonicus. The sequence goes on from NC_092572.1 coordinate 15,016,651, forward strand.
AGGTATATATCCATCTACTTTGTTTTTACTTTACATAACATATTTTTGAAGTTAGTTATGCAGACCTGCATTTGTTCTCAGTTTTACCTGTGACCCAGAAAGCGGCCAAATGGTTACAGGAATTTCTTGAAGTTGTTTTATAAGTTAATGTTAATAAAATGTTAGTGGGATAACGGTCAGTGCATCCAAGACCAGGTGTTATCTCAGTACTTAACTTACTTGTTTTGAAAGAAGTGCTAAAAGATTCTCCTGATTAAACCACACGGCCACTCTGAAGATGCCAATAGTTTACTGCATTACTCATAACCAGTTCTTTAACAACTTGTTTAATTTTTCATTTATTTAGATTTGGGTGCATGAAAGTTGTCATCTCAGACCAAAGAGGAGAATTTGTTAATTCTCTGAACAAGTCCCTGTTTGACATGACAGGGGTGGGCCACAGAGTATCCTTCAGCTACCACCCACAGACCAATGGGCTGGATGAAAGATTCAACCAAACTCTGCAAAATGCAAATGTCACTCATCAAAGTTGTCAATCAAAACCAAGATGACTGGGATGAAACACTCTCTTCCATTCTCATGGGGTACCGTACAGCAAAACATGGTTCTACAGGTCTTCCTCCTTTCGTTGTGATGTTTGGAAGGTTTGTAACAATTCAAACCTACCATTGCTGAATAGAGGTTTACATTTGTAAAGGTCATATACGGAGAAAAGCATTCAGGGACAAGAGAGTTTGGAAAAATCCTGCATAGCTACACTGATCCTCTATAGGATAAAATCTCATTTGACACATCCCAGGTCCTGGGAAAAACTGCTTAATAGAGGACCACCAATAACCCTATTTAAGTTACAAAACCTAAGTAAGTACAGCAAGTACAAAAGATGAACATTCATTAAACTATAAAAGCATGCCAATTAATTTAGATACATGCAATTAATGCCACTGATATTGGTTTTGTTTTTCAGTTGTATATCATATTTTGGGCTGGTATGCAATTTGGACCTATAACAGCACAGAATATACTTTTGTTTTATATTTCTGCTGGTTTGAGTATGTGATGTGACTCAGATTTATGGTTCCAGGGTCTTCATAGTGAAAATAAAATATGTAAAAATTTATTTATTCTTCAGTCAACAAAGTGTTGTGAATAATTGATTGTTAATTATCTTCATATATCCAGAGAGCCATTGTTACTAGTCGACATTGAAGACTCCATTGTCCAACCAGAATCTCCTGCTGCAGCGATGCACAGCGGGAGAGGGTTTTTCAACTCATGTCACAGTCGCAGGACATAATCAAAGGTTTTGTAAAAGAAAATATTGGCAAAGCCCAAGAACGGCAAAAAAAGAATTTTGATTGAAGGTAGCAATCAAAACAGGTAATTACATAATGCTATGTTGTGCATTGAAAACTGCACTGTAGTTAAATGAATGGCAACATATACATTGTCATATGATGTTTATGTATATATGCTGGATTTTGTTTTATTCAGAGCTTCAAAGTTGGTTCTATAAGTGTTCTCGTCCGGAATGCTAGAAAGGATGCCCGAAGAGGAGGGAAAGTCGAAAACTCTTGGCTTGGGCCATATGGAGTCAAGGCTGTGAATGAGAAAGGGCTGTACACACATATTAACAGTTCCACAGGCCTTCCTTTGAAGAAGAAATTCAATCCATTTTACTTAAAGAATTTCACACAAGTAAGATTTCTTTACAGTCTTTTTATTTGGGAGGGGGGTGGTTGGGAGAGGGGGGTTGATTGGCATGATTCCTCCATAATTTTCTTAACAATAATCAGTAACTTGATGAGTTCTGTGCTGGCTTATGTGAGGGTAAGGGCTGTTGCTGTCTTCACACAATAAATCAATTTTGACTCAATGGCTTTAAAAAATGAAACATAATTGCCAACAATAAAAGAAAGAAGAATAAGTTAATTAGAAAACTCCAGTTTCCAGACAAATGTTTTCAAATATTTGATTTTATTTGCTTAGTTTCGAGAGGAGAATTTTATGTGATGTCAGTTTGAAACTCAGCAATTAAATGTTCAACTTCTAATTAGCTTCTTGCCAGATCAACTTGGTAAAACCACATATAGTAACTAATTCCTTTGGTGTAGATATCATGCATGGTAATGAGTGGGCGGGGTTAACATGAAACTAGTATCAACATGTTGCTTGACCATTACAACATTTTTAATCTCTGGTTTATTCTGCTGATTGAATGTTTGTAACGGGGGGGACCAAAATAGATTTTAGCTGACGTTCTCTTGTTAGCTCCAATCTGAAGAATGGTAGGTTGGTTTGAGGTGATCCTTGCAGCAATGATGAGCTAAGGAGGGTCGTTATTGCTTTTGGTGCAGATATTGTGCAACAAAATGAGTGGGCAGAGCTTAACATTAATAACTGTTAGCTCCAATCTGAAGAATGGTAGGTTGGTTTGAGGTGATCCTTGCAGCAATGACGAGCTAAGGAGGGTTGTTATTGCTTTTGGTGCAGATATCGTGCGACGAAATGAGTGGGCAGGGCTTAACATTAAAACCTGATCTGCAATTGTTCACCAACCATATGTGGTATGACTAAATTTTATTGTGCTGAGCAGGTTGGTTACACAATGCAATGTTTTCAGTGCTATTATTTTGCTGCATATTGATGAGATGTGTGACAAAATAAGGTTCAGCTGAAATTTCGTTATAAACACAGAATCGGAAGAATTTAATCCATTTGAGTTGATACTTAACATAATGATACCTCATAGCCTGCAGGAATGGTCCGTCTCGTTTTCTTGGCAGATATTTTCCACTTTCGCCCATGTTTGTTGCATCTCAATCATCATTTCCAGCTTTTTCTAATATTTGTAGAGCCTTAATTACTATTAAGTGTGTGCAAACCCCCTTCCCTCCCCCCACACACAAACAAACGCATACACAAATTACTCATGTTACATCATGGAAACCATAATGCATTTTACCTTGGTTGATTTTTCATATTGAACAAACTAAATATTAAGAAAATGTCCCTTAACATATTACTTAATTCAAAAGGGAATTGCGATATAGCATCATTTCGTTAATGTTGCTTTACCATTCCAATGTTGTTGTTATAGGAGAAATGATATACTGCTTAAATCTTCATGGTGGTGGCAGCAACCCAATGAGATTCCTGGCTTGCAGCCGACATTATCAGGAACTTGGCCAAAGTTGGTTGAGTTGATAATCTAACACACTGTCTAGACTGAGTTTGCAGCAAGAACAGCCATCAAATGACCATTTCCCCAAAGAGTGGTGTAGCTGGGAACCACATTGCACTTTGCATGTGTGGTTGGAGTATTAATTTTATACAGGTTGTAAAACACTGCATGAAGTCACATTTATTCTTTCATCAACATTGATTCTTTCATCACAGAAATCCTCATACAGGCATAAATTTCCAGAATAGGGACTGATATTGACCGACTTAAATTTCATCTGATCTTGAATTTGGTATGACCTCTATGTATTAACATATTCCTTAATTAACAAAGAAAAAAATGCAAGTTTGTATTCAATATCCAATAAATGTCTCGGAGCGTTTAAATTTTTTATTGCAAGAAAGAATTTTTTAACAAAAGGAATCGATATACATATGAACATATCCACAGTGTACTAACACAAATAATTGCTGACCTGTGCTGTGATAGGTTGTTGAATATAGCTGTTGCATGTAATCCATAAATTTAATTATTCTATATTTCAGGAACTTGCAGCCAGTATCATCAGTACAAACACACCAGATGAGGTTAGCAGCCCAAGTTTGAATATGATTCAAATATCCAATAGAAGAAATTTGAATTAAAGGTAGTCTGTATAGGCAACAAATTATAGCACACTTTTCTGAAGATTTCAAAAATTACATTCCTTGAGATTCTTATTTCCAGATTGGTCTCAGACATTCTAAATGAACACACAAGATGACTGAATGTCTCAGTGAGGTAAATTTCCTCCATGGTGGTAATGACAACAATTTAAAATGTTGACCAAATGTGACCGTATTGGAACTTTTGGCATATTTGGGGCCAAACAAACCTCTGCCCCCCTGCACAATTTCCCACCCCAACCTATGTTCTATATTTCTCTTTCACAATATATGTTACCTTCTTACAGGGAGAAACATGATCAAGGTCAATACAGCCCCACAGTTATTGCATATATATCCAACTCTTGCAAAGAATACTGGTTTTTCTATTTCAAATTGAGTTTTCCGTTTCATTATTTTATGGATATAGATCCATGTTATTGTGAATTTCTTGATCGTGGAAAATCACTGGCCATGCTCGAAAAGTCACATTAAATATTGTTAAATGTTTTTATTTCAGGAACAAAGCAATCCTGTTACTGTAAAGGTAAGTAACCTAAGACAACCCATGCAGCTTTAGAAATAAATTCATTAAGGCAGGGATTGCAAGCTATGGAGGTGCAAGACTTCATGTGACTTGATCCTCCCCACCTGGAAATGTTGAAAAATGGAAGACTTTTACTGTGCCAGGACCATATCCTTGACAAACTTCTATGCCTGGAGAAGGGAAAATCCCAACCTATATGGGCACAATTGCAAGGGGCATTTTGTGATATTCCAACCCCATCCCAAGGATTGGCACTTATTGCAGAATATCATAATTTTCACTTCAACAATGAAGGTTTTAAGTTTTATTATCCCCCAAATATACTAGATTTCCAACATGGGCACTCTCTTTGTCAAGTTCATGATACCTCTACTCCTTTCTCCCAGTAGCATATTCCAACAAATGGTTATTAAGATATGATGTGTTTATCATTTTACTTGATGAGAGTAACTTTTCAGCTACAGAAGCTAGTGACAGACTTCCAAGAAAGTGCTTTGAAACATCAAGCAATCATAACAAAAATAGATACAAATGAAGGCTGCAACCCTAAACTTTTCCACTTATATTGATGAGCCACCCATGTCAGATGTAGATTTCCTACAAATCTAAATTTTCCTTCTTTTATAGCTTCTTTGCAGCATCATTCAACACTATGATGGACATAGCTCTGAATTAATGGAAGTAATCAAAGCTCTCTTCCATGCAATTTCAACCTGAACTTCATGGGCCTCCTGTCTCGCAAGGTTGAAACAGATTCTTCCAGAGTTTGATTCAACTGCACAGGAGGATGCATTAGAATTCCTTGGTGTAGTTTACATCATCATCATGCACTTCCTGTAACCAAAGCCAGTGCAAACTTTTAGATGAGTAAGAGATATAGATCGTTCTGTGAAAAGCATCAAAGCAACCCCCCAAAAAATAAGTGAACTTTTCAATGTATTATTTAAATTTATGCCATGTTGGCCCAAATATTCAAATTTGGTCACCTTTGGTCAAAATTCTATAAACTGTTTCTATTACAACTTTTGAGGAAATTTACCTGACGGGGACATTCAGTCATCTTGTGTGTTCATAAAGAATGTCTGGATTTGGACTAAGGGCCTACATGAAAGTAACTTGTTAAAAACTTCTAGCAATTATAGCATCCTATAATTTGGGGCATATACAGACTACCTTTAACATTGAAACTGATTGGGAATTTGCTTAGGTTTGCAGGGAATTAGTCATTTTTAAAAGAGGTATCATGGCACCAGTTAGATCTGACTGATAAACTTGCATCAATACAATGAGGATGCACATTTTGTAAGGCTGGGTTTAGATGATAGTCTGTATCTGATTTATAAGTTTGTTGCTCTTAATAGTAATTCTGATAATTTTAAGTGAAAGCTGAATGAAAGTTTTCATTTATACCTGATAATCCAGAGGGTAAAGGAACAAATGGCAATTGCAATAGAAATGCAACATTGTTGTAATGAGTAACTTTTTTTCCTTTCCAGGTACTTCTTCTTACATACAACAAATGAGATGAAGTGGACTTCCTGCAATGAGACTTGGCACTGTCGGGCAAACTCATATCCAGTAATTCCAATATATCCTAGTAACAAGGGCTATATGTCATGCTTGAGTATGCAGGGGCACCTTGAGGTGTGTCTAGATTGCAAAGATCTTGAAGGCTTTTGTGAGTCCTGGTGAGTTCCTGCAAACTCCCTGTTTTTGTCATATTGTTTTCATTCCATGCTGTTTTGTGTTATGTAAAATTGTTTCAATATGTAACACAATGCATTTTTGTGAAGTAGCAGTATGTGTGTTTATGAGTGTAATGCTAAGAGCCTGTCATTACGATAACTCAATAAACTGACAAATGAACAGAAGTCAAATTCTGAAACTATTAGTGATGTAAGTTAATGGCCAGAATTCATACGTTGGAAATTTTCAGGTTTAGAATCCAGCTCGAGTTGAAATGATCCCATTGAGCAGTTCTAAATACTGTATACAGGCATCTTTTCATATTGACTGTAGATCTCTGGTGTTATGTCTTTCACAATTTATTAAGTGTTGTGGAAAGAGTTAATTTCACATAGGGTGACATGTATATGTGAAATTAATTAACTAGTTAATTGTATTTAATCGTCCAGTGCGACGAAATTACACTAAATCACCATTGTCGCCCTAAGTGGTGAGTTTATGCTATGTCGTCCTAAGTGTTGTGAAAAGAGTTAAATTTACCTAGAGCAAAGATGTCGCCTTAGGAGCTTTATGTGCAATTCGCTATTTTTTAATTAAATACTTTGGTATTTGGATTAGGCAGAGGGATTATTATAAATAGCACACCATCAGTCCGGTTCTCCTTCAATACTTCTCTCCAGAAAGGACACAATTTTCTGGCCAATGGTTCAAGAACGGGATTGATAAAGTACATCGTTTGTATTAGAAACCATTACTTCATCTAGCCAAGGATGTGAAGAATTATTAGTCTCCAGTAGTTCTTGATTCAGTGGTTCATATTCAATTCATGTTGAGTTTTCAGGAACTATTACCAGTTATGCAACGAGTCAGGGCTAGAATCACTAAATTTCAGAGAAATAAAGTAACTCAAACACAAGTTCATGGACAGTCTTCCCATAGATCTAGATTATGCAGTGACCAAGACCAAGATTCAACTCAAACGTAGGTTTCATAAAAGTGATATCTTTATTAAGTATCTTGATAGTCACTGACTTTTTCATGTTTGCTGATAGTGGTTGTACCAGATGTCATTGTCTTAAACTCCACAAGTCACAAAGTAGCATTAATATTTGGCATAAATTTTTTTCTAATAGGGTCGTGAATGAGTGGAATGGTTTGCTTGAGAAAATTGTACTCGCAAGTACTGTAGTGTGAATGGGTTTAAGAATGCTTTGGACAAGCACTTTAAGCATGGTAATCGGGTCTGATCGTTTGTGTCATCAGTTTTCTTCCATCTCCTATAGGGTCTTTGATGGGGACTTGAGTGTCCCTCCTGATCCTTTTTCTTTACTAAACTAATCTAAATTAATAAGGTCAAGCATAAAGTATGTGTGCTGTAGGCCTACGCAATTGCAGAAGCCAACCTTCTTAACCTTTTTGAACTAGCACTTTTAAGGTTAACTTAACCTTTTAGAAGGTAAGCTTAACTTTTTCTTTGCAAATGTAACACGAACACGATTGAGCAAGAGTCGTGCCAGCAATGCCGCTGCATGAGGGAAATTCACAGTGACAGAGTAAATAATTGCTTTCCCACCCACAGATATATAAAATATATAAAATATAAATATGTTTATCAGCTGGTCAACAGTTATTTAAGGTATCATTTAATTGTTTTCATTTACTCCATTAGTGGTCTTCCCTTTTCCAACAGCTTTACTGGAAAGACTCTTGCTCAGCCGCATTACACAAATACTTTACGAACAGAATACTGCAGATAGCTGATCGTTAACTATGTTAGGAATCCACATGCAGTTCTGGTTATAAAAATAGTAAGAGACAAGATCTGTTTTTCAATCTATGTTTATGGTTAACTACGATTAAGAATAATGAATTGTAATTTTAATAAATGAGCCCTTCAGTACTGATAACCAGGATTTTAGTTACCTATTTTTTCTTTCTTTACAGTACAGAAATGCAGGGTTGCACTACACCATTTCCCACAGAGGAAGTATGGCAGAAAACAGGTGGAATTTTACATATAAATGCCAAAAATGTGCTGGACAGAAAGGTTCAATAAACTTTTGGAACATTGACACCTCATTCACTTACATGAGGAAACCTTTTCTCATAGATGTTGACTAAACAGTTGTAAGAAGATTAACATGTAGAATTGGTTCTGAAACTAAATCAGTATTTATGAACTCCTCACATCTATGATCTCACCATAAAAGAACAGAAACAAGTTGTTGAGTTTGAAGAGTTAGCAACTTAAAATAAGGAAAAAGTTTCATATTCAAGAAGAAATCAAATTTCAACTTTATGATAAAATATGGGATGATTGCATGGGTAGGTGTGAAAAACCTCTCAGCTACCTCAAAGGGGAAAAGTGAAAGTAATACCCATCACCTCAGAGCTTATACCATCACAGACTTACACTCACTAAGTAGTACATGTAGCTTATTTGATAGGGAAGTTGTAGATCTGGTGAGTAGCCTACTTCTGTGCAGTGTAGCAGAGCAAAAGCAACAGAAGTTTAAGAGCATATATTACTACTCAATGTGGTGTAAGAATCAGCTGAACTGAGCCCCAAGCTGCATTCAGAATAAGCTTAGGCCTATATACATTTAGACATATGGAACTGGAAAGCTCACACCTTTACAATGTCAGACCAAGATTGGATGGCATGGGCTGATGACATAAATGAAAAGTTGACAAAACATACATCAGCCCCAGCAAGTTACACAGAGGGATGCAGAATGTGGACAGGTGCCTACACCATCAGTAAGCCAGGGGCACCAGCATATGGCATTATTTTCACAATGCTAACCTGGCAGCTAAGAGAAGAGGCAGCAGGCTCCACATTCTGACATATATGCTCTTCAAAGTATTGTGCAAAGTAAAGAAATCTTAAGGACCAAACCATTTGACATCTCATACATATGCCACAACAGCCTACATGTGGAGAGAGGTGTCACATCTCTCAACAGTGTCTTGCAGTGAAAAATCAGCAGAGAGCCTTGAAAGTTTGATGGCACTTGCCAAGTTTATGGTCATCAGCTTGATTGCCTACTTCCCTGACTGAGTGATACTGTTTTAACTCATAACAGTGAGTGTGGATAGACTCAGTTTACAAATTACTGGCATCACTGATAAATATTGTCATCTTCATCATCAGTGTAGTTTTTCATCCTAGAGTAACTGGTCATGAATCAGTTGATCTTTCTTATAGATACTGGACTGGTTTATGTTTTTAGTTCTACCATGTAGCTTGTACTTTCTCTCTCTGAGTTGTGCTCTCCTCCATCTGTATGCTCTGCCTCTCTTACGTAATTCATCACATTGCTGTTTTCTTTGCATCTATTTCAGAGTCTGGATACATGGACTATTTGAGCTCACCTTTAATACTGCAGCTTCCATCTTCCTGGCTATGGTCTCTTCAGGCACATTACAGTATATGTTATGTGTATGGAACTGTAGTCCCTGTACTGACCAATGCACGAAAGTGTGGTACTATGTTTTGGATTGGTCACAGTGAAAGCCTTATTAATGACATCTGCTTTTGAGTGGAAGTCTCAAAACGAGTGGACCATAATCATTTGCTGCAGGTGGGTGTCTCAGATATTTTGTTTAGCTTCCTGCTGTCAGTGTGGGATATTAGCAGAGAACCCTTTGCGCATTTGGCATACATGGAAATGTGTACTTCCTGCCCCTCTTGCATACAAATGAATGCTTTTGGCAATATAAATGATTTCCACTGTAGTACTTTGCAAGGCATTCTAAACATGTTGATAAAGCGCTTTTGATATTTCAGATATAAGAAATTTATTGACCATAAAAATTGGCATTCAGTCCATCTCAGTAAAACAGACAATAAATCAATCATAAATACTTCGAAAATACATAAAAATCTGATTCCTAAAACGAAAAATTAAGACTACTATGTCCATGTTCTGACACATATATTTGGCCTATTTCCTACATAATTCATTGGCAAGATTGAGAATAGCCCTTTGCAAGAAAGAACGCCTGTATCTCTCGGTTCAGCATCTCATGACAATTAGTCTGCCTGTTTGATTGCTGTAATCTACCCGATGCCCCAGAGGATGTTGGGATGACATGATTGACTTCATATTACTCTGTGATACTCTGACAAGCTACTCATCTACTGAACTGAGGTCATGTGACCGACATATTTTCCTTGCTTTAGAAACTAGTCTACTTAACTTGGTCATGTCTCTAGCAGTAGTATTTTCACCCCACGCTGCTAAACAGAATGTAATGGTGGTCTTGATTGCTGATTTTAATATAGAACAGAGAAATAAGAGTTGGTCTAGTCCGAATAAATTAAGCTTCTGTAATAGGAACATACGCTGATTAGTTTTTGCTAGAATACGTTTTACATGTTCATCCCACTCTAATTTATCAGTGATGGTTTCTCCCAGGTATTTATAAGATTGTCAAGCGCTTCTTAGTCACAGTTTTTGCAGGAACATATCAGAGGAGAATACTGCTTTAATATAGTCAGTGCTCTGCGGAGTGACTTGAGTAGGTGAACTTGATCTAACAGGTTAAGTTCACTTTCAGAATGAGTAGTTACAGCCATTGTACTACTGAACCTTTTACATGCCTTGCCATCAGCATCAGTTGTGAGACACTTGACCATTAGTGGATTCTTACCTGTAAGTAATTTGGATTCACAAATCTTTCCACCATTTTGTTCATCTCCGAAATAGGGCATCTTTGCTGAACAGCCCTCATTGTCTGGACTTTGTACCTTGTGATCCCTTCTTCTTTGCATTTCACCCATTAAGCACAACTTGTTACTATGATGGTAACCAATAACAAATGTATCCATGGTGACATTCGCAACTATTACATCTCTGCATTGGCTTGCAGGAGCAAATGGAGTCTTACTTCTTGCATTATACGTAGAGGGTTGTGATATTGATGATCATATTCTGCCTGAATTGGAAAGTCTTTGGAGAGGCCATGCAGTTGCAGTGTCTTCTTAATTAGAACCCTCTTTTGTGCCATATTATTTTTGATTAATTTCTTTCATTACATGTTGGTACAAGCTGGTTGTAGTGTACTGACCACAGGACTGGGAAGAGACATGCTGTTGAGCAATCTACGAGCTGCACTTGAACTGCCCACTACTCAGAGGCAGCGGGGGCTACCCGTTCCTGGGAAAGGCATCCATACCTGGCGCTCATCCTGTAGTAAGTAATGTTTATATGTACATGCTATTGTGTCTGGGCTGGGTAAAATATAATTCCTTATCCTAGGTTGACAGGGTCAGCTCTGTGCATCGTTGTCTTTGTAGAGAGTTTCAGAGTATGTTTGGACTAGACCAAACCAACTGTGAATAGGAAATAACGGCTTTCAAACAGCATGTGTGTGTATTTGATTAGATGTGTGTGTGCGTGAAGCTATGGGGTTGGAATGGGATTTATTGTGATTGGTGATTACCCAGTATGTGAACATAGAGCATTCGATATTATTTATAATTCCTTTTGAAACAGGATTACTGGAGCATGGAGTTGATGGACAAATTTAGGAATGAGAGGAACACATGCAAGCAGTAAAGAGGAGAAGAAACAGTTACGTGACACCTGTTCCACTGAAAAATAACCAAGTAGATGACCCAGCTAGCAAACAAAGGCATAAAATGTAAGTACAGGTATAACTTTTGAGAATGAAGCTCATCTTGAGGAAAATAGAAATGATTAAATAATTAACATACTTGACTAAAATTGCATTATGCAGTCCTATTCACAAATTTGATTTGATTTGTTTATCATGTGAATATATTCAATGTGATAGGAAGTCCTCTAAAAAACCTTCAGATGGCTTAACAAAGTAGAGGACTCCCTGTAAAGAAAAGGAAAAAGAAAACAAAGTATATAAGAAACAATGAACATGTTCAATTAATAAGATGCAATAATTTTTTGAATAAAGTTTCTTCTGAATGATTTTGCAGAAGGTTTATTTGTAATATTGTCTGATAGAGAATTCCATGTTTTGATTGTACGTGCCCTTAGTGATAACATCCCCATTGTAGAATTATACCTGTTATAATGTGCATTGCCTGAAGATCTGGTATTGTAATGATGAATATCACTGTTACATATTAAGTAGTCATTAAAGCATTTGGTAACAGTCCATTCCATGCCTTATAAGCAAATGTAGCAAGGTTAACCCTAATAATGTCATCAGCTTTTAAAAACTTAGAACGCTTAAAAAGAGGATTTGTGTGGTCCCGTGGTTTGGCATGTGTTATATGGCGGACTGCTCTCTTCTGTGTAATACAAATGGGATTCAGATTGGTATATCTAGTACCAGACCATATGTTACAACAATACGTAATATGTGACTGGACTAATGTCTGATAGAGAATCTTTTATATGTGTTGTGGCAGATAATGCTTAGGCTTAGCTAAAACACCGGTGTTTTTTGCAACTTTTTTACAGACAGTTGTAAGGTGGTCACACCATTTAAGTTAATGATCTATATATACGCATAAAAATCTAGTACTATTGACTTGTTGTAGTCTTTCACTACCCATACTAATATCAGCATTCCATGTAAAATTTTTAGAAGTATTAAAAACTATATAGTTTGTTTTATCAATATTCAATGATAATTTGTTGCCAGCGAACCAGTCGCTGAACTTGTCTAATTCAGTTGATACTTCAATATGAAATAAAGTTCTCGATTGTGATACGAAGAAAATATTTGTGTCGTCAGCAAACAAAACAACTTTAACTTTATCAGAAACATTGGTAATGTCATTAACATATAGGATAAAAAGCAATGGACCAGGTATAGAGCCTTGTGGCACACCACATTGAATTCTCTCCGGTTGGGAATGAGCATTTTTGTAGAATGTATATTGGTAGCGGTTTGCTAAGTAATTGTTGATCCAATTAAGAGGGGTTCCTCTTATGCCGTAACGGTGTAATTTATTAAGCAGAATTGTGTGGTCTATTGTGTCAAAGGCCTTTGAGAGGTCCAGGAAAACCCCGACACAGGTACTATTCTTGTCAAGATTACTATACAAATTGTCAATGGCATCAGCTAGTGCTAGCTCAGTGGAGTGTTCAGGACGGAATCCATACTGTTCCTGGCATAAAATGTTATATTTTGAAATAAAGTTAAAAATACGATTATACATAAGCCTTTCAACTATTTTGGAAAAACATGATAACAGTGATATAGGTCGATAATTTTCAAAGTTTTCTGAATCCCCTTTCTTAAAGACAGGGATGACCTTGGCAATTTTTAGCATATCAGGAAAAATACCGGTATTGAACGACAAATTACAAATGTGGGTTAATGGTTTGGTAATAAATAGGATAACTTGTCTTACAATACCAGGCTTAAAATCATCGTATCCAGCTGCTTTATCGGGTTTCATGCAAGAGGCTGCTGTTTTTAACAACTCCTCCTCACTGACAGGATGAGAAAACATGGAATGAGTGTTAACATCAATGTTCACAGATTCCTGTGATTTACGTTTGTGGTTGATTTTACTTGCCAGTGATGGCCCCAGATTGACGAAAAAGTCATTAAATTTATTAGCAATGTCATGGTCGGTGTTAATCTCTTTGTCACCATCCTTGAAAAAGAGGGATACGATGATTGTTTACGACCTTTATGGAGTAGTTGGTTAATGGTATCCCATGTGCCTTTTGGGTTACTCCTCACATTATCAAATTTATTGTTGAAATATAATTTTCTAGAAAATTTGATAACCTGATTGACCTTATTGCGATATTGAGAATAAATAGTTTTATTTACACCAGACAGGTTCTTAATATGTCTTTTAAATAGCTTATCTTTTCTTTTGATAGAAACTAGAATACCTGCAGTAATCCACAGGTGTCTCTTTCGACGTCTCTTAGATTTGGTGACGCATTGCTCAGGAAAGCATTGATTATATATGGCATTGAAATTGTTATAAAACATAGAATAGGCAATGTTTGCATCAGTTTGGGATGAAACATTTTCCCAAGAAGCATCTCGGATTGTTGAGAAGAAATTCTGTACATTTGTTTTGCAGTAGTTCCTCACATACATAGGGCCCCTTTGCCTACTTTTGTGTATGGCAGTTTGGAGAAATAATGGATAATGGTCACTGAGATCGGTTACAAAGATACCAGTTATTAGTTTGCAGTCATCATTGGTTATAACATGATCTAAAAGAGTTGCAGAAGTGCAACCCACAGGGGTAGGTTTGGTAATAGTAGGAAAAAATCCACTGGCATATAGTAAGTTTAAAAGTCAGCAGATTTAATATTGTCAGCTAGATCAATATTATAATCACCCATAATGTACGCACTATGTCGTTCATTCGGGAGTTAGGTTAAAATTTTGTTTACGTGTGTCAGAATAATATGCAGTGAACTTTTTGGAGGCCTATAAAATACGCCTATGGTATAATTTTTCATTGCTGATGTTGTGTCAACCTCTATGAACATTGACAGAATCATTGAAAATGCTTATATCGTTTCTGAGTTTGCAATTTAAATCGTTGTTAACAAATAAACAAACACCGCCACCTCTCCTTTCGGGACGATGCCTTTCAACAAGCGTATAGTTATTGATATGGATTAGGGGGGATATATCTGCAGTAAGCCAGGTTTCGGTAAATCCAATGACAGAGAAATCCTCCTTCTCAATAGAGACGTAAATGTAGTTATGTCGTCTAAGTTTTTGTTAAGGCTTCGACTATTATGGTGGAATAAAGACAATATATGTTCGCTAGACATCTTGTTGTATGAAACAATATCGTAGTAATTGCATGCGATAGCTTCCTCCCCTGTTTCAAGGTATTTTGCAGCTTGCATCGCTATAAATAAGTAAATGTATAACATGATTGCCATAATCTTTGCATAGGTTCTGCTGAAGAATCCTTTGTTCTGACATTTCTTGCTCTGCTGAGATTAGGAATAAATGTTTTCTTTTCTAGTCTGATAGTTTGAAAGCCGTCTTCGTCTAGGAATATTTGCCTTTTGTGGGGTTGGATGTTTCCCCTTTGTGTGCTTGCCCCCTCCATCGGCTGAGATCCAGTCTCCAGTTGTGTTCTCCGTTGTTCTACTACTTTTTGTGTTGGCAATGTCGTCTTTTGTTCAGTTCGCTGTTGTTGGTTGGTTTTCTTTGACTCCTGGTTAGGATTACTCGGGGGTCTGGAGTTTGTGTTATTGTTCTTCTTTGCTGTTGAATCTGTGTTTTGTTCGGATTTCTGTGCCCTGACCTTGTTAGCTTCTTGAATAGCGTGATCATCCTGTTCAACTGACCCAATGACTACTCCCTCAGACTGATATTGTGTTTCGTTTTCATGTGTATCTAGGGTCGAGCCAGCGTCTGTGTTGTCATGGCGATACTCTTCAAACATCTCAGGACAATTAAAACTTTTATGTCTATGTCCAAGTTCTTGGCATTTAAAGCATCTGACCTTTGGGCAATTAGCTTCCCGGTGCCCTTGGACATCACAAACTTTACATTTGTAGTTAGGACAGTTTCTCCTGATGTGATCGCTTTCCAAACACAGATTGCATACTTTAGTTTGACCATTGTGCTTTAAGTTCATATTAATCCCGTTAATTCTAATTGCGTAAGGCAAGCTGTGTTCTTCAGGTAGTTCTAACTGTACATATCGTATTCCGTTCTCGATATTTGGGAATCTGGGGAAGGTCTTTCCTTTTCCATTCGCCTCTTATTTTACACCCATACTAACAAAGTTTTCCTGTTAGATCTTTGTCCTTTATGAATGAAGGTACTCCGAAAACACTAACAGAAAGGAACGTTCTGTTGACACCAGTAGAAACTGATTCCCATTCACGAGGAGTCCACTGTCCAAAATACGATCAGCTTGTTCCTTTGCTTTTAATGTGATAATCCAGCATCCCAAAGATTTCACACAACTTGCAATTCCATCTCTACCAACATCATTCATGATAGCATACAAAATCTCAGTATCTTTATATGAACTGTCAGCAACTCTGATGCTACACTCCTTTAATTTCTCCACTGTTGCAGAATCCGTACTAACAATCTTGTAGGCTAACGAACGTCGCAAGACGTCATTGCCGAGATCTCCAGCGGAAAAAGTATTCCAAAATTGGAATAAAATAAAATTTTCTGCTAAATATTGTCTCAATTAGTGTCTCAAATGATACAATTTGCAATGATGTAGTGAAAACCACACTCTATTTAACCTCGGAGATCATTAGAAAGTAGAAAATATAAGAGCTCCGTAAGGAACAGTGTTAACAGGTTGACGGTTGGTTATCCAATAACGGTTGGTTATCCAATTTTTTGACTTCATGAAGTCAGATCAACTTAAAATTGATCTCAAGGATTGGGCTTTTTGATAGGTCTATTTATATGTAGAGATATGCACTAGTTAATTGCAATTTCAGCCCTCCAAACTAGTGTAGGGATATGCACTAGTTAATTGCAATTTCAGCCCTCCAAACTAGTGTAGGGATATGCAATAGTTTATTTGCAATTTCAGCCCTCCAAACTAGTGAAGGGATATGCACTAGTTTATTTGCAGTTTCAGCCCTCCAAACTAGTGTAGGGATATGCACTAGTTTATTTGCAATTTCAGCCCTCCAAACTAGTGTAGGGATATGCATTAATTTATTTGCAATGTGACCCTTCAAACTGGTGTAGGGATATGCACTAGTTTATTTGCAATATCAGCCTTCAAAACTCCAGGAAGTTGCTGGTAAGGAACCTGAAAAAGTTTGTGGTCAGGACCATTGACAACGTGGTTTATACACACAATCAAAAGATTAATGTATATATCCAAAAATATCAGTTATTTTTATCTCAATACATTACATGTATAGAGATATTGTAACAGTAAGTGGGACTCTCTCTTCTCTTAAAAATTTTTCAGCGTCTTCATACAAAGTTCTTTTTCTCTGAAATTTCCAGAGCAAGCATATATCATATAGGCCAACAAAAGTTACTATTTTTTATTCCAGAATTGTATCTCATTCCATGACTTTTTCACCGATTTATGTCCAAATTTGGCCAAATCCCTCTGAAAAACCGTTGAACCAAGGCTTTTTTGCACACGCTACAAAACTTGTTTGTTTCCTTGTTTTTGATAATTAAGCCCCGCCTCCAAGTTTGGTTTGTAGCAGATTGGCAATGACTCAAGCCCCGCCTCCAAGTCTGGTTTGTAGCAGATTGGCAATGACTCAAGCCCCGCCTCCAATTCTGGTTTGTAGCAGATTGGTTAGGACTCATGGCAGCTACATGTTAGATATACGAAAATGGCCACCCTCGCGACCAATATCTATACTGTTGTGAGATATGCTGCTGGTACTGGTAGTGTATTGCACACTATTTCATACACATTGTCGTACTACATTTAATTTATATTAGGACTTCGTCTGTTTATAGCTCCATGGTTTTAGTAATATCAATTTAAGGATTGTACTGTTGTTCAGGTAGTTTTTCAGAGCAAGAGTCATGATAAGTTTGTTTGATTGCCCATCAGGTATTTTTGTATAATTACGTATACACATTGTTGTGTTTACAAGTTTAGGCTAGGCCTACAGTAGTGCATCCTATATTAGACTTTCATTTAGTAATGGCCACATTAGCATTGTACTGGTGGTGTTCAGGCAGTTTTGGGGCAGGGTGCAGTAAGTTTGTTCGATTGCCTTACAGTGTGTTTTAATTTTAACTTAAGTTTCCAACTTATATTTTAACTGTGACTCCATAAATTTAACATAATGTGAATGGTATAAACAACAACTATTAATTTGGAATAGAGTGTATATTGTGCATTCTAGAATGAAGCATCATTATGAATTAACAGCTTGTTTGGTATATTTCTTTAACCCCCCCCCCAAAAAAAAAGAAAGAATTAAGAACAAAAATTATAATCTATCACATTTTATTTTCACTGGAGTATGTATAAAAGAGGAGCCAGCCATAGCATCACAACTTTTATAAGACTATAAAAATTAAATAAGGTTATGTTTTATTTATAAGGATATAAGATGTATAACTATAAGGTTATAAGAAGTATGTTTAGCTTTCTTTTGAACCTGTGATGTTTGACATCAAATATTCAAAGAATTAAAAGAAAATACTAAAATGGAGAGGAACTGGGGTGGCTATAAGGAGAGGAGGAGGCCACCCATCACTTTCAATTAAAAACTTGTAATCTACTTGTACATTATTTTTTCCAAGTCATAAATCCACGAAATCTTCATGTCAAAATTATTGAGAAGGAAAAACGGGTTGTTTTGATACTTGGAAGTGTACACAGTTTTGATGGTAGTCACCACTACAGTCTACAGTAACGTACAGTAGGTCGATAGGCCTAGCTTTCTCAAGGTGGGCATCAAGAATATGGTCGAGTTGTTCGCCTCTTCTTATTTGACTGTTGTCATTGACGTCAAACTATATGACCAAAAATATTATATATATTGATAATTGTAGAGACAGAGCAAAGATATGAAACTAGGAATCGAAATTAGAACTTCCAGTATTGAGATACTGCATCATTGATGCTCTTGTTAATTAACTTTCCCTGCGTCAGTTTATCATCAAAAGCTCTATGAAGTAATAACATGTTTCATTTGTAACTTTTCTAAGATTTTGACTGATATGATGCTTTTTTTGTAGTTTGACGTGAAGTTAGGTGTTGCAGAAAATGTACTGTACGTTTGCAGTGTATGCTGAGGGCAGCTATGGAGACCAGGTACAATCAGGTAAGTTCGTTCCTTACTTTTTAAACATCTTAGGTCCAAGCATGTGTTATATTATGTGATATGCCTGCTACTACTGTACTAGATGGAATAATTATTTCAGTATGTGAACGAAGACGTTACAAGTATTCATATTTGCTTGCATTTCATTTTTATATTGTAGGTGATTTCTGTTGGTAGACAGCATAAGGCTAGATAGGTTGTACATATTCTGCGGTATTTGCCAGTAGCACCCTCAGTTTTATCACAAGTTTTTGTAGTATAAGATGGCCGTGTCCATGTGTTCGATAAAG
Organism: Apostichopus japonicus; assembly: GCF_037975245.1. Classification (NCBI taxonomy): domain Eukaryota; kingdom Metazoa; phylum Echinodermata; class Holothuroidea; order Aspidochirotida; family Stichopodidae; genus Apostichopus; species Apostichopus japonicus. The sequence continues at coordinate 15,035,724 of NC_092572.1, forward strand.
GTAGCTGTTGTGTACATATTGTTGTTGGCGTTGGTACATAATAGTATTCCATGGCATTGGGGTTAGTTGGTAATATGTACACTTAGAGTTGTAATAAATAAGCTGTATTGATTCCCTTCAGCTATCATCTATTGACAAAGCAAATATTTTTTTAGATAGTTATGGATTTTGGACAAATTTAAGATTTTATATCTTATTTTTTTTTATCATATGTCGGTTATAGCCATGATTTTTAGAATAGAAGGTTAATTTTTGACATGAGATGCATTGTGGGTTGCATGGCATAGGCATTTAAAAGAGCCTTCTACTCCTTAATATTAAAGGAGCCATTCACTCTTTAATATTTTCTGAGCATTAAAGGAGTGTTCCAACATTTAAAAGCTAGTTTATGATTTCATCAAGCATTGTTTATTACACATTTGTTTTCCTTTTCCTCCTATTTTTTTATGTAGAGCTTGCTAGTGGGGAACAAAATACCAGCGCTTAAAGAGAAAAACTGAGTTCTGCCTTCCCTTGCCATACTATATCTCCCCCCCCCCCACCCACCCACCCCCCCTTGGATGTCGCAACCAGACTTCTCTAACCACCCAATCCTTTACATATAAACAATGTCCAATCAATTGCCAGGTAGTGTTTATAGAGTTATAGAACAACAGTGTTTGTTTCAATTATCAAGGAGACTTCTCTGCATATGCTGGTCTTCTCTACTGCTTTCAAATGCTAGCTAATGGCTAACTTGATCAATTGTCTTGCATTCTTTTCTTGATATAGTTTTGCCTTCTTTTGTGTAATCTAAATAATTAAGTCACTCACTGTTTTATTTAAAGGCAACAATGAACTAAGGGATTTTTTTTGGATCAACAGATAACTTCTGGAGATGAGTGGAATAACCCCAATGTTGGATGCTTCTCGGCCAAAAGATGTTTTTCTCATCAACTTCAAAGCAGTTGCTACATATTGATAGATAGTGTTCAAAGTTAAAAGTCTGCCAAAGCAATAGTAATAATAATAATAAATCCAGACCAGGTACTAAATGCATTTAACATGTGCACACTTCGGCAGCCGCTGCTGTGAGTATCCACCTTTATAATTACTTTCATGATTCATAGAGCAGGTTCCTTTTTTCTTTACTTGGATTTTGATCACTTTTTTTTAAGATCTTTAGCTTGACTTGTCACATTTCGATTTGTTTTGATTAATACCTGGTTGACTTTATAAATTTGCTGACCACATAAAAGAAAAGAAAAAAAAGAAAAAAAAACTACCTTAAAAGCAATGATGTAATAGATTATGGAGGATTTTAAATGTTCTTTGAATATTCAATATGTTTGCCTAGCATTACCCTTCCTGCAAGTTGTTGACCAAAGCAAATCGTTAAAAGCAAAGATGTCATAGAATATGGAGGATTTTGAATTTTTTGCTTTGAATCTGACAGGTCTCAACTATGAAGTGTGGCCTATTGCCGATTAGTCAAGATGCCTTGATTTGTGGTGAGATCTCTATACTATGACTACACGGAGGTCGTGGTCGAGGAGGAACAGAAGGATCAAATCATCAGGTCCCCTGGACCCAAAAACAAGATCCTATTCTTGCGTAACCATGTATCGTCTGCTGTGGTGGGTCCATAGAGGAGGCGTACTTCCTAGCCCTCAACTGTGTAGCAGCATGTGAGATACAGGTAAAGAATTAGCTGGACTTGGTCCAACGTGGTCGGATTGCTTGTAAAACTTAGCAGTGTTAGGCCAAATGTTTTCTGGTTATGTTACAGGTTGTTCATTCTCCTCCATTTCAGAATATTTTGGAGACCTGTGAAAGTTACAGAGTTTTCCTTTTTTAAGCTGTTTTTTAAAGAGCCGGGAATGGGTTAAGGGGGGGGGGGAAGGGGTTAGGGTTGAAAATGGACAAGATTAGTCAACTCGAAACACAAAGTAAATGGTATGGATTGAGTTAATCTTTGTTATGACCCTCTCCTCTGAGAAAAGTTATCTGAAATTTTCAAACTGTTTCCAAACAATATAATCAATTTGGGATTTTTATTGTCTTGGGAATGATTGTATCTCCTAGCCTACACTGAACTTGATTTTGCCATTAGCATAGTCTACTTCTGTATCAATATGTAGTCATTACAGTACTCTCCTCAACTCTCTCCACCCCCGAAGATTCCGCTTCTGTACAAACTTTTGTTTGCTATTTCCTGAGTCAAACTAGGCTCTGAGTAACAGCAGAAAGCCACCCGCAATAGCAAAGCCTGCTCCATGAAATGAAAAGAAAATAACAGCGGTTGAAAAGTATGTTTGACTGGAATAATTGCTAGTCTTGATGCGACTTGCCTACTCCAAATCGGATTTATGGATTTGGATTAAGGCATAGTAGGGGATGTTTGCTTTCTAACATGTATGTGCACTAATAATGTTGACATTCAGCGATAAAGTTCCCGTAATATTCTTTTTGATGTCTGACCCCAAGGGCAAGGTTACCCACCTGGGAGATGTGTTTCATTATTGACCTTGGAAACCAGGGTCTTTTGGCTAATGTAAATCCTTAGAAAAGCTACCAGTTGAAACTGTGGGAAAATTTCCCTTAGAGATCATTCATGAAAGTCATAATTGAGTTTTCTATTTGTATGTCTTGAAGGTTCAGCAACACACTTTACTAGTGGGTTAGGATTTCAAGTGGTGGGGGAAGTGGGGGGTGTTGATGGGCAGGAATGGGAGTACTTGGTCCTCTCTTCTCCCTGCAGCATCAAGAGTTGGTTGTCTGGGTTTTGTCAACCTACAATTTTATCAATCGGTGTGTGTGTGTGTTTTTTTTTGTCGAGTCTGGGTAACAAACAATGGTCATTACAAAGCGTATTATCTGCCTTCTAATAAAGTTACCCTTACCTAACACGAATATAGTCGATAAGTATTCAAAAAGTATTCAAAGATTTCCTTAGTATTCAGAAAATTTACCATATAACACACAGTACAAAATAAGTATTCCAATACTAATACGAATAACTATAAGCCTTCGTCAGAGCCAAAATATGTAAATGAGTGAAGTATTCGAATACCTATTAGGTATTCAAATAGGTATTCAAATAGGTATTCGAATAGGTATTCGAGTAGATTTGGAATAGCTATCTGAATACTTAATTAGCTCATTTACATATAAGTATTTGCTAATTTAAATAATTCCGCTCTGATGAATACTTATAGTTACTCGAATACTTATTCGCTAGTATTCAAATACTTGTATGCTAATTAGTTATTTTATGAAGGCTTAACAGGTTTCTGAATACTTACTCGAATACTTATTGAATACTTGTATGCTAATCAGTTCCAAGTAAGGAGAGTTAGGAATTTGGCCAGCTTGTTGTCCTAGTTATTGATTAAAACTCTCCAAACAAATAATGAGAATAACCAGAATTCTGAAGTCTCCTTTTTTATTCAACAACTATAAAATTACAAAACAAAACAAAAATAAAATACAGCTTCTTCAATTTCATGTATCTTGGAGCATTCGTGCACTTGTATGCAAACCGTTTGTTCATCTCTTGTGGCTGTGGCTCTGTCCACTGGTTTCTGCCACACATACTGTGAATGTACTCTGAACATAAAACAAATAGAAATAATTAATAATGATAGGGCACAAATATACATTGGCACAATAACCACCCACCAGAAACGGAAAATATAATATATAATATTCAGTGCATAATACAGGGACGTCGCAACGCGGGGGAGAGATGGGTGGCTTTAGACCCCACTTTTTTTGCAAGCAAGCATGTTTACACATGTCTTACAACATGTCACAAAGTTTATATATAACCTTACTAGCCCTCCCCCCCCCTGTAATAATTATTAAAATGATGAAAAATTTGGCTCCTTGCATATAACCACATATGAAACACAGAAATGTAATCACATTAAACCCTGCATGCCCAACACTTAAATGTTTTGCATTTTTATAACGCTATTTCAATGGTAAGTAAAATCTCTGTAGTACGGTAAGAGAAACGTCAGACTTGAACGTGAAGTTTGACTAGGTAAAACTAGGAAAATCCAAGTACTTGAATGTCCAAATAATTACCAAACATAGGCATTGCCCCATGCACCCATAAGAATAAGCTTAACTGTAGTAACCCTATAAGTTTAGGCCTAAACAAGAAATATACTACACATATAGCCTTGTCTTATTTTAATTTGATTTTTAATTTTATTAACTGCAAATATGCTGTTTATCGTGGCACAAGACAGGAGAAAATTAGAAGTTGAACTTGGTTATTGTGCCATTGTCAGAAAGTTTCAAATGATTACACATAGAAATGAAACAGAAAAAAGGTCAACATACCACTTATTTTGATGATTTTTCTAGAATACGGCCCCTTTCATCTCCACTTTATCAAGCAGACTGCATTTTCAGTTGCATTTTCTTTGTCCATCACCGACTCCACTAACTTGTTGATCTTTCATCCAATAAATAACACATTTTTGAGGCTTGGTCTTCTTCGATGGGTCAACAATATTTTCCATATTCTTGGATAACTGCAGCAAGTTCTGAACATTCATTATTGGATATTTAGGCCTAGGCCTATCGCTGTGGGATAAAATTTATTTTCTTCCAAGTTTCAGCCTAATGTTAATAAAGTTCAGTCAGGCTGCAAGGACTGGAATAAATTTAGTCCGACTCAAAAACTGAAACATTTATTTCTGCTAACTCAAATTCAATCTGCTAATAAAAGTTGAATAACATTCAAGAGGAATAAATATCTATTCAAAAGGGAGTATTAAGCACAGAATACTAAAACAGTAAGTCTATGAATATGATCGATGAGATTTTGGAAAGGCTTCATGCAGTTTTCAATCCTCCGCGGTATATTCAAATACTGCCGCACCTGTGCACTTCACCTTGGCCAGAAAGCGTATTATAAATACTAATGTAATGACACTTACATCATGAAAGGAAAGCTGGGATGCTCCTGAGGGTCTTTGTAAGATTGATGAGCTCAGCTTGCGCCCGCAGGCGTCCACAGGATTCTGTATCAAATCGTTTGGAGAAGAGGCTTATAAACACAAACTTCCGTTTTCCTGATAGTGTTACAATGCTTCTATTGTACCTCATACATATTGTACATAATGCTTTTGCCTATTTGCTATCAAGGTGCCTTGCAGAATCCAGGCATTGGTTATATCCACCATAGAGAAAGTGACATCTTTTTGTTCATTAAAGAGCAAATTATCAAATAGCCAAGTTTGGTCCAGTTTTGTTGACAGACAAATATTTTTTTGTTGGATAGAAACAAATGAAGTATTATTGCCCAGACAGACAGTTGCTCAAATATTTGCCTGTTGAAGGAGAAGTGCATTTCTGTGTTTGTTCTGTAATGGCAGTATTTAGCTCTTTTGTCCCTTGACAGAGAGATGGAAGACAAAATGCTTCAATTGAGAAGGATTCAAAGGTTTCATCAAAAGGACGAAAGTTCAAACGGGATTTAAGCTAAAAAACGACTCTTTAGTGGGTCTTGTATTTTTGAAGCATGAACGCCAAACGGATGGTTTCTTCGGCAAATCATGTACGATGTTGTCGTCCTCTTATATGAAATTGTTGAGTTTCATTCCTCGGATGGCATATACAAGATGACAAATATAAGAATCTCCTTAGTAGTGTTAGGACCAGCAGAGCAAAGTCAGCGACGAGAAACGACAAAGGAGGAATAAGAGAGATTAAAAGAGTCGCTCGTAAGACTTGTGTTCGATAATGTAACAACAAACTGCATTCAAACGCTTTACCGTATGCTAATTATTCGTGACAGATACATGCCGTAGGCCTGGATAATGTCATCCACCTACCGGATGAAGTCAGAGACAAGGTCGGCGAAGCGACTGCCAAGGACGCAGGTGGGGTCAGTGAGACACGACACAAACTGAAGGTCGGTGAACTGGAGTTCGAAGCCATGATGAGACATTTGGACAATATGGTAAGATTTCAAAATGCAAAAATTCCAACTCACTTGGCCTGCAACGTCTGTGCAGCAGACCAACTAGCCTTATTTGCATTTAAAGATCTGGGCAGACATAGCAAGCATTTACTATGCTAATTGCCAACCGATGGCGTCGCTAGTTAACGTATGAGGTTTTTGATCATATGTGTACCAAGCTAATACGCTTTATTAAGTGAGATAATTCAGTGAGAAGTGAGTTGTAGGAAGTCAGTGTGGATAAGCAGGTAGCTTCGTTCAGTCAAAGTAAACAGCTGTGACGTATCAGGATGGTTGGATACACCATTTGATTTGATTTGTGTCTTACTTGAAACTCTAATTGTTACAGCTTGATACTCTCTTAGATTCAATATATATAGTATTGGCAAGCTCTTGACTTAATAATCAGAATGGTTTCATACGCTATTGAACATAATCCAAACTTTATCGGTTTGGGGAACTTCATGAAGCTCCCTACAAGTGATCTGTCGCACACCCCACCCATTTTGAAAATATTTTCAAGATCACCTGCATCCAAAATTGTGCAGTATTGCATGGAAATGGCATAGAAACGGAATGTTCCAATTAGTTTGTCCTGAATGCACCAAAGACAGCGAATGTGTGAGATTTTCAAAGAGATACTTGTGAAAGACTTGATATGTAATCATTTCATAAGTAAAACAGCAAAGAAGACAAAGATGGAGGAATGTTGTGCTGCTGATGTAAGATGTAAGAGTGACTTAGATCTGCAACCAGCACAAAAATTTGATCACAGGAACTTTTTAATTTGTTACAGGGTTACATAACAGGCAACGTGTACGGCCAGCCGTTTGTGAGACACAAACTGAAGCCCAAGAGCGACGTCGCCTACCCAGCAGCCTCCACCAACTTCATCTACATCTACGACAGCGAATTTGAGAAGAGCAGATACGAGTCACCGATCAAGATGTTGAACAGGAGGCAGGCAGAGGAGAAAACGAAATGGCTGAACACGCCAAACACATACTCCAAGGTGGAGGTAGCTCAAAAGTACGCCAACTGGGGAGAGAAAGGGGAAGACGAGGGCTACAAAACAAAGATACACCTGAGTAGTAGTGACATGTAATTGGTGGTAGGCACATCATCCGTTTGACAGAATCACCCGACACAATCCTTAATTTTGGACATTTGGGGACTTTGACAATTCAAGACATCGAAAAGGCACCTGCCAAGGTGAGGAAAATGTTTTGATTTTAGCACTTTCCAGAAACAAAAAAATCTAAATCTAAAATGTCCTACAGATGGAATTATCAGAAGTTAGTCATCCTTTGTTTGTTTGCTATTTATTTAGCAAATGTTTGATCTTTTCAGACGGAGAACAGGGATAGAAGGGTTGTTGGGGGGAGGGGGAAGCGGGATTGTCACCATTCTGGACAATGTGATCCGGGGCGGTGATTTGTTTCAAATATTGATGGGGTACATTTGCTTGGGTGCAGGCGCGTAGCAGCTTTCATCCCCCAAATTGTTCTCGCGCTTTGTGATATTTTGTATATTACTATCTAAGCGGAGCGCCACCATCGGTTGGCACGCAGCATACAAGAAAATTTCTGGTTTTGATAGCCCCCAGATCACCGAAAATGGCACTTCTCAGGCTTGAAAATGACCAACCAGATGAACACTTTTGCCTGAGAACCAAGTTTTTCCAAATAGTTTTTTTATTTATCCATTACCTATTTTAAGATTGACACCAGTCACACATCTGTTGGACCTCATTGCATCTCCTGTGGATCATTGCTTTTGTAGGTAATACTACGTAACGGCCCACAATACCCGTCAGCCCCACTTTTCGAGGTTTTAAAGCCCATTATTTGTTCAGAATTTGAATAAACAAATTCACTTCAAACATGCCCATAATGTTGCACAAAATATCATCTATGGACAACCAATATAGAAAAAAAAAACCTTCAACCCCTAACAGACTGGCCAAAATTGCACGAGTAGAGGGAAGTATGATGAAGAATGTTGGTCAGGGAATTTTCGAAAATTCAGACACAGTTAATTTATTGGTGAACAAATATAAAAACCTCTTATAACAGCTACTATAAAACTTTGATATCATAAAAAAAAATACAAAAAAAAAATCGAGGGGGGGGGCGGTCTCCCCCTTCGCCCCCTGGCTACGCTCCTGCGGTTAGAAATCTTGTAGGAAACAGGCCAAATGGAAACCCAGTGATTATGCGTCATCCACAACTCTTCTCTCTGGTTACATTTTTCACAGTGGGTAGGTGACAAGGACCCCAAGAGTGGTAATGCAGTCGCTATCACCGATCCACAACAGTTTGCAAGACAGGGACAAGATCATAAGGAGTACAAGAAGAAGGTTTAAACCGTACGTTGATGATGTTATACACTGTTATTTCTAATTGATTGTTTTATTTTTGTTATTTGTCACCTCTTTCTCCTTCCTCTCACTTCTTTCCCATTTTTTCGCCTTTCCCCTAATTCGGTCTTTCGAGGAGTGAATGATGTATCTGGTATGTTATAGAAAAAGTGGTAAAAAAAAAAAGATAATGTAAAAGTGTATCAGTGGGTGTTGCCCTGGATTCGTTGAAGCGGACTCCCCACGTAGGTAGGGTTCTCCCCTTGTAGGGAGCGGACTCCCCATTTAGGGAGCCATTTCCACATGTAGGGAGGGTTCACCCAAGAAAGTTTTTTAAGTTGTGCTATTTACTACTTTTGTATTTTTATGGTAGGTTGAAGCGGATGGGTGTATATTTCCTCACGCCCCCGACCCCCTTCCCACCCAGGATCATTTAACACACAGCAGACCCTTAGCAAGCCTCAAAAATTTGCTGTGAGAACTTTAAACATTCTTAAATCTCTCCTCCTTAGTATCACTATTCAATGTCCTCTTAGTGTTATTTTATGTGTCTTCTTAGTGCTATGTTATGTGTTCTGTCATTCTGACATCTTTGATAGATGTCCCAAGGAGTGTCTGCCGGTGAAATTTCCGTAACCATATTACCCAGAAATGAAAAATTGATGACATCACACCTGCATCCAACAGAACGAGGCATTTAGCACTCATGCCACATGCTCCTTGCAGCTGGTGCCAGGACCGCGGTGGCAAAAGGCATGAATTTTTAATGCCTCATCCTTAATGGCAGAGAGACTATGAATAGAAGTGTTATAATGTTACCAACGAGGATGTTGTCTACTCTTTGAATTTCAGATTAGGCAAGAGCGTTTTGGGGATAAGACGCACCCTGGACCCATCTCTGAAGTTCTGGCAGGTATAACTTATGGAGATGCATGCAGAACACAGGTGCGTTGGAATTTTCCTAGTCTCTGGCCCCCTCTACCTTCCATTCTTCTCCCCACCCCCTCTGAAATTATCTATTAAGTCCACATTCTTAAAGGATATCTCTTGTTTTAGATTATGAAGAGCAGAGCCACCCACCTATTTCTGTTTATAGATTGTTTATGATTTGCATACTAGTATAAAGTATACCGAATAAGTTCGGTAGTATGTCAGCTGATAAGGCTTTTTGTTTCATGGACAAGACCGTAATAAGTTGGTGTAGGGTTACACAGCAGTTGTACAGGTATGCTACTGTAGACAAGGACAGAATAAAGCGCCCTCGCTACCTGTTGTGTTCTAACGCGTCTCATTCCAGCACAACAGTGTCCTGTTTCATTTAAGCTTTTACACTGGTTCGAGAGTAAACCACCTGTTTCAGCCCGATGACCCTCTAGTAATATTGTAAACATTGATCAAGATCTAATAATATGGTAAAGTTTGATCAAGGTACCAGTTTACTTAAGAATAGAAAGTCTTTTTTTTTTCTGTCTGTAGTTAGGTAATAGCTTGGCTGGCCTATCCCCCAATCCCAACAATTATTTTTATGTTATTTGATTAAGCATTATCTTGACCGCACCTACCAATGGGCTGCCAAAAACTTAAGTATCCTTGCTTAGAAAAATTGTAAAAATCTTCATCATTAATCCAAAACAATCACTAAGTAATAGAAAGAGAGAAAATAAAAGGGAGGGGGGGGGGGCAATTTTGTTTTATCAATGTGCCTGGTGTGACAGTAGTTAGGATACGATTTCATGTGTACTTATTAAAGTGTGGTGAAAATGATGGATGGTCTCGACATTCCTTCCGTTAGGTTCTATGTAAGTAATATCAGTGAATGTACCACAAGAAAGTACATGAGCTACGGGGAAAAGTTGAGATATTAGCCACTCCCCCCTCCTCCCCCCACCCCACTCCACCCAGTAAAATGTGTGGGTAAATTGACACTGAAGCTAGTACTTGGACATGCCACTGGAGTTGCACTTCATGTTAAAATCAATAGGTTGAACAAACTTCCATTGATAAGATCGAATTAATTGATCAATCTCAACTTACTAAAGCCAGCTTACTCGGAAACAAATATCTTTCAGTTATGGCTTGTTTTGATATTCTTCATTAATGATTACACAAAGTGATTGGTTTTAAGTGTAGAAATCATGTCACCTTTTATGTGAGTCATAAATCAATGCTTTGCTTTACTTTTGTTGGTGAAATCGGTTTGATCAGTGCTGTTCAACCCAACCTCTACCCCCCACCTATCCCCACCCCCCAAATTGCAGTTGTTTTCGGATTGGTTTGACTAGACTCACATGTTTGAAAGACTTGCCTGCAGCTTTTGTTTACTTTTCAATTGAGTGTTTTGTTTTGAAGTTATTTTTGAAGTGATATTGGTTTCGTAAGCTTCACTTTCACCCTTTTTTTGCATGAAAAAATGTTTTTATGGTAATGTGTGTATCTTTGCTGAACATCAGAAAGAAAAAAATACAAGAAGATAATTTCATAATGAAACTATAGTTTAGAGAATTAATACCCAGGAGATTCTCAAAGAATATTATTTTAGATTTGCCAGATTTTCTGAAAACATCGGTTCTGATCCTGCCAGACTCTATGTTTGTTGTTCAGTTAAAGTAGCATTCAGCTTGAAAAATCTCCATAAAAAACCAAACCATGTATTCCATATCAAATACAAACATAAGTGATGTTTAAATGATAGAAATTACACAAAGAGGAAGTTTTAACCTCCGACTATGTCCATATTAGCTGTTAGCGTTAGTCTTTACCATGTTTTTACTGTTTCTAGCTTTAGTGTTTGGCTAACAAACAGTTTAAAACAAAAAAAATGGGGGAAAAAGTGCTCCTTTAATCTAAATTGCCTGCATGGAATATAGCTCCACTTTTAGTCAAATTACAGTAGTGCATGTCACCTTTAAACCTTGTCTTTCTTCAATCTCCTTAAACTAGATCCCCCAAAATTGCTTGACTTTCTCTCCAAACTGGGATGTTGCCTCAACCAAATAGAGGGGAGAAAGGAGAAACTGTTTTCTTTCTTAATTCAGCCATCTTTTTGGGCATTTGCTACAATGATGTGATTTTGCTGTGACGTTGTCACAAGTCTGTATTTACTCTGTCGTTGTCGTTGATGTTGTTGCAAGTTTTGGTTTTCCTTCCCCACTCGGTCGACCAGGATGTGCCACTGTCGGATTCTCGTGACGGTATGTAACCAGGCCAACAGGAATAGGAAATAAATTTAATAACAAAACAAGAACAATAGCGCATCTTGGGAATAAAAGCAACCGAAATATCATCATTTTGTCACAGTGGATTTATATTGCAGACTTGAGGTTTCCGTATTATCTATGAGGACATTATTAGAACAAACATCAGTAGCAACTGAAGTTCTCTCTCACCCTGTTTACTTCATCCATTTTCATTTTTTCTTGGTGGTGAAGGGTGATGGGTGTCAGGCGCGGCGGAACGGAAAAATTATTGGGGGGGCTAATGTGTGGAGACTATCTAAGCGGAGCGCCACCATCGGTTGGCGCGGAGCGTACAAAAAAATTTTGGGTTATTTCAAACCCCCAGATGGCCGGAAACGGCACTTCCCGTGTGTTTTATGCTGCGAATACCTAGCCCTAAAATATGGGTCAGTCTCAAGTCTGCAATTTCTCAGATTGCACGTAAAAGTCTGTAAAAACATTGTAATTTGTATATTCGATGGAGAGTAGCTATTATACTCGTAGTGTACTCGCAAAGACGTTTTTGAGTGGAGTAAGTGCAGTGGCGGAGCTAGGGGTATTGGTCGGGGGGGGCAAGAATGGCCTGTAGGGGCGCTTTCGACACTATCTAAGCGGAGCGCCACCACAGGTTGGCGCGGAGCGTACAGAAAAGTTTTGAGTAAAGATACTCCCTAGATTGCAGGAAATGACCCTTTCCGGGCCTTGCTAATTTGCAGATAAACGGAGAATAAATAGGTGTCGTCGCCATTTTGTCGGAAAATTACACCAACAGAATATGACAAATGTCAATAGGTATATGAGAGCGCAATAAAATAGTCAATAATAGCGAATAAGTAAAAAGTATATTGAAAAGCTGAAAAGGGCGCCAGCAGTCCATTTGAGTCTGTCGGGGGGGGGGCATCCGCCCCCTGACAGTATATATGGACGCTTCGCCACTAAGTAAGGGGATGTTGGAGAACTGGCTGAAATGAGGCAAGTCATTGGCCTAAGACGAAGTTGTGTTACGCTTACTGGTACTCACACTCACTGCTTCCACTTTTCACGGGGCGTGAAGACGCGGTTGGGGTGACAATGTGGTCTATAGCCAGGGGACGGGCCGAGGGTCCCCCAGCAATTACTAAAATTATTACACCTATATAGTATACGTGTGCATCGGACAGATCGACAAGTATGCATTGAAAAATGGGCAGATGCACGTTTCGGAGCCTTGGTAAATATTGGGGGGGCTTATCATGCATTTGCCCCCTCAACTTTTTCATTGGGGGGCTGAGCCCCCCCAAGCCCCCCCGGTTCCGCCGCCACTGATGGGTGTGGGGAAGTGGGGGGGTTAAATGCCACCCTGAATATTTAAAATATGCAAAATTCTTAAAACCACAGAAAGATCAAATGTAAGAGAGGATTAAGATGTCTTACTTTACTTTTCATATAGCAGAAGGGACAGAGGTGATCAGGCTAATTAGCCATGTGAAGTTGCACCTCTTTGGGCGTGTGTTGGAGGGGGAGAAATACACCAAGGGTTTCGTACAGAAATATTGCATAATATTGCCTTCACCTGGTGGTAATTAGAATTGAATGAAAAGTGTAGTACGTTAAATGCTACTTCACAAAATTGATTGATCTCTTTGGGCGTGGGTTGGAGGGGGAGAAATACACCAAGGGTTTCGTACAGAAATATTGCATAATATTGCCTTCACCTGGTGGTAATTAGAATTGAATGAAAAGTGTAGTACGTTAAATGCTACTTCACAAAATTGATTGATCTTTTAGCTTTCAATTCAGGCTTCGTCTCTGAAATGCTCTCTCAACCGATTCTCCATTCAGTGATAAAAGGACATCTGGATTCAACTTGAAGTCTCTGCTTGTTTGTTTGTTTCTGTCCTCTCTAAATATGAAAGTCTCAATATCTGTCCCATCGATGTTTTGCCATGCCAAGCATCATATATTTACGGACTAATTGCACCCATTTCGACGGTGCTGAAGTAAAACTCATTAAAGTGTTTTAAGGGAACTATCCAGTAGCTACTTGACTCGACTGTCAACTTATTTTCTATGGTTTCAATTTTTTCTTTAAATGCATTGGGATATGGGTATTTTGAGTTTTTCATATGACGTAAACACAAACAAAAATGTTGGTCATGAATAGCACACAGCTCCTCTGTTTTTACTTACATTTCAAAACTGAGTAAATTGGTTGGTTTTATAACTTGCCTCGTAGTTGTGTTCTGATGAATATCCTTCATTGTTTGTACTCACTTTCATGTGATATTTAGGTATAAAGCCCAATTATGCCTTCCATTATAAGCACGAACAAACTGTTCCCTAACCCTATTTTGGTACCATTGTGTAGTTAATAAGCAGACAATCTTGTAGGTGCATTGTTTGCCAACTATTTTGGCCGAATCTCAGAGAACGAGCGAGAATAGAAACCTCCAAAACATTATTATTCAGACCGTCCAGATGGAATGCATAGTGAGACTTTAACATCAAAGGACAAGATGTACAGTGACCTTTGAGTTAATGTTATATATTCTTTGATGGTATGATATTCCTTTTATTAACCTTATATTTCTTACATCATGGTGAAGCGTGTAAAACCTACCTTTATAATCCCCACCGGTTTCATACACAGTGTATCAAAGACTGGAACAGTATGAACTATCTTTTTAACTGTTTCCATTCATTTAGAAGATAGTACAGTATTCAAATGGTGGCCTTTACTGTAGAGTTGTTTACTCTGTTGTTCACTCTGATAGTTGAGTATAATTAAGTGACATAATATATGCTGCAAGACACTTGGGCGATATTTTATGAAGGAAGTACGTTCCTTTGTAGCTACTTGTTCTGTTTGCTATATGATCTAACTGTTAACAATGAATTATTTGACAACCTGTAGGCTTTATTTTCACACTCAAATGAGTACTTATTAATGATTACCCACATTGTTGATTATTATAGATGTGATTGAACACACAATATCACAACCTAATTAAAAGGCTTGTATTAGTATACATCTCTCTCCAGAGGCTCCAGTTCACTGTACTTTCATCAAGGGATGTCATTTTCTTACCATGTTTTCAGTTTTAGTACTTTTATCTTTTATGTTGCTGTTTAATTATCATTCAATTATGGTGTGTATGTATGCTGTTGATAAATAAAAAGGATTCCAGCTTCCATGGAGTGGTAAAATAAATAGCTGTCCTTTGAGTTTCTGATAAAGCTAAGATTTATATCAGAGCTGTAACATTATGTAAATGTGGTTTTCTGTTTCTTAATCTTGGCGTCCAATTGCACTACACATCCAACAAGTGCAGATACCCACTCCCCCCACTCCAAAGATAAGAATGGGGTTACACGGCCCTTGTAATAATAATAATGAGCAGTTATTTTTACAAAGGTTAACCAAACACAAATGTGGGAGAAGCCCGCACACGCGTATGGATCACAACTTACACTACGGGTGGCTTCCAATTCAACATTTTATATAAAATTTAGAAACTCATTTTAGATGGGAAAACTGTAGACTGCTCTTGGATGATAAACCCACCTTACATAGAACATCCTGATTGCCAAACCTAATTGCTTCAAATGCCATTGCCTTTATCCACTCGATCACAGCACCAGTGGTTCATCCTAGATGAAACCTGGCAGAGGGAGGGGGGGGGGCACCTAAGATACAGTTACAGCAACTGAAGTAGATATAACTATTGATTCTATTAAAATTTAGCAAACCTCTACTTTACCCAACCTCTACTTCAAGACATGCATAAGGAACAGATGCTCTAGAACTCTGCACAAAAAGGTAAGACTGTATTTTAAGAACAAAACCTCTACATGGATCACAGAAACAGTGAATTTCATTTAATACCTTCATTTATATTGGAGAATGGGTTAAAAATTCAGACAATTTATCTAAAAAATCTCAAATGTGACATTGTATCACAAAATTTAAGCAGTTTTTGCCAAAATTTGTTGTATCTGAAAAAGTTCATGCAGCTAGCTAAACAATTTTAGGCTGACATTTTTATGTCAAGATTCGCCCCAAGAGTCCCCCTCAAAAAGTGTAAATTATTATCTTTAGAATGTCTGTCCCATGGATATGCCAGACCTACACCCTCGCCCCCCCCCCCCCGGGTTGATCATGACAGTAGGCCTACTGTCCCGCCTAGGCCTAATGCCAGACCAACCCATTCGGGTAATGATATGTTGGTCATTAAAACAACTTTTCTGACGAGATTCGCAGCGAACTCAATAAATTATCTTGACCAACATGACTAATGACCTTAGGCCTATGTTATGAGACCATTTGAATTGTTTCGTTGTAAATGTAATGATTTCAAATGGATATGCATCTAGCATGTCATTGCTAGTTTTTTTTTTTTTTTTTCAATTAATACGTTGATATATTTTGCGGTGTTTGTCCCACATGGCTTGCCATAGACGCACACGGTCGTGGTCAAAGGTTAAGCAACGGAGCGCGAATTATGATCTGTATATAAAGCTCACGAAAGGTTACACGAGCAGTGCAGTTCGCTTCCTGGCAGCCGTTGGCTAACAATTCATACGTAATTGTAATTTGTAGCCTATTCTGTATGGGGGTTACTGCCAAAGAATGTGAATGGCAGATATATTCGCCAGCTCGAAGGTTGTGTATTAGTTTTGTGGAGCAAGTTAGTACTTCACATTGTTTGAGTCAGCGAGCGTGAGAAATTACGCTAGCCTATCATATAATAGTATCGCTTAGGCCTAACGATAGGCTAGCTCACGTAGGCACTGGCGTCTATACTAGTTGGAATGCTAATCTAGGCCTAATATGATATTCACTAGACAAACGTAAGTAAAGTAAGTCACTTTATATCTTCCGACAAAATACTAGACCTAGCTGGTTGGGCCTAATTACTTTCTGGTTAAGGCTAGTACAGTTAGGCTAGGCCTAACTTAATTAGCCTAGGCCTAAATGTCTTTAAATTCCTACCAGAGTAGCCTACCATAGCCTAGGCTATGCCATCTAGCACTTAACACTAACAGTAACACATCCTCAAGAAACTAACTCGCAGCCAGATAAATTAGCTTAGGATGAAAGCTCTCTCTCTTTCCTTTTTTTTTTCCATCATGACAGGCGAGGCCGTTGGTTTCTTCTCCAACTTTCAAGAATAAAAACGATAGTTTCCTCCCTGAAATTATTTTTAGGGGTTGAAACCAATGTTTTTCAGGGGAGGAAAGAAAGACGGCTTGGCTGTGGAAAGAATTAATTTAGGTAGTGAAGCAACTGTACGTAGTAATTAAATGTGTCTTGTGATTTAGGAGAGTTTGGTGAAAGAAAGGAACATATTTCAAAGAGACACTTGTACTTGTAGTTATTGAAGAAACTGGTAAATAGGAAAACAAGGAGGGCATACCTACTGTATAGGCTAAATTGTCTATGTTATTTCATTCCCACAATGAATGCCATACAAGCAAACAACCCATTACCACTATGAATTCCACGCATGTAAATTACCCCATGTTCGCATACAATCCTATGCAAACAATCCGGCCTATTCACACACATTTTTTATCTTCCAATCACTGAACAGTTACACAACGAAGATACCTGGTCACATTTTCTATTTTCATACTATCACAACTTTCTTTAGCTTACTGTACTCTACAAGAATATACAGTCAGAGCCTACAGAACAACAGTCTCCTCCCTTGAAAATAGTATGTTAGTTTCCTTAACCATGTTATTTTTCACCCTTAACTTTACCTTTCTCCCTTTAAATCTTTTGTTACAATTATTCCACTTACAACATTTATTCTTTCCACATAGCCTAGCCAATATGCCTCTCATGAAAAACCTTAGTTAACTCCCCTGGAAATGTTAGTTTCCAGTGAAAACGTACTTGACTCCCCTATGATGTAGGGGAGGTAAGTTACTCAACTTTTAAGTGGGAGGAAAATAACGTTGTTAGGGGAGGGAACAAATGGCCCCAGGCTAGGCCTACCACCAAATGAAAATGGGAAACCTAGGCTAGCCTACCAAAGCGAAGGCTAGATAGAGATGAGGACGAACTAGCCTATCCTAGGCTTCTTATACAAGCAACGGTACTTTGTAAAATGAAATTCTCAAGCAATTAGGCCTAGCGCTGTGGTCTAATTGATGTTAGTGATGGTTCAAGTATGGAGAAAACTCTCCATGAAAGCTGATTTTACCTAGCATATAATTGATATACATGTATTAATTTGATCAACTAGCATAATTTTGACCTGAAGCTAAGCTTAACAGTATTGGTCCAACTCTCGGCATATCTTTATCAGGTCATAGCCTTCTTTTGATGCCTAATCATGATTTTATGGTCTGCAGAACTGTTTCACTGAAACTTTGGTTATTATTAAACCAAATTCAAACTTTGCTAAGTCAACCTCTCATTGTTGAGTAATTGTCTTTAATTTGGTTTTTAATTTGAAAACATTGAAAGTTGTGAGGAACACAACTCATGGTAAACACATATTAAGAGTATTGAGAGATAAGTACAAGATATAGTATCTCTGTCCTTGTTGATATAGAATATTATTACACAGGTGCTAGAAGTCATGGAAGCACATGAGGGTTTACCATGAATATACTAATATGTTGTTGGTACTTGTGTATTGGCTGAAAAGCCAGTTTTCATCTTTGCTAAGTGTACATGTTGTAGCTTAAGTGTCGGTCCTTATTTCACTTGTCAAGTTTCTCGTTTCAAGAATGATGTTTATTTCAGACATTTTTCAATTTTCATATGTTTGATAGCAATGTCTAGTAAGGTTCATTAAAGAGTCATATTGCAAGTATTAAAAATAAACAGGCACTTAGTAACAAAAAGAGGTACAGTTTATTCATGTCTGTAAACATTCATCAAAAAGGTATCTGCATACGCAAACTGGAAGATGATCTTATGTAAAACTACTTTAAAAAAAATACTAAAATTTATTTCACACCAAAGGTATATATATACTGCACATATTGCTTTGATATTTGTCTTTACAGCATTGCATTGGCCACACTGATTCACAAGGAGACTCCATGAACTGTGACTGTAACATCCTGCTGGAGGTCTGAGACATTGAAGATTCTGTAATGCTTCCGTTTGGGTATGCAGTTTACTATAGTAACACAGAAATATTTAAGCTCTGGTATTTGTTTCGTTTATTTCTGCCATTAAACCACAATCATATACATTTGTTTATACATAGTTATATCAATGAGGCAGCAGTCAGGGTTGTTTAGGTAGTCAGGGGGAGGGAGGGGAGGAAGGAAGGAAGGGAGTGTATAAAAATGAGTCTAGTTGCAATGTCTATCTGCTTTCCAATATATGCAATCTTCTTATCTTTTACAATACTGTCTCAGGTGAAAGAAGAAGGTGAAGAAAATTGAAGGAAAATTGTGAGTCTTGGATGTCTGTAATGAAGCTGGATCAGGTTTAGAACAAGTGGTTGAAAGATCATAAACTCCACCAAATACGAGAAGATCCTTCAAGCCTGTCCTCTACAGAGAGATCTGGAAGTGTTATCTGGAGGTGATTTAACAGAAATTGGAGAAAAAGTAAGATTCAAGGAAAACATCAGTGTGAGCCAGTATCATGAACATCAGTCTTGTCCTCTCAACAGTTGATTGTTGTCAAGATCATTTCTAAATGTAGGAGACATGGTGCCTTAGTTTATTGGTATTAGTTTTTAATTAGAAATGTAGGAGACATTTTTGTGCTAAATGTATAAGACCTCAGCCTTAGCCTATTGGAACCAGTCGGTAATTGGTGTGGTGTGTTTGTATTAAATTGATAAGTTCTGCCTTAGTTTATTGATATGAGTTGCTAATTAGTGTGGTCTGTTTTGTGCTAAATTAATGAAACCTGTTGCCTTAGTTTGTTGGAATGAATTTGTAATAAGTATTTTGGTTGTCTAAAATTAATAAGAAATTGCACCTAGTTTGATGGAACGAGTTGGTATTTAGTGAGGTCTTTCTTGAGAGTTGTTCAAACCAGTGTCCAATAACTTTGATCTGACCATAAAATTCCATTTCTTTCACAAATTGCCCCTCTAGAAGAGTATACATGTTTTGTTTCACGGCTGACAGTTTGGTTGTTAACAGGGTTTGACTTTTTTACTTTTGCTGTTACTTTGAAGAAAAGTGACTAATTTGTTTTGTATTCCTCTCCTTTCATCAGAGATCTGTGGCCTATGTTGCTCAACAAGCTTGGATCCAAATGATACTGTGAGAGGAAACGTTCTGTTTGGTAAAGATCTCAACTCCACCAAATACGAGAAGATCCTTCAAGCTTGTCCTCTACAGAGAGATCTGTAAGTGTTTTCTGGAGGTGATTTAACAGAAATTGGAGAAAAATTAAGTTTCAAGGGAAACATCAGTGTAAGCCAGTATCATGAACATCAGTCTTGTCCTCTCAACAGTTGCTTGTCTAGATCAGTGCTAAATGTACGAGACACAGTGCCTTAGCCTGTTGGAACCAGTCGGTACTTTGGTGTGGTCTGTTTCGTGATAAATTAAAGAGCCTTAGTTTGGTTGAATGAGTAGCTAATTAGTGTGGTCTGTTGGGCTAAATTGCAGAGGAGTACTGTGATAATTTGTTGGTAGTTAGTGTGGTGTGTTTGTATTATATTTATAAGTTTTGCCTTAGTTTATTGATATGATTTGCTAACTAGTGTGGTCTGTTTTGTGCTAAATTAATGAGTAATAGTAATTTGGTTGTCTTAAATTGATGATTGTTGCCTTAGATTGTTGGAAAGAGTTGCCAATTAGTGTGGTCTGGGTTGTGGTAAATTAAAAAGACAGCTGATTGTTGTCAAGATCAGAAAACTCAAAGATGAGCTGATTTGATGGAAAAACACCAGCTAAGCTGGAAAGCTGCAATATACAGTCAAGGTTAGTCATAAGAAAGAAAGGTTCATAAAAATGTAATATATATTTAATTATGTTTCCACCAGTAAAGTTTCAATCACAGCCTAAAATTTGTTGGAATTAGTTGCTAATTAGTGTTTAATGTTTTGTGCTAAATGTACGAGACTTACTTTGAAGAAAACTGGCTAATTTCTTTTGCATTCCTCTCCTTACCTTAGGGTTCTGTGGATTATGTTGGTCAACAGTTAGCTTTTTGACATAGCGCCACCCCATCATCCTTCACTCTATGACTTACTCGCCATTTACAAAACGTACGCGTCATTGGATACCAACACAACGCTGCTGAGTACACTTTCGATTCATAGTGTGTCTCTTCAAAAGGAGTTCCTATTCTTTCCGTCCGCCGTCTTAGGCTGGAGACTAATTCTTTCTGGTAAGTGAAGTTTATGATCAATTTCATTGTATAGAAGCCATTTAAAACCCGTAGGGAGGGGCTGTTTTGCCAATATGACAACCCCTTACCCACCTATAACCGCCCCCCTAGTCGAAAACCTAAACCTCTCTAATTTTGACATAGACATTAATGACTGGATCCCTGTACAAAAATAGCAGAAAAAGACAACGTCCAATCTACGTTGAAATAAACCCATCTCCTAACTCCAAACCAACCACCAAAAAGGCCGCTCAAACAATCATTGTATCAGGAATCTTACCAGAACTATCAAAAAACCCAATAAACACTTGCTAAACTAATCAATGAAGAAAAACCAAATGCCATGATCTCAAATATAAACCGTCTTCGTAGTAACGACATCCTAATCACCCCCATGACCCTAAATCTGCAAATATCCTCCTGAAACCATGGACTCAAAAGACTAAACTAGGCAACCCCAAACCAAGAATCCCCCAAAAAGTATGACAAAGAAACTTCTCCGTAGTAGCCTGTGGCATAAACCCTGAAATTCAAATCAAAGATATTGAACAAGAACTCAAAGACCAAGAATACACCCCAATACAAACTAAAAGACTCATTAGTCATGCCACAAACAATACAACTTGGAAAGTAAAAGTGACGTTTGAAGAACAAGAGCCTCAACAATCCCTAATCAAACAAGGTTTCTACTTAGGATACTCTAAACACAAAACAGAAGAATACCACGAACCCCCCCAAATCACTCAATGTTTCAAATGTCAACTTTTTGGACACACCCACCATACTTGCAAAAATCAAACCAGATGTCTCAGATGTGGCAAAAACCACAGAGTTAAAGACTGTCCCAAACCAAAAGAAAACCCAAAATGTGCCAATTGCTCAGGGACTCATGTCGCCCTTAACAAAGGATGCCCAAAATTTAAAGAAGCTAAAACTGAAAATAATAACAAACAACAAGAACAAAGAACCTACGCAAATGTAACCAATTTTACCCCTAAAATTGAAATAACAAATAAAATCGTCACTGAAAAAAAACTTAATATCGCAACCTTTGTAATTGAATTAGTACAATACACCTTTCAAAAAGCCAACATTAATATTAAATCTGACGACCTTGCCAGTTACGCCACCGTGTTAGCACTAAAACACCTAAACTTAAATATCCCAGAAACTGTAAGTATGGAACGTCTCCACCATCCTTCAATATTTAGCCCTCCTCAATCACCTACATGACAAGCACACTCCCTCCTTCGGTCAAGTTCCTCCACCTAAACATCAACAGTATCCTTCCAAAATTAAGCCTCCTACTTACTATATTCGCCAACCACTCCCCGGATATCATTTCGTTAAACGAAACTAAACTAAATAAAAATTCCCACCTTAGCATCCCTGGTTACCAAACTTTCAGACACGATATCTCTCGCTCTATGGGAGGAGTACTTATTGCTGAAAAAAACAACCTCAAAGCCACCCTCCTCCCAAACAATCCCAAACAATTGAAATTGTACTCGAAAGAGACAATAAACCTCTCCACATTATTAGCTATTATAGTCCCCAAATGAGCCCATATCCACAATCAAAAAAAGTTCTAATACAAATACAATACTACTAGGAGATTTAAATGCCCACCACATCATTTTTGGTAGCACCAAAATATCTGAAAAAGGCATATCCCACTTAGAAATATGTGATAAACACAACTTAACAATAACTAACCAAAATACCAAAACTAGGATAAACGCAATAAACTATAATACTGAACTACTTGACTACGCCATAACCTCAAGCCACCTTGCAACTAAAACTCATTCGATTCAAATCCTAGAAGATGACCTAATCAGTGACCATTTTCCACTCCTTTTTGAGCTAGACATAAACCTCAGTCGCATCCAAAATAACGAATTAATGTATAATTACAATAAAACAGACTGGACATCATTTAAAAAGGAACTCGTAACAAACAACACTATCCCCAATTACAACAACAACAAGCTAAATTACATCGGCATATATTGTGACAGCATTGCCCAACATATCTTTAATACCTTCAAACAACACTGCCCATTAAAAACAAAACAGAAATCCAAAACTAAATAGGAATATTCTTACACTAAATAACTCAGACGTCGCCTACATAGAACCTATATGATCTCCCCAGATCCAACTCTAAAAACCTAAATTAACCAACCTAAAAAACAAATAAATAGACAAATATCGGCGATCAACCAAAACCAAATCCAAAACAAATGCGATTCAATCATTAATGACAAAAACCCAAAACACTTTTGGAAAAATAAAAAAATATCATAAACCCATAACAACCCAAACACAGGTAATACAGACGAATGCCTTAGAGATAAAGTAGGTAACCTCATCACAAATACTTAAGACCAAATAAAGCTTAGTGAATCATACTTGAAAACTATATTCGATATCTTAGATGGCCCTCCATACGATAACAGATTCCAACACAAAATAGACCGTACAATTATCTGTAATGCAACCAGCTTTATCCCCAACTTCTAAGGATGTCTCAATGAAAACATCCCTCCACTCAAAGAAATAGATATAAATGATTGGTATAGTGCCACTGAATATGCAAAAATGCCTCCTCCCCTGGTCTTGACAACATAAATGACCTAATGCTAAAAGATTCCCCTCCGTCGGCCTCCGATATTCATTAACTCTCATATTTTCCCATTATTTAACAAACTCCTTAGACTGGGTCATTTCCCAACCCTGTGGAAATCCGCCAAAATGATTTTAATACCGAAACTAAGTAAAGACACACCAAAATTCAAAACTATCAACCAATTAGTCTCCTACCAGCCTTAGGTAAGATTTTCGAAAGAATTATAGATAACCGCACCAGAAACCACCTTGAGCAAATTAATCACTTTGCCCGTATCAATCAGGCTAATTCCGCGCACACAAATCTACAATAAACCAAACTTTCCACCTTTCCAAAGAAATTCGCATCGGCTTCATAAAAAAACATGATACCACTGCCCTCTTCCTTGATGCCGAAAAAGGCGTTCGACAAAACTTGGCACAACGGCATAAGAATTTAACTACTTTAACTTTAATCTCCCCTGGAATTACACCAGACTTCTTTCCTCTTTCTTTAGTGAGCGCAATGCCAAAATATGCTACAAAAACCAACAATCAAAACCTATTCCACTTGGTGCAGGTACTCCACAGGGCGCTGTTCTCAGCCCCCTCCCCTGCACCCTATTTGTTAATGATTTGAACATCCCCCCTCTATCTGAATGCAACTATAGTCAGTACCCTGACGACATAGCCATTTGGAGCACCAGTAAAAATATCTATATGACGGAACTAAATATTAAAAGAGCAATTACACATCTCAAAAATTGGTGCTCGATGTGGAGAACAAAAATATATCCCTCAAAATCTAACCTAGCCAATTTCTCCATAATAAACTCAAAATACCATAACCATATTTCCAAAATTAATCTTTTCAACACCTCAATCACTGCTACTCCTAATGCAACCTTCCTTGGTACCACTTTCGATAGCAAATTATCGTTTAATCTACTTTGTAACATTTACCAGCAATTCCTTGACTGAACATAGACAATCTCTCCAAGAAAAAAAAAAATGTCTATTCTATAAAAACAAACTTATTATCCCCCGTAGGACCTCTCGCCAGGTCGACCAGGGGTTAAACTCCTTTTGTTTTGATATCAACAACAACAAAAACAAAACTCAAATTAAAAAAAAAGGTAACTAATTTCTTTTATTTCATTTCATTTATTGATTTTTATTCTATTTCAACATAAGTATGACATACGACATAGAAGGAGATAAGAAACAAAACTTGTGAAAGGAAGTGTACTAAAAAAACCTATAGGGCTTGTCGGGTAGTGACACTCCCTAAAAACTTAATGTGGAAGACATCATGATTAGATTTTGGTTTTATTTAATCAATAGGTGGAGGTAGAGGAATTGGACACTCTTGCACAAGATATCAACGGCTTGAAGTACTCTGCTCAGGCGGCCTCCATTCTAGGTATGTACTTAATAATAATATAATAATAATAATCATAATAATAATATTCAATTTACTGTGTTTGGAAAGAAACTTGTTGCTGCTTTGGATGAAGATTAAGGATTCTTGTTTTTCAAAAGGCAAAATGCAAGATGGACTATATATGAAAGGATGAATACCAAAAATTAAGAAAAGAAATTGGGTGGGGGGAGGGGGAATCAGGCAGAGACCATCATGTTACTACCCTGTTAATTTTGTGTAGGACCCTGGTTAATTCAAAAGGAAGAAATCCCTTTAGTACCCTTGAGTTTCTGAAAGGGTTCTTCTTTGGGATAATGGTGGAGAGACATATCGATGTTCTCTTTTGGGTCTGATCGTCAGGAAAATGCAGATTAAACTGCCGTGTCCATTTGGAACCTGGGAATTGAACCCTGCTACTGGAACAAATGTATTCCATCAGAGCATAGACAATGATTCAGAGAAATATGGCCTTTATATTAATAATCTGTTGTTTTCTTTCCCAAATTTTTCTCTTTGGTTTAACAATGAGTGAAAAGATTCATTCGGTTGGAAGCAGCACCATCCCTTTTCACACTTTTTTTTTTTTGGGGGGGGGGGGAGAGACCTATTAGCCCTTAGGGTCTGAAAATATTACAATAGGATTATTGTGGTGGACAGGACAGACAATAGTTATTTTTGCTTGTAGCTGAATGTATGATGTCCAGGGATCACAAGGAAGTATCAAAAGCCCGATCAAAACTGCCGTTTTTTTGTACTATCGAAATTTGTCAGAATAAAGAAATTGAAAGCCAAAATATAAAGAGTTTATCTGGCCTTGTAGACTGCGATTGAACCAGTCTCTGTCATCTACAAATAATAGAAAGTGGGTATCCATTTCTGTTTGTGACAGCAATAACAAAAAATGACTGCAAATTAACAAGTTTTTGTAAACTTTCTCTATTCCGGGATTCGAATCCCAAATTCCACTCAAATATACCCCCCCTACTTATGAACTGTCACATAGCTCAAGGTGACAAACTTACTACAAAGATGAGAATAGGCCTTAGGTGGTTCCTAATTCAATGACGTTTCTCACAGTTAATTGAATTGACTTCCCCCACCCTCCGGATTATTCTCACCCATAGAAAATACCCTCCACCCAAGAATACTTTAAAAAAAATACCATGGCTTACCAAGAACCTCTCTGCGTTCATTTTTCAGATTCCAATGAACCTTCCATCAGTAAAAGAATGGCGCAACTCGGTCTGAAGGACAATCGACCGCTGGCGGAATGGCTTGACTGGTACAACGCCAACCAGCCGGACCTGGCCGCCAAGCCCAACTTCACCACATTTCCACTGGACTTTAAGCCGTCACCGTGCAAACCGCTCTTCTTTGACATAGCTCTGAACCATATAGAGTTACCCTCCTTGGACGAGAAACTGGAACAGAATAAATCGTCCCCGCAGGGGGGCTGGGTGGGTTCCTGCGTGGATGGTGGAGCGGGGGTGAAAAGTAACTCTCGAATTGCCACGATGTCGGAAAAAGGATTTCGGAAAAAAGGTCTTTTGTATACATAAGCCGGTAGTATTTGGGAGGGCTCTCACTCTTCTCCTGCATGTGCTGTAATCATCTTTTATTTAAGTTTTATTTGATTTCATTTGTATTTTTTTAGTATAGAAAACTACACCTTGTTGCAATGCAAACACAAAGATGGGGGAAGGCCAAAAAGAATAACACTCACTTTTTTAACGTGGCTTGGCAAACAAAATTTGAAGAATATTCAAAATGGGAATTGGAATTTTATATATTTTGGATTTGGTGTTTGTGTGTTTATCTTGTTTAGAGAAAAAGAAGAAAAAAACAGCATCTTTATTTGATGGGGCTTTTGAGTTTTAAAAATGGGTTTTGGGTGTTGATTTCTTGGTCTACAAACATTGTGGTGCTTGACTGACTGACACTTTATGGGGGGATGTTAAGGTGACTGAATTTGATATTGGCAGGAGTTATGGATGATAGTTGGAAGGACCAGGGGTGGGGGGGGGTGGTGAAGCGAAGGATAGAGAAGGAGAAATGAAAGTGTTGAAAGTGAAGAGGGAGAATCTTTTAATTGAATTTTCAGTTTGCAGCAGCACAGGTTTACTGCATGAAAAGGCTATATTTAAAGAAACTTTCAATAATGCACTCTTCGTGTATATAATTTGGTGGGGTGTGGTAGTCGGAGCAGGGGGGTGTGTGATTGAGACAGCAATGAAAGGGAGCAACCTTTCCACATGTATGTTGTTTGTGCTATGGTAGTATCGTTTCCTTTTTCAAACTGGGGGGCAAAAGATGTAAAAATTAAGTTATCTAAAATTAATTCAAAATCAGGTTTAGTTAATAAATGAAAGTTAAAGAAAATTTTATTGATGGTAGCAGGGGTGCCATGGTATTGTAAACTGAATAATCAATCAGCCATGGAAGGCCAACTCCTTTTTGTTGGGAACTTGTCGTCAAGCAAACCTATGGATTCAAGCCCTGTCTGGCTAAAGTAAGATGGGGTTATTATTTTTATCTAGGAGAAATCAATTCTTTTTCCCCTCATGATGAAATGGTCTTCCAAATGTTTAAAAAAAAATGTCCAAAAAGAATGTACTGGTGTGAATTGGAGATAGCCACCTGGTGTGAAGTAAAAAGGCCATAGGCTTATCCCATATGTACATGTGACTACTTAGTATCATTAAATAACTGCCCCCAGGTTGATATTATAAATAATAGAAACATTATAGAAAATAACTGTCTGTTGTCACCCAACCATCTCAATAGTAGATGCAGGTATCACTAAGAATGTTTATGAAATATGTATTGCATGTGTTGATTAGTATTTGCATAATAATTTGATGAGAGATAACCTGTTTCTGGACAGGTAGTTGAAGGGTATTAACTGTGGTGGGAGGGATGAAGGTATATCCTGTCCATGAACTGATTTGTCATTAAAAAAAGAAGTTATTTCAAAGTATCACTCTTTTTTCTTCCTTTTTTTTTCTTCCTTTTACATGAGTATTGTAAAAGGAAAAGCAGAGGTTGAGTTTGAGCCAGGGACCTTGAGATGCAAAAGCAAAAGTCTTTACCACTAGACCATTAGTTGGGCCTCTGGATTCTAAAGTTTTACAAATATTTAAAGATCCTGCTGTTTGGACTTAGTCGTTTTTGTAAAACATTTTCTCCACTACTCCTCCCCCCGACTACCGATTAGCTAGTCAGGGGGGAGGGGTGGCGGCGAACTCCACTTGTCCGCGCGTGAACCTTGTCAGGGGGGGGGTGGCGGCGATCTCCACTTGTCCGCGCCTTTACCTTGTCAGGGAGAGGGGGCGGCGACCTCGCCTTGTCCACACCTTCACCCCCTCTCACCTTCTCACCTCCACCCCCTCTCACCTTGGTACTCACCTTACCCACCTGTCAGGAGGGGGGGCCGCCCACCTTCGGGATTCACCTTATCCACTTGTCAGAACTCCTTTTGCAAATACTCACCTGGGACTTGAACCGATGCAATCCAAACCAATCGCTTACTGAACGATGGAATAACCAATTACACCATTTTGGTTCCCTCTGGAGAAACTTCGTTTCTTATATTTATACTTCCACTCCCTCCAGAGGGTAGAAAAGTAAAAGGCTCTGTCTGGACATGAACCGCAGACATGATGCTCTGTCTGGGAATCGAACCGGAGACATGGAGTTTGTCAGTCTCTCCAGTCCAGAGCACTACCAACTGCGCCACTAGAACTGTTGAGAATTAATGCTCGTTTCTAATATTTAAACTTCAGAGTCCAGAATGAAATCAGTAAAAGAGCAAAAATATAAAATGCTCTGTCTGGGGTTCGAACCGGAGACATGGAGTTTGTCTGTCTCTCCAGTCCAGAGCACTACCAACTGCGCCACTAGAACTGTTGAGAATTAATGCTCGTTTCTAATATTTAAACTTCAGAGTCCAGAATGGAATCAGTAAAAGAGCAAAAATATAAAATGCTCTGTCTGGGGTTCGAACCGGAGACATGGAGCTTTGTCTGTCTCTCCAGTCCAGAGCACTACCAACTGCGCCACTAGAACTGTTGAGAATTAATGCTCGTTTCTAATATTTAAACTTCAGAGTCCAGAATGGAATAAGTAAAATAGCAAAAATATAAAATGCTCTGTCTGGGGTTCGAACCGGAGACATGGAGTTTGTCTGTCTCTCCAGTCCAGAGCACTACCAACTGCACCACTAGAACTGTTGAGAATTAATGCTCGTTTCTAATATTTAAACTTCATAGTCCAGAATGGAATCAGTAAAAGAGCAAAATATAAAATGCTCTGTCTGGGGTTCGAACCGGAGACATGGAGTTTGTCTGTCTCTCCAGTCCAGAGCACTACCAACTGCGCCACTAGAACTGTTGAGAATTAATGCTCGTTTCTAATATTTAAACTTCAAAGTCCAGAATGGAATCAGTAAAAGAGCAAAAATATAAAATGCTCTGTCTGGGGTTCGAACCGGAGACATGGAGTTTGTCTGTCTCTCCAGTCCAGAGCACTACCAACTGCGCCACGAGAACTGTTGAGATTTAATACTCGTTTCTAATATTTATTCTTCACAACATTAGAAGGCAAATAAATAGAAAATCAAATGCATCCTCTGGTGTTTGAATTCAAGACAAGGAGTATGTCTCATTTTTTTCAGTTTATTGACAATTTCATTGTACAAAACGATAATAAATATGCAAAATTATACAACATAACAACTTCGCCACAGTAACTGTTAATTGAGAAATGATAGGCTTTTCTAATATTTTAACTGCAAAATGAGGAAAAGAAATATCAAAACAATGCATCCTCTGGGAGTTGAATTCTAGACAGAGAGTTTGTCTTACCTTCTAAGTACATAACACTAACCACAGTAACTGTTTAGAAATAATTATTAGTTATTTGATTTGATTTATTTTGTTTTTTCACGTGCAAATATACAATGTGAAAGGAAGTCTTCTATAAAGCATACAATAGCTTAACAATGTAGAAGACTGGTCAGAAAAGCATTATTTGGACAATTGCTTCCCATCTAGCAAAAACATATCCCTAACAAACAGTAAACCGGCGTCGTAAAAGCGTTTTGTCATAAACAATGGTATTATCAATTCTAATAAAATTATTAGGGATTTGCACACCCAATTTCCGATGGTTTCTTAAAGGTAGCTAAGCTTACTCAAAACCATACAAATTTGTCCAATGAAGGTATTTTTAAATACAGGAAATATCCTGGTCATGAAAATTATAATTAAAAAGCAACCCTTTACCGGACGGCGACAGAGAGGAATGAAATAAAAGAGCTTCCAATACCCCGTGTTGGCATTATTACAATAACGCTTGACCCAAGAGGTTTTGCGAGCACCAACAAAGCTGTGAACATATATTTTTTTTAAACCCCCCTTTTCATTATACATAGTAATTTTCCTTACTTTTATCAGTTTTCCCGTTCGAAATAAATCAAAAATAGTACTTTGGATCTTATCAATAAAATCTTTTGGAGGGCTATGCAGATTCCTTTGGGACCACTTATCTCCCGCACGGAAGCAGATATGGACCTGGGAGTTGCAAATTCGGGCTCCTGAGCATCGGTTACCCCCTGTTACGTCATTTGGGCGAAATCGATTTTGGATCGATTTTTGGTCAGTTTTGGCAAAACTGCAAATCAGGTTTTTTGCCCCCCACGCCCCAACACAGCACCTAATTCCAAAATAAACTTCAGATTCGTAATCAGCGTGTCGCGAACTACCAGAAAACATACACATTTATCGCTTTTGCGACAATTTGTTTTTCACCTCAAAGAAAAGTAAGACCGAAAAACTTTTACGACGAACAAAGGTTATAAAGCCTTTTGTTGTCCCTAAAAGTTTTTCGGTTTTCTATTGTTCCTCTGAAGTTGCAAACTGAGCGAAATAAGTGTCATAAGAGGGTGCTCGACGCATGTTGCCAGTGATACGTGATTTCAAAGCAGTCAAATCAAACCTTTGTTTGTCATCTTGAGTTTTATCTTGACATTTATGAATAAATGGGTCAATTTTGGCAAAAAACTGCAAGAGGTACGTACCCCTTACGGTATTTTAGGTGAAAAAACTTTTTGTCGCAAAGGCGATAAATGTGTATTGTAGGCCTATGCTAAGCGATAGAAGTGTACAATGTTTTAATCGTAATTTTTTCTTCAAAAATGGAACGGAGGGTGATAAAATACTGCCTGATACTGTTGTTTTAACTGGTTGTTGTATATTAATAGTTTTCAACCGCTCCGCGACATGAGCTATGCAGATTCAGGAAACGTTGCCAGGGGCGTAGCGAGCGGGGGGGGGGGGTGTGAAGGGTGTCACACCCCCTCCAATAATTTGGTCGCTGTCGGCAAATTTTGGGTCTGTCGGCAAAAGGAGAAAAGGTGAAGAGAGCGGAAGGGGAAGAAAGAAGGAAAGCTGAATAGAGAAAAGGAGAACGGGAGCTTCTTCCGTGCCAAATTTGACTTAAAATATGCACCAGATTGCATCTAAGGACGTTTCAAAACTAAAAATTTTCCAAAGGGGAGGGGTAGACCCCCTACCCTTAGACCTCTCCCCCATTTCAGTCACCACTTCCAGATCCGTCGGCAAATCAAATTTGACTTAAAATATGCACCAGATTGCATCTAAGGACGTTTCAAAACTAAAAATTTTCCAAAGGGGAGGGGTAGACCCCCAACCCTTAGACCCCTCCCCCATTTCAGTCACCACTTCCAGATCCGTCGGCAAATCAAATTTGACTTAAAATATGCACCAGATTGCATCTAAGGACGTTTCAAAACTAAAAATTTTCCAAAGGGGAGGGGGACACTCCCTCCCCTTAGACCCCTCCCCCATTTCAGTCACCACTTCCAGATCCGTCGGCAATTCAAATTTGACTTAAAATATGCACCAGATTGCATCTAAGGACGTTTCAAATCTAAAAAATTGCCAAAGGGAGGGGGACACCCCCTCCCCTTAGACCCCTGCCCCATTTCAGTCACCACTTCCAGATCCGTCGGCAAATCAAATTCTCCACCCCCCCCCCCCCCCCAAACAAAAAAACCTTCGCTACGCCCCTGAACGTTGCCTTGACCATTACTTTAGCAACAAGGCAATCAAAAGAATTAAGATCTTTTAAGGACTCAAAAATGTAGAATTTATATTCCAAAATGTTTCAATACCCAGAGAGAACAGTCTTCCTATGTGAAATAAAGACATACAGATGCTCTATGTATGAGCACATGGGCATATTCTTTGATCAATTTGAGCAAGAAAAGCAGCTCTGCCACCCCTTTAATAAATAATGAGTTACATGACATTGTTTTATTTTCACTATGAAACATTTTCACAAGTTACTGCCAAACCTAGAGTCATGTAGTATTATTCACTGAAATAATGCCAATTTTAAGACTATTTGAAATATGAAGTTCAATAAAGGTGTACGTGTTGAGTTATCCTGTTTACAAGTACAGCATTTTGAACATCACCCTCCGTTCCATTTTGAAGAAAAAATTAGCATTATTTCTCAACAGTTGCTGTGACGCAGTGGTTAGCAAGGGCGTAGGAACCGGGGGGCTGGGCTGGATCTAACTGCGCCAAAGTTCAATACAGGGGAACTTGAAATGCAGCTATTGGTCAAGACAAATTGGTGGGGACACGGTATATCATGTCCCCACTACTGAAAAAGTTGATGGGGACGCGTCCCGCTGTCCGCACCAGGATCTGCGCCCATGGTTTGAAGGCTGTTCATCCTGGAACGCCATTTTCATGCTCACTTATATGATGTGATATCTGCTGTTTGCTTAACAAATTCGAATAATTGAAATATGAGACTGAAATAAATAACTTTGATTTGTTTATTGTGCAATTCCCCACATTCTTTTCATTTCGAAAGACGCAGTTTCAAGTTCAGTACACTGAAGGTTTCGATTCTCTATCTGCCTTCAGTTTAGGTAAGATCTTGGGATATTCATCCCTAGATATCGCTGGATATTGCTAGAAATCCATACAGCACAGTGTTCTTGGTATTTCTTGGGATTTTTCGGGCCTGATCTTGGGAAATTGCAAAATCGGGAGTGGTTACACTCCATATAGGTCAGTGCACGTATGGCAAGCCGTTTTAACATTTACCTCGCAATTCGACTTAAGTCGAATACATTTCACTTAAGTGGAATTCAATATCACTTAAGCAGAATACTATTTAACTTACGTGGAATTCTATTTCACTTAAGTGGAATACCATTCCACTTAAGCTTAATTGTATTTTACTTAAGCTGAATTCATCAACTTGTCACTGCATCATACTTAAGCTAAATCTGTTTCACTTAAGGGGATTGTATTTCACTTAAGTGGAAATGCATTTCACTTAAGTGGAATTGTATTCTACTTAAGTGGATACAATTCCACTTAAGTGGAATGTCCTTTCTATTTCACTTAAGTGGAATACAATTCCACTTAAGTGGAAATGCATTCCATTTAAGTGAAATGTGATTGGATATAGTCTATTTCACTTAAGTGAACAGTGATTGGCTAGTCTATTCCACTTAAGTGGAATGTGATTGGCTAGTACATTCAACGCCAAACTTTGCCCATGCCTTTGCGCGCCATTATAAACAACTTGCCGCGATACGTGTACGTACGTGGTGTCGATATGTGCACAATGAATATCGGCTGTCCATCGGGATCCAGCTAGTACTTAACATCCGTGCAAGGTGAGTACGTACGTACCTGACCTGGTACCTGACGAATACCATTACCAAAATAAAGCCATGGCAAATACATTACAAGTGGTTGGAGCTACAGCCGAAAACGCATTGACAAGGGCAAGAGAACGTATATTACTTTTTTTTTTTGATTTTGGATGGAATCTTTTATTTCGTCAAAAGTTTCACTATCTAAAAAGTTATGAATACTGCCTATGTTACTTTAACAAGATGTAAGTCGCTTCTGTTGTGCATGATACTGATTGTTCCCCTGTGCAAGTGAGGAAACAACACTTCGAATTGTCTCTAACAACAACAATTATTTGATCGCATTCCAGCAATGTTTAGATGTGAATGATTAGCCATAGCCATGATGTACACGTGCAACGAGGATCGACTACATCATCATATGTGATGAGCAATTGAATGCGTTACGACGAACATTACCCTAAATTGTATTTATATATAAACCACATATCAACACTTCCACTTAAGTGGAATTGTATTTTACTTAAGCAGAATAGAATTCCACTTAAGTGAAATTGACGAGCAAAAGATATTATTCCACTTAAGTGAAATTGTATTCCACTTAAGTGAAATAGATGGGCTATTTAGCTTAAGTGAAATGTTATTCCACTTAAGTGGAAATGTATTCCACTTACGTGAAGTACAATTCCACTTAAGTGGAATGCATTTCCACTAAAGTGAAATACAATTCCACTTAAGTGGGAGGCATATCCACTTAAGTGAAATAGAAATGTCCATTTCCACTTAAGAGAAATGGAATTCTACTTAAGGGATATTGAATTCCACCTAAGTGGATTACATTTTACTTAAGTGGAAATAACATTTCACTTAAGTAGAATGTATTCCACTTAAGTGAAATGTACTCGACTTAAGTCTAATTGCGAGGTAAATGTTAAAAGGGCTTGCCATATGCACGACCTCTAGCATCACTAATACACAGCCCGATCACTAGACTCATTATCTATCGATGAAGTGGTGTGTTGCCGGATTTTGTCAAGGTTTTGGTACTACGGGCGAAGGTTATTGTTTAAGTTTTGTAACCCATCGGGAAGCGATAAGAGGGGTGGGGCGTAGGGGTTGTGGGTGGTGGGGCATTTTCACGCAGATTGGAACAATCTCAAGAAGTGATAGGTGCGTCCGCTTGCCCCCCCCCCCACGCACTACATGATATTCACAGGAGATGTGCTCAATTCTCCAATCACATGCGGAATTTATTTTTAGATTCATTGTATGAGTTACGGTACGAGGTTAAGGGTTACAATTAGCATTCAGGTCGGAGTATAACATTTTATCTCTGGATGGCAGTGTTGCATCGAAGGACATATGTCTAGTGCAGTTCGCATATAGATCCTGGTCTAATACCGAAATGCATCATGTTCCCGACGACTCGGTCAAGTTCGAGACCAGCCACAGTTGGTTTCATAGCACAATTGTACAATTGTTTATATATATATATATATATATATATACATATATCTATATACATATATATATATATATTATATATATATATATATATATATATATATATTATATATATATATATTATATATATTATATTATATATATATTATATTATATTTTGACGTTTTCAAATTTCCTCTCTCACTAATATATATATATATATATATTAGTGAGAGAGGAAATTTGAAAACGTCAAAATGGAGTTGCCGGTGTAAGGGGTAGGGTGAGGCGCACACCCCTTCCAAAATCATCGATCCGTCACTGGCTACCCTATGTGTATAATAGGGATCAGCCCTGTAATTATGTCACTGTTCTTTTTTCTCTTCCCAGTTGCTTGCCCTTTTTTCTACTCCCTCCTTTTCTCCATTTCCTCTATTTCTTCTTTTTCTTTTCCCTTCCTTCCTCCCCTTCTTTCCCCTCTTTTTCCCTTTTTTCTTCTCTCTTTTTTTTCTCGCCTCTATTTCTTACCTGGGGGGTGCACGCCCCCAATGCCCCCCCTGGATACGCGCGCCCCAACGCCCCCCCTGGATACGCGCCTGATCAAGGTGGTCAGAATTTGACCCTAAGTGACCTTTGACCTCTGCATAGAACATTCAGTTCTTGTACATTTCTGAGCATAAGGATAATCGCAGCTTTGATTTTGATGTCGACAATGATTTCAGGCTTTTGGCAGCTGATGACTCCAATTTACATTTGACCTCTTAACAGAACTGCTCAAAGTGTAATGCTCAGTGAGGGGGACCTACCACCTAATTATGACATTTTACCGATGCTGCAGATATTCACTAAACTAGACTACAAGGTTTTTGTATTTTGGCCGCTGATGACCTCAATTGACATAACTTCATAATTTCCATCTGTAAATATGAGAAAATTTTCAACATGGTACCCTTGACAAGGGCACTTTTGAAAACATGCAAGAGAGAATAAAAAAACCCAGTATTTTTAGGTGCAGGGCAGAGATGGTCTTATGGTATTGCAGAAGTATTCAAGACTATGCATGAAATAAAGATAGATTTCCCCAGAAAAAAATTCTGCCAAACTATTCCTTAAAATTTAGGAGAGCAGTTTTTCAAGAGTTTTAAGTGCAGCTTCCACAACAGTGTTCTCTATTATATCTCTTGCTATTTCAAGGAAAAAATACTGCATATCTTAGTGCTTCAATATTTACACACATGGTGATACAAAAAAAGAAGTAGAAAAGCTTACATATATATACAGTTTATATATATATATATATATATATATATATATATATATATATATATATATATATATATATATATATTTACATATATATATGTACATATAGATAGGGAGTACTCTATTCGAATAAGCCCAAATGAATGATGAAACAAATAATAATAATAAATATATCTTTTAAGAAGCTGCAACATCGGTGGCTCAAAAAGTTTGTGATCCTGAAAGTTTGAGACCGGCAGGTCTTTCTGGTAGCTGGATCGAATCACTTCCCGATTCTTCTTCAACTTTAGTCCTATTTCTAATCCCTTCGGGGGAAACTTCCATCAGCTTGTCATTTTGGATTGATGAAGCGTTCGGCACGTCGCTACCAGAATTGGAACAAACTTTTCTGTCTTCTTTTGCCTTCAGGAGGTTATCGTCTGGTAAGCCTTTCCTGATCTGGTAAGAGTTAGACTGTACTTAACTCGAGAGGTGAGATGGAGGCTTTCATGTCCATAATGAGACTAGAGAAGGGATCTGAATCAGCTACAGGGGCTTGGGATTCCAATTTATTGTCTCTGTCTGATGTTTCATCATCTTCCCAAGTCTCTCCCAAATTTAAGTCTTCTGGAGGTCTCTCAGGGAGCTGTTCCATGGTGGACACCATAGGTGGTTCTGTCCATAAAAGAGTATGAAAGAAAATTACTAGATAGGAATACACAAGCCATGTAAACTAATTTTTAGATTTCTTGACCTTCGACCTCTTTGACGTCATCAATCACACAGGCATGAGTTAACATGGTCAGGCACCCACCCACCAAGCTTGAACTCGACAGGACTTGGGGTCTAGGAGGAGTTGTTTTGCTCACTCACTCACGCACACAGACATACACACCCACACTCACTTACTCACATTTTTGATGTGGGGTGAAGTACAATATCTCATCTCCCTATTCATTACATGAAGGGAGATGAGATCAAAACAAACTCAACACAAGGTCACAAACAGTTCTGCTTTACAGCAAGAAATAGATAGTGGTCTACTTTAAAATGCACTGTGCAGTTTTCAGTACAGTCAACTGTTTATATTGTAAATTTAAAAATTATATCGTTTAAGCAGCTTATTTTAGCCGCCCACCCCTCCTCCACTCACCCCCACCCCAAATCGAGTTCTATTAACCTTTCCAATCCTTTACAACTTGAGATAGTTTAAAATGTCGTTACCAAGACACAGCGTTACCTTTCAACAAGTTACATTTATGGTAAGTAAACATTCAGTTTGGGATTATCCAATAACTTGTCTCAATACATTGCATTTACTTTTCCCAGTCAGTTTCTTATTTTTGAATTGTTTTACAAAAGAATAAAACATAGATAATATGTTGCCAGCTGACAAAACCTTGCTTAAAATAAAACATGTTTAGAGAGTGAAACTTACTTATGACTGGTTAAAATGTCCCTGTAACTATCGCTACCACTGGACTTCGTGTTCAGAGATGAGCCATGCTTGTACTCGGACTGAGCCGTATCTCCTAAATTTTCTATAGCCACTTTTTGTGGGGAGAATAAACTGCAGCGGAAGATGAAAGAAAAGAGAACCAACAATGTAGACAGACAGAGGGTGAAAGAAGAACAAACAAAACACACTCAATGAACGTAAGAATATGTACGTCAGGAAGCAGGTGGATGGCAAAATACCTCTTGCGGTAATGAGCTTAAAAATCATCCATCACTGATAGCAACAACTGCGGTATGCCTTTTAACCCTTTCAATGCCTTAGGTGCCCTCTTGATCATCCTACAACTTTATCATCTAAGTCAGGGCTCTAAGATTGTCCAAAACTCCAGCAAAATTTGTGCCAAGAACCAGTAAATATTGAGCAGCTGCAGGAAATGTTAAGGTTTTGATGTACAGTTTTCAAAAAACCACTGAAAAAAAGTTGCTCTTAAAATTCTGTCTATTCTACATGTTTTTTCTCACTCTGGAAACCATGCCCCTTGGTGCCTTTTCACAAGTGTATGTAAATAGCCTTGTTTTCCTACTAAAACTACAAAGTTGCCATAGTGCCCCTGCTATCTCAATGAAAATCAAAGACAATTTCTAATTCTCTCCCTCGAAATAGTGGCTGTGCCCCTCCGGATTCTTAATGAGAGTACATTAATAAACTGGGTACTTAGGTAAAAACTGCAATTGCTGATTCAAGGCACCAAACTGCATTAAATAAAAGCTTTCAATATACAAATATCTCTGCATCCTACCCTGTTTGTTTCTGTTACAGCTTATTGTTGCTCCATTTACTGATACTGTTTATATAAAAAACTACTTATTATCGACTTTTGTTTTCAAAAATATATATATATATATATTTGTATGGTAGTTCGTGGAATAGCGACCCATACTTTATTACAGATCAGTACGCCTGACGATTGCTGTACAACTACTTGTACAAGAGCGAAACTCTGATTAGCAATGGACTCTTAATAATTTAATGTTTATTACAATATATATATATCAATATATATCATGCTCTACTTCGGTATTGAGCCCTCTCACCGTTGATAGTATTTTAGCTATATTTTATAGTTTGGCTCCTGAACCTCGGTTGAGCACTCTACTTACTAACAGCAGTACATGCTTTTACAGCTTAGTATGGAACGATACAACATGAACTACTCGGGCAAGAACATTCCTTTGCCATCAACTAGAGAATACTTGAAAAGACTGCTAGAGATGACAGAGAAGCTGATAAACGGATGCGATGGAGAGCATTATTTATCCTGGCCGACACTGACACCGATGCGGAAACGAGTGACACCAGCCGTGACGAGGACAACACCGCCACCACCGATGCATACCGGCTAAAATCGAGATGCGTCCCACCACAAATCCCGGAGTTGGCTTCATTCGAGTCCAATATGCTGGAAATGGTCGAGAACACTAAGTTCAAGGAAGAGCCGGAGAAGCTCCTGTCCAACCTCAAGAAGGACATAGAAAACATCACATCCTCTAAAGAAATCTTCGTAGAGGCGGACAAAACCAGGAACATGTACAAGATGGACCCCGCCAAATACGGTGGGTTGCTAACTGTAAACATATCTCAGAAATACAAATATGCGGACCGCAACACCGCCACCGAAATAGACAATGAAACACAAGTCTAGCTGACAAACTAAAAATAGGTAACCGAATAAATAAAACTGGACCCAAAACGGCTTTCGTGACGATCAAGGACCACAAAGAAATTTTTCAAGATAACACAAAATGCAGGCTAATAAACACAAAAAAAACCTGAAATGGGACGAGTGAGCAAGGCCATGCTTGACCACATAAATGCAAACATACCACAAGCGTACTGGAATGGATTAAAAATATACAGGAAAAGAGCAGTCTCACCTTTCTGGTCTTCGATATTGTTGATTCTTACCCTTCAATAAGCAAGGATCTCATGCACAAATGTCTAGCATGGGCCAAAGCATACACCAGAATCAGTGATACTGAATACAAGACTATCATGCACGCAAGGCGATCTCTCCTTCACGATCACAAGGGCAAAAGAGAAGAGAGACATGGGTAACCAATTCCACGTCTCAATGGGTGCATTTGACAAAGCGGAACTTTGTAAATTGGTGGGAATATTCATTTTGAACCAACTGGAGAAAAACCCCGATATCACTGGTTTGGGACTATACAGGGACGATGGGCTACCAGTAATGAGGTCATGCTCAGGCAGCAAAGCAGACAGAATACGAAAAAGCCCTAATCAAGATCGTTCATACATGTGGACTAAAAATCACTGTCCAAACGAACTTGAAAACAGTCAACTTCCTTGACGTCACTTTGAACATGAATACCAGCGAGTACCAGCCCTACAGAAAACCAAACAACGAACCAATCTACATACAGTAAGCCAACACTCGAACCACCCGCCCGGAATAATAAAGAACATACCGCCAGCCATCGAAAGAACAGTCTCTGGTCTATCATCTAACCAGGACACATTCAAGGAAGCAGCACCCACCTACAATCATGCCCTCCGGTCAGCTGGATACAACTATACTATCAAATGCCAAAACAAGGAAAACAAAAACACCAAACAGAACAAGAAACGCAGGTCAAGAAAAATCACATGGTACAACCCCACATACAGCAAGAACGTAAAGACCAACTTTGCGGCGGACTTCCTAAAACTCATCGACAAGCAATTCCCACAGACCAACAAGCTACACAAAATCTTCAACAGATCAACAGTCAAAATAAAGTTTCAGCTGTATGAGAAACATGCAACAGATCATCAAGTCACACAACTCAAAGGTCATGAAAGAAACGAGCCAACCCCCCCCCAGGAAAAGACATGCAACTGCCGAGAAGTAGACAGTTGCCTACTTCGCGGCAACTGCTTGGTTAATGACGTCATTTACAAAGCCACCGTCACGTCAGGAACCGACAACGCGTCATACATAGGCCTCGCGAGCAGAGAATTTAAGAAGAGATTCAACAACCACACCAAATCATTCCAACATGACCGATATAAGAAAGAAACGGAACTCTCTAAACACATCTGGCAACTCAAGGAGAAAAAAGCTGAATATTCAATACACTGGGAAATTGTGTCACAGTCCAAACGCACAAGCGGCAGTCTGGTCTATGCAATCTTTGCAAAGAAAAGCTCCAAATTACCACCCTCAAAGGCAACACGCTCAACTAGAGAAGCGAGCGCATCTCTACCTGTAGACATGGCAACAGACACAAAAGGAAACCACCCAGCCGTGTCAAACCCAAATGGTAGTTCATGGAATAGCAACCCATACTTTATTACGGATCGGTAGGCCTGGCGATCGCTGAACTCCGAGCAGCAATGGACTCAAAATAGTTAACGTTTATTACAATATATATATCTATAATATATATAGATATATATAGATATATATATAGATATATATATATATACAGATATATGTATGTGTGTATATATATATATATATATATATATATATATATATATATATAAATGAAAATCGTAATGAGTTGGAAAATCAAGAACAGTGAAAAAACTTTCAGCCTCCACCGGGATTCGAACCACGGGCCTCCCGCTCTGTACGCGGACACCCTAACCACTAGGCTATGGACGCTGATTGTATGTCCAGAGGTTCGAAACCGGTAAGGAAGATCGTAATTCCACTGTAGGCGTTTGTCACCTGTATCGAACAATACTAGTTCTGTTTTTGGTGACATATTTTGCCTTACTCTAGAGATCAAACATGATGCTAACCAACTCGAAAATCATTTGTGATTCCTAAAGCCGGATCTCGAAAGAGATACTTTGAACAGACTTTATGTTAATGCAATGGAGGTAAACGACAAAGGCAAATGAATATATATAAATGAAAATCGTAATGAGTTGGAAAATCAAGAACAGTGAAAAAACTTTCAGCCTCCACCGGGATTCGAACCACGGGCCTCCCGCTCTGTACGCGGACACCCTAACCACTAGGCTATGGACGCTGATTGTATGTCCAGAGGTTCGAAACCGGTAAGGAAGATCGTAATTCCACTGTAGACGTTTGTCACCTGTATCGAACAATACTAGTTCTGTTTTTGGTGACATATTTTGCCTTACTCTAGAGATCAAACATGATGCTAACCAACTCGAAAATCATTTGTGATTCCTAAAGCCGGACCTCGAAAGAGATACTTTGAACAGACTTTATGTTAATGCAATGGAGGTAAACGACAAAGGCAAATGAATATATATAAATGAAAATCGTAATGAGTTGGAAAATCAAGAACAGTGAAAAAACTTTCAGCCTCCACCGGGATTCGAACCACGGGCCTCCCGCTCTGTACGCGGACACCCTAACCACTAGGCTATGGACGCTGATTGTATGTCCAGAGGTTCGAAACCGGTAAGGAAGATCGTAATTCCACTGTAGGCGTTTGTCACCTGTATCGAACAATACTAGTTCTGTTTTTGGTGACATATTTTGCCTTACTCTAGAGATCAAACATGATGCTAACCAACTCGAAAATCATTTGTGATTCCTAAAGCCGGATCTCGAAAGAGATACTTTGAACAGACTTTATGTTAATGCAATGGAGGTAAACGACAAAGGCAAATGAATATATATAAATGAAAATCGTAATGAGTTGGAAAATCAAGAACAGTGAAAAAACTTTCAGCCTCCACCGGGATTCGAACCACGGGCCTCCCGCTCTGTACGCGGACACCCTATATATATACAAGTAATGCCGTATTATATTCAGATTACTCATACACCTCGTGTATATAGGTTATGCATGACATATTTGCATATCATATATTTATAAATAGTAACTAATGTATATGTTACTATAATCATTAAATATAATTTTGTCCGGCACGGCTTTCTGTATGATGTTGTAACGTTCGGCAAGCTCATAAACATATATATATTATAAATATTAGACACTGGTTTTCGTAGGTGGGAGAATACAAATGTATGAACCGGGCGGCTGTCAGCAGTGCACGAGGGAAGCACATACAAATCACTTTCACCCACATAGGGCCCCGCTAGTAACGCAGTAAATACACAGGATGTTGAGGAATCTGCGTGCA
The DNA here is from genome assembly GCF_037975245.1 of Apostichopus japonicus. Taxonomy (NCBI): domain Eukaryota; kingdom Metazoa; phylum Echinodermata; class Holothuroidea; order Aspidochirotida; family Stichopodidae; genus Apostichopus; species Apostichopus japonicus. The sequence continues at coordinate 15,078,572 of NC_092572.1, forward strand.
AGTATTAAATCAGCATCATTTCGAGCGTGAGCAAATATGATTTTTTTTGTCTCTGGTTGAAAGGTTAGCAGAGCTTGTCACAAAACAAGTTTTGAAGGTCATCGGGAAAAATTAGTTTCAAGGTTGAGCCTGAACTTAAGAAGTGTTTCAAAGTTACTTGTTAGGCTCACTTTATTGTAAGTTGGGCCCACTATTAGTATCTGTCGAATGCAAGTCGGGTCTTGAGATAGTTAATCCAGTGTAACATTGCAGCATTAAATCGCTCCTCGTGATTATTAGAGCTGTTTGGCAATGATATAGTGTGAGTTTACAGTATTAAACTGTTTACCTATTTTAGCCATGTATATCCTACCATGTAGTCACACAGTGTCTGTATAATATGTCTTCTTTCTCTGTCATTAGGCATTCTTTCTGCTTTTAGTCTTCCCTCAAGCACTAGTAGCAGCCTTGGAATTTTGAACTTCTTTGGCCATTAATTCCTATTTTGATAGAAAACAAACAAAACACACTGTTGATTGTTCATAGTTTCAACTTATCAAATATAGTTTCTGTGATTCAACTAATGGCATTCTATGCTGACCAAATGATGGTAAAATAAAAGTACTAACAAGTTATTAAATTGTTTGTTAACAGGTGTTGGACTTCTGAAAACGTTTATAATTCTTATGCGGTCAAATAAAATGTCCTACACATAGACACACAATATTGCTCAACCAATTGCTGAATACTAGTCGGCATGATAAAAGGGTCCTGTGGTAGTATACACCTATGAAATGCCCCAATACACACTAAATCAAAAAGTAATGTGATCCCTTAATCTATTTAGCTCTCACAAGCTTAATGCAACCAATAACTGGATAGCTGACAAGTTGGCCATTCAAAGCACCCTCAATTTTCTATATCATAACCATGCAGATTGCTTGTTTACTATGAGAGACTGAAGTTTTCCTCACTTGTAAACAAACCTCTTTACTCAGCAGAAATCAATTTTTGTATGCTGTTCCAGGGAGGCCTAAATTGGTCTAAACTTACCTCAACTGACCAAATTTTTGTATCACTTGTACTCTCTTTCATGCTCCTTAACATCCCTGCCAAGAAAACACCAGACCCTAATTGATAACATATCAAGAAATTTGTTCTCCTGTTGCTTTTTCTGAATGAGAACACTTATGGTGGATTGATGTAAATGCTAATAGGATTATGCCATCTTAACTAACAATTGAAATTTTTTAGACTCCACATTAAACCTCTTTTAATGATTGTTTGAGAAGTTGTGACTTACACCCAGGGACGTGGCTAGAGGAGGGGTGGGTGTGGGGGTGTCTCACCCCCGAACTTGATAAAACTGACGATAGTTGGAAAATTGGAGTGCGACAGTTGGAATTTCCGACTGTCGCACTACAGTTTATCTAGGCCTATTCATATATTCCTGTGATTGTGAATGACCTAAAAATTGAAAAATTTCGGTCAAAATTGGCCTTTAATCAGTCATATTTACCACGTTTGTCTTGCCACTTTCATAAATTGTATCTCGCGATTCTTATACTCCACCACAAAAAACTTGGTATGATTTTGAATACTCCAAAAAAATGCCTAATAGAACTACTGTCATAGGCGTAGGGGCCCAATATGATTTGGGGGCGCTGATTTGGGAAAAATATAACCAAAATTGTTCATGTTTCGCGTGTTACACATGTCAATGCGCATATCATATAGTCATGCACCGGTTTTTACATCGCATGCCAATAACATACAATCATATGCTGTGTTATTACCCTTCCATATTGGTTAGAATTATTGGGGAAGTCAATACAATATTTATGGTAATAATAATATCAGTTTAACCATTGAAAAACACATTGCAAATTATCTTTCTTTCAGTAGGTAAAAAACATTTGGTTGGGGAGGCTAATAACTTTGTGAAGTGAGCGCCAGTGGAGACAAATGTATCGAAAAAAAGTTCAGAACAAAAGTGCAGTCAGTCGCGAAAGACGCCACTGAATAGGTCACTAGGAAATTGTTATATTTTAATGGGTAAAAGGAAAGATGTGTTTGGTAGGCGTGCAACAACATTGAAGCCAGGTAACAGGTTCGGTTTTACAGCTCGTACAGCTGATGCCAACCGCACTGGTGACATGCCTACCCCTTCTGATGTGACACCTATTCCTCTTGCAAACTTAGAAATGAAGAATTTGTGGGACTTGGCTCAAAGGTTGTGTTTGGATGCATTCTCTGAAGAAACAAAGGTACTGTAAGCTCTTGCCCATCTACAAAGGTTTAAACCAAGAAGCAAACCTGGCAAGAATCCCACAAAACTAAACATTGCACGGCAGTTAGGCCTGCATCAGATGTAGATCAGTTCAAGTGCAGCTCATAGATGGTCAGCAGCATCTCTCTTCCCAGTCCCGCTGTCAGAACACTACAAAAGTCAGCCAACCAGTTTGGACCTGCAATAGAAGAAATGAATGAAAATGATATGTCAGAAAGGGGGTGTATAAAGAAGACACTGCAACTGCATGGCCTCTCAAAAGACTCTCCAATTTTTGCAGAATATGATCGTCAATATCATACCTGTCTGCGTAATGCAAAAAGTAAGACTCCATTTGTTCGTGCAAGCCAATACAGAGATGTAATTGTTGAGAATGTCACCATGGATAAATTTAATTTTGATTACAATCACAGTAACAACTGTAACTTAATTGGTGAAATGAATAGAAGAAGGAGTCACAAGTTGCAATTTCCAGGCAATGAGGGCTGTTCAGTAAAGATGCTAATGTCAAAGATGAACAGAATGGTGGAAAGATTTGTGCATCCATATTACTTACTGGTAAGAGCCCACTAAAGGAGAAGTGCCTAACAACTGATGCTGATGGCAAGGCATGTAAAGGGTTCACTGGTACAATGGCTGCAGCTACTCATTCTGAAACAGAGAACCATATGCTGTTAGACCAAGTTCACCTACTCAAGTCACTCTGCAGAGCACTGGCTAAAGCAGTACTCTCCTCTGATATGTTACCTGCACAAACTGTGACTAGGAAGCACTTGATACAAAAGTGCATTGCAGAGGACTTGACCTGCCTTGTACTGGCAGAGGTGACTACTTGCAGGAATTAAAGCCCTCAAATACGACCACTGCAAAGTTGTGAAGGCTTTATCAACATGTTAAGACTGCCTTGCAAAGTGCTACACTGGAAATCATTCACATTGCCCAAAGCATTCATTTGTATGCAAGAGGGGCAGGAAGTACACATTTCCATTCATGCCAAATGCTACAAAGAGATCTCTGCTAATATCCCACACTGACAGCACACAACTACAGTACTGATTTCGCTTAACTCCCGTTGAAAAAAAATCAACGATCGATAAAATAAGTTGAAAATCGATAAAAAAAGTTGAAAATCGATAAAAAACAAATAATTTCATTAAGATTTAGACTACTGCGGGCACGGTTGTCAACGTAGTTTCAACGAAATTTCCACGAAAGTTATCGCGATCAACAACGGCAAAGGCAATTTTAGACATATCAAGGTTGTGACCTACGTTAAATCCTTAGTGTAACTACAGCCGTTTTCAGACTATACCAGAAGTGGCCGAGGAATATTACAAACGTTGCAAAAGTTTGATTGTATATAAGACAGAGTAAGTTCTGTACTAGGTGTTTGAAAAATTATTTGGCTAGGATAATAAAAACTGGTCTTGGTCGATCGTAACAAGTACTTAAGTTATAGGCTAGTATTAAACTAAGATAAGTTTAAGTAACTCACCAATGAACGCAGCGTCAGAAAAACAAGAAATAAAAAAAAAATTTACACAATGAAACAGTCGTAGCTGGTTATCAAAGAGATCTTTTTTTCCAATAAATTCCTGTGTTACTTGACGTACTACAGTACCGTTTACCGCACTCACTTTCAAACCAAAAAATCTCCCCCCGGCTTCAATGCACGCAAAATAAAAAACATCCTGTTACTTTCCCCCTAACCCAGCTACTGTAAGTTGTCCGCGAATGCAGATGGACTGCCCTGACTTGTGCATTCCCTACCCTGGATATCCCCAGCGACCAAACTTTTTGGAGAGGCCTAGTCCAATCATAAACCTGGCTTTGTCAAATTCACGCCTACCATCTGTTAATTAGCATAGTATTTATCTTCGTGGGGGGTTTAGCACTGCAGAAGCTTTGGCTGGCTTACTCTAGAAGCAAACATTATTTTGCCCCTACTGTTCATAATGGAATGGATGTTACCTGTAACTAAGCTAATTGAAAACCAAATATTCATTCATATATATATAAGTAGAACAATCCAGCAGGGATAGAAAGTTTATCTTGAATAAACCAATCAGAAGTTGTGCTATTAATAAAACTTGAAAACACCTGGCCAGCAAAAGAGTTGCAAACAATTGTTTCCATGACTACTAAGAAAATAAAGCAGTGGCTTGGGCCCAAGTTGGGGAGAAACCTGTGGAAAATGAATATATTATCATTGCTTATTTGAGTATTGTATATTGGGAAGAGCTGATCGAACATTACTGGGGAGGGCTTTCAACTGGCCTGACGGCATGTAAATTAAATTTAATGAGAAGGGGGTTTTTATGAGTCTCCCGGTATGCGTCACATGAGAAGTAAATGTTTTGTTTTTCGATTTTATCATCATTTTTCAAGTGGAACAGCTCATAAAATCATATCAATCAAATATCCTTCCTTAGTTTTACTAATCAGGAATGTTTGACAAGGCATGCAATGCATCGTTCAAAAATGTAATTTTAAACTAGAATTGAAAATGAACGACATAAAACAATATCTGTGAAGCGTGTGGAGCACAACTTTGAATATTCGTTGTGAAAGAAAACATAATGAACAATGTTTACTGCGTAAATAAATGTTGCGGAACTGGTATGGAGAAATTACGTACTGCAGCTTACGTCAGAGAAGCTCGTAAATGACACAGGTGGATAGAGCGCATCAAAATTCGGTTTAGGAAATCCCTACACAGCTGACAAAAGTCGATATCTCCTTTGTTTTGAGTTATAGGCGATTTTGTGTTTTTGCGATATGGTTTTCAGTATATTTTCATTCGATAAAGTCGTTTTTTTTTGTGTGTTTTAAGGGTGTGACCTAACGGATATTTCACTAACCATTTAACCGTATAACCTGCCGGTAGGTTAAACTTTTAAACGCTGTTTCCCGATTGCGGCTTTTTCGACGTAATGTCACTCAACTTTTAATGAAAAGAGGACATTATGAGTACAATAATTAAGGGTTTTTTTTTCAAAAAAGTAGCAATTCAGGCAACACGACAACGATCAATGTATGTTAATTACTAATTAGGCCCAATAATATTGCGAACATTACGTGTAATAATTGATGAAAAGAATAACACACCTGATCAGTATATCGTGGTCTTCAGAAGTTCAGATCGGCAACATCGTAACTTTTGAAGAAAAAAAACCATATATTTGTCTATCTATCACAAGATTTTATACAAAAACTCGCCTAACTTAGCAAACTTACCCACCTTTCCTGCTTACTCATTAAAAGTCATGTTTAGAAAACAAATTACGCACGCACGTGTTTTGCGATGGGTTGTCGCAGCCTCCGATTTCATTTTCTTTCTCTTGTGTCACATACATGATACAGTACTTTACATTTGATACAAAAGTTTCTTCAACAACAGCTTCCCAAAATTGGTGTCGCAATAGGTTAAATTTTAACCGCGCAGCGCAGTACCATTCATAATTTGCATATTACACTCGGCGTCCAGATGGCGGAAGAATGTAACATCATGTTCAATGTGTTGTGTCGTTCCCATGGTGCGATGAACTTGGGCAAGTTCAAATGTCAATGACCTACTTATGTTCTATGACCAATGTCAGTGGAAATTATGTGTGTAAAAACTTGAATTTTTTCCACGTGTTATATATATATATATATAGAAGTTTTACGTAAGCGGAGCGAATTTTGGGGCGGCTCGTTGATTGTGAGGAAGCACTTATCTAAGCATCAATATTTGTGAAAAATATCGTAAGGTTTATCATTTTCATTCATATTCTTTTATGTTTGCCGCAATCCCGCCCGCAATGCATGCACAGTATAATACCATGTGTGGAAAAAATGGCTGTATACGTGCGGTCCTGAGAGAGCCAACTGGCCTTGTGTTGTTAATGTTATTACGATACTTCCTAGAACGAACATTTGCGTCTTTTGGCGTCGACATATTTTCACACTGGATTTCACCATGCCATTGATCGGTGTACACGGGTGATATATGTCGCAAATATAAACTGAGAAAACAAATTGACGACACTATCATGAGCTTGTGACTATTGACCTACTACTATAGTTATATTGAACACATTATTCATGCCTAAAACATCGTTTTTCTGTTTTTTATTGATAGTTTGCAGTACATTACTCAGTTCTTCACATATTTTTAAATAACTTTCATGTTTAAAATGTATTTGATTTTTTTTTTTAATTTTCCGTTTATACGGTTTGTGATTTTCTAAACGGATAGTGCATTTGCTGCCGGTTTAACAGTTAATCGTTTAAACGGTCACACCCTTAGTGTGTTATCTTGTTCGGAAATGATCCGAAATGAAAGTAATAACTGTTAAGTTTTTCCACTTCTGGTATAAAATTATTCCATCAAAGTTAACCTGATTAACATGTCTCATGCCAAATCTATATTAAACAAAATAGAAAAAAATAAAAAGAGAAAACGCATTTTTGAAAAATGGAAGCGTCCTAGTAGAATGGGCGGGGCATCTTTATTTTGCTTCAAGTAACATGTTTTCGCTCGGAAACAAAGTTTCATACTTCAACTCTAATAAAAAACCAAATTTACATCTCTTAAGAAAAACTATTTTTCGCAATCTGCAAGTAAACCAAGTTTATTTATGTCCATTCATTGTTATTTTAATGGTTAAACAGCACTCCAACTTATCTGGAAGGGTGCCTCGTGGTACATAGCTTGTACTGCAACCTCCAAGATAGCCTGGCAAAGTTAAGACTTATGTCACTGTGTTTGGGATTCAGTCAGAAAACGTCCCCCATCAGTTTTACTACATGTTTCTTTGAGTGTTACTACTCATACAAGCCTGAGAATGCTTTTGTAAATATTCTTGCTTTCAAACGACTGTACCAAAGTCTAATTGATACTAATAAACGAAGTTACGCGTTTTTCGACGTTTCGCTTTACCACATATTGACCTTCTATTTCATTTAAAAAAGAATTTCAAAGTATCGTTGAAAATTCCACGTAGGAAATGACTGAGATCACCAATCGTTAAAATTCCTGGAATTTCGATAAAAATCGGCAAATTTCGATAAAAAACGAAGAAATTTTTTTATTTTCCTTTTAACAAATTTCAACGGGAGTTAAGCGAAATCAGTACTGTAAATTAAATACCTGAGACACCCACCTGCAGCAAACGTTTATGGTCCACTCAGTTTCAGACTTCCACTCAAAAAGCAGAGGTAGTCAATAATGCTTTCGAGTTTCCAATCCAAAACATAGCACAAACATTTCACGCAACAGTCTGTACAGGGACGACAGTGCCACAAACATTACAAATAAAGGGCCTGAAGAGTCCATAGCCAGGAAGATGGAAGCTGCAGGATTAGAGGTGAGCTCAAATAGTCCATGTATCCAGACTCTGAAACAGATGCAAAGGAAACAACAGTATGATAGACTATATAAGAGAGACAGAGCATACAGAAGGAGGAGAGCACAACTCAGAGAGAGAGTACACGCTACATTGTAGAACTAAAAACATAAGCCAGTCCAGTGATTGATGACATATCAAAAAAGATGTCTCCTGTTGCTTTTTGGCACTTTTTCTGAAGAAGCACACTTGGTGCGGATTGATATAAAAGCTAATAGGAGTATGCCAGCTAAAGTAACAGTTGACATTTCTAAAATCCACTTTAAACCTCTTTTTATGATAGTTTCAGAAGTAATGACTTATATAATTTTTGTTTATCTCTGTCTATTGTGTGAATCTTCACTCACACATGTTGTACAGTTTATATGAATAATACAGTACTGAACTTTAAACAAGTGAGAGCCCAATGATTGACATATTCCCTAGTGTGATTAGAAGTCATTCCATCAGCATGGCTGGCATCTACTGCATGTCTAAATTGTGCTTGGGTCCACAGAATGTGTTTTAAGCACAGTCCCTCAGTTGGTGCTACTAACCCCCTCTGGTGGAAACTTGACGCAAGTTGGCCTTCTTCCCTGTGAAAATGTGATCACTCCCTGTATCGAGTAAACTCTGGTCCTAAAATGAAAGAGAAAAGTTACTTGTTACTTTGGCATTGCTTTTCAAAGGTATTTTGTCAGATTTTGTTGCGAAAACTACTCAGGGGAGCTATGTACTAGCTGTGACCAGATCTAGAATGAGGGCGCTGTTCAAGCAACATTCCTAAATCGTTGTAGTAGATCATATTGACTAGTTTCTGAGTGTAAGTCTTGTCTTGTATCATTCTATGTGCAGCTATTCAACTTCTTAGACTTCCAATAAATGCTTATAAGCATTTAAGCATTTGTATACAAACAAACTAGTGAATAGGTCACTGGAATTTTGTTGAACTTTGAGGATAAAAAACTGATTATTATTATGAAGAATGGGTACGGTCATGTACCTCACAACTGATGCTGATGGCAAGGCATGTAATGGGTTCAGTAGAACAATGGCTGCAGCTTATCATTCTGATGTAGTACACCTAAACAGGTCTCTCTACAGAGCACTGACTAAAGCAGTACTCTCCTCTGATATATGACGAAATCTACAGTAAACAGGTTAGTAAATTTGCAAGTCTTATTAAGGGCCTGTCACAGTGCTATGATGGCTCACAGAGACACAAGCAATGGATGTGACACCTCCACACATAGGCTGTTGTGGCATATGTGGGAGATGTGAAATGATTTGGTACTTAAAAGTTAATTTCTTTAATACTTTGAAGAGCAGATGCTGGAATGTGGCTCTTCTCTTAGCTGCCAGGGATAGCATTGTGCGGATAATGCCATATGCTGGTGCCCCTGGCATACTGATGGTGTAGGCACCTGTCCACATCCTGCATCCCTTTGTGTAACTTGCTGGGGCTGATGTATATTTTGCCACTTTTGCATTTATTTCATCAGCCCATGCCATCCAATCTTAGTCTGACATTGTGAAGGTGTGAGCTTTCCAATACATACAATATTACAATATGTTACTGTATATAGGCCTATCCTTATTCTGATTGCAGTCTGGGTCTCAATAAAACTGATTCTTACACCACATATATTACGTTGTAATGTATGCATTTAAATTCTGACTGTCGCTTTTTGCTCTGCTAGGTACACAGTATTAGTGCTGATAGTCGACTCTTACTTTTGTAGTTGATTAATCGCATAGCTCTTCTCGCGATACTCGGTTAAAGTTATGGCATCATCACTGTCATTTCTACATTGCAGCAATACAGTCAAACAAATCTTTCTCCATGGTGCACTGTCCCTATTTGTTCTTTCAAGTCTTAATGTGTGATGTCTAATTCATGTTAAAACATCTACCAAACAAAAACTGTCAACAAATTTCAATATTCAACATTTCTTAAAATCCTTCAAAGTAAATCAAAAACTTTGGAATGGATCTACAAGGCTACTACAACTACTAGCACTAATCACAGCAAAAAAAATGAATAGATGCAACACCCTGTAGCGGTGTGATGATTACTATGCAAGAGTTTTCTGTAGAAGGACGTTCACCTTCTAGGCTAGGCTTTAGCCTAGCGTGATAGCACGCACATATTATGACACATTGAAATGAAACTTCACCGCAATCGACACACTCTATCAGACATATGATACATGTGAACCACTGACCAGAAATGAAATAATACTGTATAACATGCATGTTTGAAGAAATTACAAATTCTTTGGCAATCATTAAAGATTAATAAATTTGGGAATTTGCAATTATGCGCAATGATGAAACATTGCTAGGACTAAATGCTGCACTGCAGAACAATCGTATTACTAACAAGTAAACGCATGAATCTAACCTGAACAGGTGCTTACTGATTTTTAACACAGCACAGTTCTAGTGTAGCATTGTAAGAACCTGTGTTTGCGATATTTGCTGACAAACTGCTTAAGTGTTGTTTTTGATAGGTTAGGCTATTTTTCAATAGCAGATTGTGTGTAGTGCTAGCTTTAGTCCAGAAATCGCAACTTAGGTTTTGAGAGCGATTAATCAAACTTCCAAAGTGTAATCGCGACTACTGGCGATTAATCGATCACGACTATCAGCACTACACTGTATAAAAGTAGACTACTCACCAGATGTGCAACTTCAGTTCCTCAGGTTTTACTTGTTCTATAGCTTAACATTGAAATTAGTGGCTCCTTATACCATCCGTTACTGTACTACTACACATCTCAATAACACACAGATCAAAACAACAGACACAGGTAGAGTTGCGTCGTGCAGTATTTCTTGGTTTAAATTACCCTTTATTCTATTTGCTTTTGGTTTATTCTAATTAATTTATCACATTCATTTGAACCTCAAGTTTCTTTATCATGACTGTGCAGACTTTTTGTTTGCTATGAGAGCTTGAAATTTTCCTCACTTGTAAACAAACCTCTTTACTCAGCAGTAAACAATGTTCATATGCTGCTCCAGGAGGCCTAAAGTGGTCTAAACTTGCCTCAACTGACCCAATCTTTGTACCACTTGTACTTCCATTCATGCTCCATAACAGCCAAACCAAGAAAACCAGATCCTAATTGATAAGATATAAAAAAAGATGTTCTCCTGTTGCTCTTTGGAACTTTTCCTGAAGGAGAACACTTGTGCAGGTTGATATAGATGCTAATAGGAGTATGCCACCTTAAGTAACAGAGCGATATTTAAACTCCACATTAAACCTCCTTTTTATGATAGTTTGAGAAGTTGTGACTTACATCATTTCTGTGTATCTCTGTCTATTGTGTGAATCTTCATATGGTGTCTCACACATGTTGTACAGTCTATATGAATAATACAGTACTGAACTTTAAACAAGTCAGAGCCCAATGATTGACATATTCCCTAGTGTGATAAGAAGTCATTCCATCAGCATGACAGGCATCTACTGAATGTCTAAATTGTTCTTGGGTCCACACAATGTGTTTTAAGTACAGTCCCTCAGTTTGGTGCTACTTACCCCCTCTGGTGGAAACTTGGTTGGCCTTCATCCCTCTGAAAATTTTATCACTCCCAGCATCCAGTAAGCATGCGCCCTTAGCTGTGGCTCTAAAGTGAAAGAGAAAAAGTTACTTGTTACTTTGGCACTGCTTTCAAAAGGTATTTTGTCAGATTTTGGTGCAAAAAATACTCAGGAGAGCTATGTACTAGCTGTGACCAGATCTAGAATGAGGGCGCTGTTCAAACAACATTCCAAACTAGTTGCAGTCCATCATATTGACTAGTTTCTCAGTGTAAGTCTTGTCTTGTATCATTCTATGTGCAGCTATTCAACTGCTTAGACTTCCAATAAATGCTTACAAACAAAACTAGTGAATACGTCACTGGAAAATTGGTATATTTTAAGGATAAAAACTGATTAGTATTTAGAAGAATGGGTAGAAGGAAAGGCATGTTTGATAGGCATGCAACGACCTTCAAGCCAGGTAACAGGTTTGGCTTTACTGCTTGAACAGCTGCTGAAGCTGATGCCAATTGCACTGGTGATATTCCTAGCTCTTCTGATACAGATATGGCAACTAATTCCTCTTGCAAACCTGCTTATAGAAGGCTCGACAAGGAAGAGTATGAGAGAGTAATTAACCCAGCAGATAAAGGACATGAGATATTTTCAACTCAGTCACAACAAACCATGTTTGCAGAATCTACAGGAAACAGGTTAGTTAATTTGCCCTATTAAGGGCCTATCACAGTGCTATGATGGCTCACAGAGAGACAAGCAATGGATGTGGCGACGACCCTATAGGTCTTTCTGATATGGAAGAATTGTAGGACTTGGAATCAAAGGTTGTGTTTGGAATCACTATGTAGCTACAAGAGTGAACTCTTGTCCATCTAAAAACTTAATAAAACAGTAACAAACCTGGCAAGAATCCTTCAGGTAGCATACGCCCATTAAAAGCGCCATTGACTTACACACTAAATCACAAAAGTAATGTGGTCTCTAAGTCTAGATAGAAGTTTTCACTAGCTAAACGCTACCCATCACCGGATAGCTGTCAAGTTGGCCTTTTATGGCACCATCAATTTTCCGTATCATGACCATGTAGATTTTTTGCTATCCGAGCCGGAAGTTTTTGTCACTTGTAAACAAACCTCTTCACTCAGTGGTAAACAATTTTCCTACGCTGCTCCTGGGAGGCCTTAAAGGGGTCTGAAATGGCCTCAATTGACACAATTTTCTCACCACATGTACTTCCATTCATGCTCTTCAACATGCAAGCCACAAAAACTAGATCATGATTGATAAAAGGTCACAAAAGATGTTCCCCTGCTGCTTTTTGGCACTTTTCTTGAAGGAGAACAATAAAGCGGACTGCTATAGACTCTAATAGGAGTATGCCACCTTAAGTGAGAGATGAATTTTTTTTTCAATACCAATATGATACTTTTTTATAGTCGTCACAATATAAACCACAACAAAATTCTATGCAATTATCATTTTAGGTCCATAAAGATGTATTTTCAGAGATTTCAGTATGCAAGGTGCAGTGTGTAAATACACTTATGAGCAATACTGTGTAAGCAGTAACCAGATCTACGTCTGCAACAACATTTCCAGTCACCAATTTTGATAAGCTTGACCAATTTGGGTGCATCTATGATTCCTGCAGGTTGTATTGGTATCCCTGATCACAGTCCACTTGGTCTGGCTTGCCCTACCTGCAGAAACGTCATCCAGAGAAGGGTCAGCGGGGAGGGTTTTTTCGTCTCTGGCTCTGAAAAGTGATGAAAACTACTTTTGTTTAGCTCAGCTGATTCCTCCCAAACTGACCTACAGGACATTCCCCAATGTATTCCTGAACTGTTTGGAACATGTTAAACTGATATTGCATGTCACTCCAGTGCAACTGTTAAGTTACTAAGAATAAGAGAAGAGAATTGAAGGTGTTCTTTGCCAAAACTGGATCATCGGGATTTGTAAACCACAGCCTCACTGTGTGACAAGTACATTTATGTAGCTAATCAATATGAGCTACCGTACTTGCTCTTCATATTACACACTACGAGTCTGTGCACTCCATTGAATATGGCTACTGAAGTACAATGATAAACCAAGTCTGTAACTAAATAAATGATCGCCTCCTATATTCTCTATACGACACGCTCGACGGCCACAAACTGAAACATGGTGTCAGAAGTAAACTTAAGATAATTTTGAGGACCATTCTTGCGAAATTCAAAGGACTGATCACCCGAAAATCACCGTGAATTAGTCAGCAATTCGCTAAGATTCAGCTATGCGAATGCACCGTTAGAATAGCATACACAGTATCGTATGTATAGGACTATGCGATAAAACAGTACAGTAATCCGAGACGCAACGTAGGATGCAGTGTGATGTGGTAAGCAAAGAAAGGAACTGCAGATTGTACGCTAAACTATAACAGTAAGATATAACTGTGTTCGACTAGTTCATAATGCAACGAAGGGGAACACACTGCAGCACCGTGATAATACAGTAGTAAAGCCTTGTGAAACAACAGTCTGGTGAGGTGAAAATAAGAAAAGAAAACAATCGCGCTACTGTACGTACCGGTACAATACAAAACCGTGTACACATTGGAGAATTAAATTAACATTCAGACGATTCCTGAAATAAATTCTGCCAGAAGATCGCGAGTTACAATAACAGTATGGATAAAGTTCCCCCACCAGAGAAGATTGATTTTGCTTCTCCCAAACTGGCAAGCAGATGGCAACACTGGAAAGAAGAATTCAAGCTATATGCAGAACTGGCAATGTCTGACAAAGATGATAAGTTAAAGGAAAAATGTGCCTCTATCTTATGGGCACTACTGGACGTGAGATATATGAGACTATAAAACCGGTACCAGCTGCAGGCGCTGCCGATGTTTCCCCGAAAATTGGAGAGCTCTTCACACTCTTTGATGCCTACTGCAACCCAAAGCAAAATGAAACTGTAGAAAGATACAAATTCTTCACGAGATTTCAGGAGCCAGGGGAGCAGTTGGACAGATACATCACTGAACTCAAAGTCCTGGCACAAACATATAACTTTGAATCATTGCATGACCCGCTTGTCCAGGATAGGATCGTGTGTGGTATTACAAATTCGGCACTCAGAGAGCGATTACTACGGGCACAGAAACTTACCCTGAAATCATGCGAGGATATGTGCCAAATTGTGAAGCCTGCATGTACTGCACTCTAGTCCTGAAATAACATTGTTGGCTTTTAATATGTTATAATCAAATGTGATGTCAGATTATAAAGTTGCTACTCATTAGGGACAATGTGGCAGAAAAGAACTGTCTAGACGGTTACAGAATTTTCAACAAACATAAAGGAAAGAGGGCAAAAGAAAGAAATAATTGTACACTATAATACTTACCACGGGTTTATGTATTGCTTCAATATTATTGAGAGTTAGCTGGTAACATGTAGTGGATTCTTCAGCATCATCATGCTGTTCATTCACTCTAGGAATCTGGTCAGCATTCTTCTGGAAAAGATCCTGACATTGAGACTCACTTTTAACCTTGCTGGCTGCTGATAATAGTGACTGCAACATGTCTTACTTTGTTCTCAGTTGATTCATAAACATCTTCTGAAAGCTATTTGAACACATTTTTTTTTTCCTCAAACACATTTTTACAGCAGGGTAGGAATTCAGATTCTCATGTAAATACTAAATATTCATGTCCTGAAAGAAAAAAAGAAAAATGGGTAAAAGTTGATCAATATTAATATATAATTTGAAACAATGTACTGTATACAAATAGTACTAATAGGCTATGGTACCGGGTCAAATAATTTTGACTCAACCATATACTCGTTACCGTCCACCCTGTGATGTTTATTGATCTGTGCACTTCCATGAATGAATTGATTTTAGAAAAATCTTGTAACCTACTGAATAATCTAAGAGATACTTCTTTCCCCTTCAAATTTATGCTCAAATTTGATGGCCACAATTAAAGACACATCTCTGACCATTCTGTATCTGGTACGGATAGCCTGTATGACGCTATGAGTATACCAGTATGACTTAATGTTAAAATGTTGAGTAAGCCTGGACTAAACTAATGTAATCGGGTCTGAGTGTTTGTGCCTTCAGTTTTTTTTTTCCCTCTCTCTATAGGATCCTTCATGGGGACTTAAGTGTCCCTCCTGATCTTTTTTTTTTATCTACTTAACTAAACTAAACTAATAAAACTGTATAATATAAGGCTGGGTTTTGCAAAACATCCCTTTCACAACTTAACAGTTGGGGTGACAAAAGCATTGACGCTAATTATTTTTGCGTGGACCAGTTCCGCGAACAACATGTATTTGTATTCTTTCTCACTTCTCAAGTACTTTTACATCCAATACCCTATATCGTGTTTACAAATTTATGCTTTTATATGCTATGAAATTGGACACCATTGAAGCTCATAAAACTTCCAACGAACCCCTATTGGTAATAACACAATATGAATCATAAAAATAAATATTTACCAGTTACAGGGTCACAGATAGCCTATACTGTACTTAAGCTTCACTTAACCTTCAGGTGGCATACTCCTATTAGAGTCTATATCCATCCGCTCGATTGTTCTCCTTCAGGAAAAGTGCTAAAAAAGCAGCAGGAGAACATTTTTTTGACCTGTTATCAATCATAGTCTAGTTTTTTTGTAGCTTGCATGTTGAAGAACATGAATAGAAGTACATGTGGTGAGAAAATTTGGTCGAGTGAGGCAATTTTAAACCCCTTTAGGCCTCCCCGGAGCAGCGTAGGAAATTTGTTTACCAATCAGTGAAGAGGTTTGTTTACAAGTGACGAAAAGTTCCGGCTCGGAAAGCCAAAAATCTTCATGGTCATGATACGGAAAATTGATAGTGCCATGAAAGGCCAACTTGTCGGCTATGCAGTGATGGGTAGCGTTTAGCTAGTGAAAACTTCAATCTTGTGCAGGCACTTGCTGTAAAAGATCGGCAAAAGACGTCATCACCCGGGGTTCGAACCAGGGATGCAAAAGAGAGTCTCGATCATCAGCTCGTACAGTGCGCCGAGCCATCCCGCCACTGTATGGACTGAGATATTAGGTGGATTAACTAATACTTACAGCTCCCCGTCCAGGCACTTGCTGTAAAAGATCGGCAAAAGACGTCATCACCCGGGGTTCGAACCAGGGATGCAAAAGAGAGTCTCGATCATCAGCTCGTACAGTGCGCCGAGCCATCCCGCCACTGTATGGACTGAGATATTAGGTGGATTAACTAATACTTACAGCTCCCCGTCCAGGCACTTGCTGTAAAAGATCGGCAAAAGACGTCATCACCCGGGGTTCGAACCAGGGATGCAAAAGAGAGTCTCGATCATCAGCTCGTACAGTGCGCCGAGCCATCCCGCCACTGTATGGACTGAGATATTAGGTGGATTAACTAATACTTACAGCTCCCCGTCCAGGCACTTGCTGTAAAAGATCGGCAAAAGACGTCATCACCCGGGGTTCGAACCAGGGATGCAAAAGAGAGTCTCGATCATCAGCTCGTACAGTGCGCCGAGCCATCCCGCCACTGTATGGACTGAGATATTAGGTGGATTAACTAATACTTACAGCTCCCCGTCCAGGCACTTGCTGTAAAAGATCGGCAAAAGACGTCATCACCCGGGGTTCGAACCAGGGATGCAAAAGAGAGTCTCGATCATCAGCTCGTACAGTGCGCCGAGCCATCCCGCCACTGTATGGACTGAGATATTAGGTGGATTAACTAATACTTACAGCTCCCCGTCCAGGCACTTGCTGTAAAAGATCGGCAAAAGACGTCATCACCCGGGGTTCGAACCAGGGATGCAAAAGAGAGTCTCGATCATCAGCTCGTACAGTGCGCCGAGCCATCCCGCCACTGTATGGACTGAGATATTAGGTGGATTAACTAATACTTACAGCTCCCCGTCCAGGCACTTGCTGTAAAAGATCGGCAAAAGACGTCATCACCCGGGGTTCGAACCAGGGATGCAAAAGAGAGTCTCGATCATCAGCTCGTACAGTGCGCCGAGCCATCCCGCCACTGTATGGACTGAGATATTAGGTGGATTAACTAATACTTACAGCTCCCCGTCCAGGCACTTGCTGTAAAAGATCGGCAAAAGACGTCATCACCCGGGGTTCGAACCAGGGATGCAAAAGAGAGTCTCGATCATCAGCTCGTACAGTGCGCCGAGCCATCCCGCCACTGTATGGACTGAGATATTAGGTGGATTAACTAATACTTACAGCTCCCCGTCCAGGCACTTGCTGTAAAAGATCGGCAAAAGACGTCATCACCCGGGGTTCGAACCAGGGATGCAAAAGAGAGTCTCGATCATCAGCTCGTACAGTGCGCCGAGCCATCCCGCCACTGTATGGACTGAGATATTAGGTGGATTAACTAATACTTACAGCTCCCCGTCCAGGCACTTGCTGTAAAAGATCGGCAAAAGACGTCATCACCCGGGGTTCGAACCAGGGATGCAAAAGAGAGTCTCGATCATCAGCTCGTACAGTGCGCCGAGCCATCCCGCCACTGTATGGACTGAGATATTAGGTGGATTAACTAATACTTACAGCTCCCCGTCCAGGCACTTGCTGTAAAAGATCGGCAAAAGACGTCATCACCCGGGGTTCGAACCAGGGATGCAAAAGAGAGTCTCGATCATCAGCTCGTACAGTGCGCCGAGCCATCCCGCCACTGTATGGACTGAGATATTAGGTGGATTAACTAATACTTACAGCTCCCCGTCCAGGCACTTGCTGTAAAAGATCGGCAAAAGACGTCATCACCCGGGGTTCGAACCAGGGATGCAAAAGAGAGTCTCGATCATCAGCTCGTACAGTGCGCCGAGCCATCCCGCCACTGTATGGACTGAGATATTAGGTGGATTAACTAATACTTACAGCTCCCCGTCCAGGCACTTGCTGTAAAAGATCGGCAAAAGACGTCATCACCCGGGGTTCGAACCAGGGATGCAAAAGAGAGTCTCGATCATCAGCTCGTACAGTGCGCCGAGCCATCCCGCCACTGTATGGACTGAGATATTAGGTGGATTAACTAATACTTACAGCTCCCCGTCCAGGCACTTGCTGTAAAAGATCGGCAAAAGACGTCATCACCCGGGGTTCGAACCAGGGATGCAAAAGAGAGTCTCGATCATCAGCTCGTACAGTGCGCCGAGCCATCCCGCCACTGTATGGACTGAGATATTAGGTGGATTAACTAATACTTACAGCTCCCCGTCCAGGCACTTGCTGTAAAAGATCGGCAAAAGACGTCATCACCCGGGGTTCGAACCAGGGATGCAAAAGAGAGTCTCGATCATCAGCTCGTACAGTGCGCCGAGCCATCCCGCCACTGTATGGACTGAGATATTAGGTGGATTAACTAATACTTACAGCTCCCCGTCCAGGCACTTGCTGTAAAAGATCGGCAAAAGACGTCATCACCCGGGGTTCGAACCAGGGATGCAAAAGAGAGTCTCGATCATCAGCTCGTACAGTGCGCCGAGCCATCCCGCCACTGTATGGACTGAGATATTAGGTGGATTAACTAATACTTACAGCTCCCCGTCCAGGCACTTGCTGTAAAAGATCGGCAAAAGACGTCATCACCCGGGGTTCGAACCAGGGATGCAAAAGAGAGTCTCGATCATCAGCTCGTACAGTGCGCCGAGCCATCCCGCCACTGTATGGACTGAGATATTAGGTGGATTAACTAATACTTACAGCTCCCCGTCCAGGCACTTGCTGTAAAAGATCGGCAAAAGACGTCATCACCCGGGGTTCGAACCAGGGATGCAAAAGAGAGTCTCGATCATCAGCTCGTACAGTGCGCCGAGCCATCCCGCCACTGTATGGACTGAGATATTAGGTGGATTAACTAATACTTACAGCTCCCCGTCCAGGCACTTGCTGTAAAAGATCGGCAAAAGACGTCATCACCCGGGGTTCGAACCAGGGATGCAAAAGAGAGTCTCGATCATCAGCTCGTACAGTGCGCCGAGCCATCCCGCCACTGTATGGACTGAGATATTAGGTGGATTAACTAATACTTACAGCTCCCCGTCCAGGCACTTGCTGTAAAAGATCGGCAAAAGACGTCATCACCCGGGGTTCGAACCAGGGATGCAAAAGAGAGTCTCGATCATCAGCTCGTACAGTGCGCCGAGCCATCCCGCCACTGTATGGACTGAGATATTAGGTGGATTAACTAATACTTACAGCTCCCCGTCCAGGCACTTGCTGTAAAAGATCGGCAAAAGACGTCATCACCCGGGGTTCGAACCAGGGATGCAAAAGAGAGTCTCGATCATCAGCTCGTACAGTGCGCCGAGCCATCCCGCCACTGTATGGACTGAGATATTAGGTGGATTAACTAATACTTACAGCTCCCCGTCCAGGCACTTGCTGTAAAAGATCGGCAAAAGACGTCATCACCCGGGGTTCGAACCAGGGATGCAAAAGAGAGTCTCGATCATCAGCTCGTACAGTGCGCCGAGCCATCCCGCCACTGTATGGACTGAGATATTAGGTGGATTAACTAATACTTACAGCTCCCCGTCCAGGCACTTGCTGTAAAAGATCGGCAAAAGACGTCATCACCCGGGGTTCGAACCAGGGATGCAAAAGAGAGTCTCGATCATCAGCTCGTACAGTGCGCCGAGCCATCCCGCCACTGTATGGACTGAGATATTAGGTGGATTAACTAATACTTACAGCTCCCCGTCCAGGCACTTGCTGTAAAAGATCGGCAAAAGACGTCATCACCCGGGGTTCGAACCAGGGATGCAAAAGAGAGTCTCGATCATCAGCTCGTACAGTGCGCCGAGCCATCCCGCCACTGTATGGACTGAGATATTAGGTGGATTAACTAATACTTACAGCTCCCCGTCCAGGCACTTGCTGTAAAAGATCGGCAAAAGACGTCATCACCCGGGGTTCGAACCAGGGATGCAAAAGAGAGTCTCGATCATCAGCTCGTACAGTGCGCCGAGCCATCCCGCCACTGTATGGACTGAGATATTAGGTGGATTAACTAATACTTACAGCTCCCCGTCCAGGCACTTGCTGTAAAAGATCGGCAAAAGACGTCATCACCCGGGGTTCGAACCAGGGATGCAAAAGAGAGTCTCGATCATCAGCTCGTACAGTGCGCCGAGCCATCCCGCCACTGTATGGACTGAGATATTAGGTGGATTAACTAATACTTACAGCTCCCCGTCCAGGCACTTGCTGTAAAAGATCGGCAAAAGACGTCATCACCCGGGGTTCGAACCAGGGATGCAAAAGAGAGTCTCGATCATCAGCTCGTACAGTGCGCCGAGCCATCCCGCCACTGTATGGACTGAGATATTAGGTGGATTAACTAATACTTACAGCTCCCCGTCCAGGCACTTGCTGTAAAAGATCGGCAAAAGACGTCATCACCCGGGGTTCGAACCAGGGATGCAAAAGAGAGTCTCGATCATCAGCTCGTACAGTGCGCCGAGCCATCCCGCCACTGTATGGACTGAGATATTAGGTGGATTAACTAATACTTACAGCTCCCCGTCCAGGCACTTGCTGTAAAAGATCGGCAAAAGACGTCATCACCCGGGGTTCGAACCAGGGATGCAAAAGAGAGTCTCGATCATCAGCTCGTACAGTGCGCCGAGCCATCCCGCCACTGTATGGACTGAGATATTAGGTGGATTAACTAATACTTACAGCTCCCCGTCCAGGCACTTGCTGTAAAAGATCGGCAAAAGACGTCATCACCCGGGGTTCGAACCAGGGATGCAAAAGAGAGTCTCGATCATCAGCTCGTACAGTGCGCCGAGCCATCCCGCCACTGTATGGACTGAGATATTAGGTGGATTAACTAATACTTACAGCTCCCCGTCCAGGCACTTGCTGTAAAAGATCGGCAAAAGACGTCATCACCCGGGGTTCGAACCAGGGATGCAAAAGAGAGTCTCGATCATCAGCTCGTACAGTGCGCCGAGCCATCCCGCCACTGTATGGACTGAGATATTAGGTGGATTAACTAATACTTACAGCTCCCCGTCCAGGCACTTGCTGTAAAAGATCGGCAAAAGACGTCATCACCCGGGGTTCGAACCAGGGATGCAAAAGAGAGTCTCGATCATCAGCTCGTACAGTGCGCCGAGCCATCCCGCCACTGTATGGACTGAGATATTAGGTGGATTAACTAATACTTACAGCTCCCCGTCCAGGCACTTGCTGTAAAAGATCGGCAAAAGACGTCATCACCCGGGGTTCGAACCAGGGATGCAAAAGAGAGTCTCGATCATCAGCTCGTACAGTGCGCCGAGCCATCCCGCCACTGTATGGACTGAGATATTAGGTGGATTAACTAATACTTACAGCTCCCCGTCCAGGCACTTGCTGTAAAAGATCGGCAAAAGACGTCATCACCCGGGGTTCGAACCAGGGATGCAAAAGAGAGTCTCGATCATCAGCTCGTACAGTGCGCCGAGCCATCCCGCCACTGTATGGACTGAGATATTAGGTGGATTAACTAATACTTACAGCTCCCCGTCCAGGCACTTGCTGTAAAAGATCGGCAAAAGACGTCATCACCCGGGGTTCGAACCAGGGATGCAAAAGAGAGTCTCGATCATCAGCTCGTACAGTGCGCCGAGCCATCCCGCCACTGTATGGACTGAGATATTAGGTGGATTAACTAATACTTACAGCTCCCCGTCCAGGCACTTGCTGTAAAAGATCGGCAAAAGACGTCATCACCCGGGGTTCGAACCAGGGATGCAAAAGAGAGTCTCGATCATCAGCTCGTACAGTGCGCCGAGCCATCCCGCCACTGTATGGACTGAGATATTAGGTGGATTAACTAATACTTACAGCTCCCCGTCCAGGCACTTGCTGTAAAAGATCGGCAAAAGACGTCATCACCCGGGGTTCGAACCAGGGATGCAAAAGAGAGTCTCGATCATCAGCTCGTACAGTGCGCCGAGCCATCCCGCCACTGTATGGACTGAGATATTAGGTGGATTAACTAATACTTACAGCTCCCCGTCCAGGCACTTGCTGTAAAAGATCGGCAAAAGACGTCATCACCCGGGGTTCGAACCAGGGATGCAAAAGAGAGTCTCGATCATCAGCTCGTACAGTGCGCCGAGCCATCCCGCCACTGTATGGACTGAGATATTAGGTGGATTAACTAATACTTACAGCTCCCCGTCCAGGCACTTGCTGTAAAAGATCGGCAAAAGACGTCATCACCCGGGGTTCGAACCAGGGATGCAAAAGAGAGTCTCGATCATCAGCTCGTACAGTGCGCCGAGCCATCCCGCCACTGTATGGACTGAGATATTAGGTGGATTAACTAATACTTACAGCTCCCCGTCCAGGCACTTGCTGTAAAAGATCGGCAAAAGACGTCATCACCCGGGGTTCGAACCAGGGATGCAAAAGAGAGTCTCGATCATCAGCTCGTACAGTGCGCCGAGCCATCCCGCCACTGTATGGACTGAGATATTAGGTGGATTAACTAATACTTACAGCTCCCCGTCCAGGCACTTGCTGTAAAAGATCGGCAAAAGACGTCATCACCCGGGGTTCGAACCAGGGATGCAAAAGAGAGTCTCGATCATCAGCTCGTACAGTGCGCCGAGCCATCCCGCCACTGTATGGACTGAGATATTAGGTGGATTAACTAATACTTACAGCTCCCCGTCCAGGCACTTGCTGTAAAAGATCGGCAAAAGACGTCATCACCCGGGGTTCGAACCAGGGATGCAAAAGAGAGTCTCGATCATCAGCTCGTACAGTGCGCCGAGCCATCCCGCCACTGTATGGACTGAGATATTAGGTGGATTAACTAATACTTACAGCTCCCCGTCCAGGCACTTGCTGTAAAAGATCGGCAAAAGACGTCATCACCCGGGGTTCGAACCAGGGATGCAAAAGAGAGTCTCGATCATCAGCTCGTACAGTGCGCCGAGCCATCCCGCCACTGTATGGACTGAGATATTAGGTGGATTAACTAATACTTACAGCTCCCCGTCCAGGCACTTGCTGTAAAAGATCGGCAAAAGACGTCATCACCCGGGGTTCGAACCAGGGATGCAAAAGAGAGTCTCGATCATCAGCTCGTACAGTGCGCCGAGCCATCCCGCCACTGTATGGACTGAGATATTAGGTGGATTAACTAATACTTACAGCTCCCCGTCCAGGCACTTGCTGTAAAAGATCGGCAAAAGACGTCATCACCCGGGGTTCGAACCAGGGATGCAAAAGAGAGTCTCGATCATCAGCTCGTACAGTGCGCCGAGCCATCCCGCCACTGTATGGACTGAGATATTAGGTGGATTAACTAATACTTACAGCTCCCCGTCCAGGCACTTGCTGTAAAAGATCGGCAAAAGACGTCATCACCCGGGGTTCGAACCAGGGATGCAAAAGAGAGTCTCGATCATCAGCTCGTACAGTGCGCCGAGCCATCCCGCCACTGTATGGACTGAGATATTAGGTGGATTAACTAATACTTACAGCTCCCCGTCCAGGCACTTGCTGTAAAAGATCGGCAAAAGACGTCATCACCCGGGGTTCGAACCAGGGATGCAAAAGAGAGTCTCGATCATCAGCTCGTACAGTGCGCCGAGCCATCCCGCCACTGTATGGACTGAGATATTAGGTGGATTAACTAATACTTACAGCTCCCCGTCCAGGCACTTGCTGTAAAAGATCGGCAAAAGACGTCATCACCCGGGGTTCGAACCAGGGATGCAAAAGAGAGTCTCGATCATCAGCTCGTACAGTGCGCCGAGCCATCCCGCCACTGTATGGACTGAGATATTAGGTGGATTAACTAATACTTACAGCTCCCCGTCCAGGCACTTGCTGTAAAAGATCGGCAAAAGACGTCATCACCCGGGGTTCGAACCAGGGATGCAAAAGAGAGTCTCGATCATCAGCTCGTACAGTGCGCCGAGCCATCCCGCCACTGTATGGACTGAGATATTAGGTGGATTAACTAATACTTACAGCTCCCCGTCCAGGCACTTGCTGTAAAAGATCGGCAAAAGACGTCATCACCCGGGGTTCGAACCAGGGATGCAAAAGAGAGTCTCGATCATCAGCTCGTACAGTGCGCCGAGCCATCCCGCCACTGTATGGACTGAGATATTAGGTGGATTAACTAATACTTACAGCTCCCCGTCCAGGCACTTGCTGTAAAAGATCGGCAAAAGACGTCATCACCCGGGGTTCGAACCAGGGATGCAAAAGAGAGTCTCGATCATCAGCTCGTACAGTGCGCCGAGCCATCCCGCCACTGTATGGACTGAGATATTAGGTGGATTAACTAATACTTACAGCTCCCCGTCCAGGCACTTGCTGTAAAAGATCGGCAAAAGACGTCATCACCCGGGGTTCGAACCAGGGATGCAAAAGAGAGTCTCGATCATCAGCTCGTACAGTGCGCCGAGCCATCCCGCCACTGTATGGACTGAGATATTAGGTGGATTAACTAATACTTACAGCTCCCCGTCCAGGCACTTGCTGTAAAAGATCGGCAAAAGACGTCATCACCCGGGGTTCGAACCAGGGATGCAAAAGAGAGTCTCGATCATCAGCTCGTACAGTGCGCCGAGCCATCCCGCCACTGTATGGACTGAGATATTAGGTGGATTAACTAATACTTACAGCTCCCCGTCCAGGCACTTGCTGTAAAAGATCGGCAAAAGACGTCATCACCCGGGGTTCGAACCAGGGATGCAAAAGAGAGTCTCGATCATCAGCTCGTACAGTGCGCCGAGCCATCCCGCCACTGTATGGACTGAGATATTAGGTGGATTAACTAATACTTACAGCTCCCCGTCCAGGCACTTGCTGTAAAAGATCGGCAAAAGACGTCATCACCCGGGGTTCGAACCAGGGATGCAAAAGAGAGTCTCGATCATCAGCTCGTACAGTGCGCCGAGCCATCCCGCCACTGTATGGACTGAGATATTAGGTGGATTAACTAATACTTACAGCTCCCCGTCCAGGCACTTGCTGTAAAAGATCGGCAAAAGACGTCATCACCCGGGGTTCGAACCAGGGATGCAAAAGAGAGTCTCGATCATCAGCTCGTACAGTGCGCCGAGCCATCCCGCCACTGTATGGACTGAGATATTAGGTGGATTAACTAATACTTACAGCTCCCCGTCCAGGCACTTGCTGTAAAAGATCGGCAAAAGACGTCATCACCCGGGGTTCGAACCAGGGATGCAAAAGAGAGTCTCGATCATCAGCTCGTACAGTGCGCCGAGCCATCCCGCCACTGTATGGACTGAGATATTAGGTGGATTAACTAATACTTACAGCTCCCCGTCCAGGCACTTGCTGTAAAAGATCGGCAAAAGACGTCATCACCCGGGGTTCGA
Source organism: Apostichopus japonicus (assembly GCF_037975245.1). Taxonomy (NCBI): domain Eukaryota; kingdom Metazoa; phylum Echinodermata; class Holothuroidea; order Aspidochirotida; family Stichopodidae; genus Apostichopus; species Apostichopus japonicus. Next base: position 15,104,175 of record NC_092572.1, read on the forward strand.
ACCAGGGATGCAAAAGAGAGTCTCGATCATCAGCTCGTACAGTGCGCCGAGCCATCCCGCCACTGTATGGACTGAGATATTAGGTGGATTAACTAATACTTACAGCTCCCCGTCCAGGCACTTGCTGTAAAAGATCGGCAAAAGACGTCATCACCCGGGGTTCGAACCAGGGATGCAAAAGAGAGTCTCGATCATCAGCTCGTACAGTGCGCCGAGCCATCCCGCCACTGTATGGACTGAGATATTAGGTGGATTAACTAATACTTACAGCTCCCCGTCCAGGCACTTGCTGTAAAAGATCGGCAAAAGACGTCATCACCCGGGGTTCGAACCAGGGATGCAAAAGAGAGTCTCGATCATCAGCTCGTACAGTGCGCCGAGCCATCCCGCCACTGTATGGACTGAGATATTAGGTGGATTAACTAATACTTACAGCTCCCCGTCCAGGCACTTGCTGTAAAAGATCGGCAAAAGACGTCATCACCCGGGGTTCGAACCAGGGATGCAAAAGAGAGTCTCGATCATCAGCTCGTACAGTGCGCCGAGCCATCCCGCCACTGTATGGACTGAGATATTAGGTGGATTAACTAATACTTACAGCTCCCCGTCCAGGCACTTGCTGTAAAAGATCGGCAAAAGACGTCATCACCCGGGGTTCGAACCAGGGATGCAAAAGAGAGTCTCGATCATCAGCTCGTACAGTGCGCCGAGCCATCCCGCCACTGTATGGACTGAGATATTAGGTGGATTAACTAATACTTACAGCTCCCCGTCCAGGCACTTGCTGTAAAAGATCGGCAAAAGACGTCATCACCCGGGGTTCGAACCAGGGATGCAAAAGAGAGTCTCGATCATCAGCTCGTACAGTGCGCCGAGCCATCCCGCCACTGTATGGACTGAGATATTAGGTGGATTAACTAATACTTACAGCTCCCCGTCCAGGCACTTGCTGTAAAAGATCGGCAAAAGACGTCATCACCCGGGGTTCGAACCAGGGATGCAAAAGAGAGTCTCGATCATCAGCTCGTACAGTGCGCCGAGCCATCCCGCCACTGTATGGACTGAGATATTAGGTGGATTAACTAATACTTACAGCTCCCCGTCCAGGCACTTGCTGTAAAAGATCGGCAAAAGACGTCATCACCCGGGGTTCGAACCAGGGATGCAAAAGAGAGTCTCGATCATCAGCTCGTACAGTGCGCCGAGCCATCCCGCCACTGTATGGACTGAGATATTAGGTGGATTAACTAATACTTACAGCTCCCCGTCCAGGCACTTGCTGTAAAAGATCGGCAAAAGACGTCATCACCCGGGGTTCGAACCAGGGATGCAAAAGAGAGTCTCGATCATCAGCTCGTACAGTGCGCCGAGCCATCCCGCCACTGTATGGACTGAGATATTAGGTGGATTAACTAATACTTACAGCTCCCCGTCCAGGCACTTGCTGTAAAAGATCGGCAAAAGACGTCATCACCCGGGGTTCGAACCAGGGATGCAAAAGAGAGTCTCGATCATCAGCTCGTACAGTGCGCCGAGCCATCCCGCCACTGTATGGACTGAGATATTAGGTGGATTAACTAATACTTACAGCTCCCCGTCCAGGCACTTGCTGTAAAAGATCGGCAAAAGACGTCATCACCCGGGGTTCGAACCAGGGATGCAAAAGAGAGTCTCGATCATCAGCTCGTACAGTGCGCCGAGCCATCCCGCCACTGTATGGACTGAGATATTAGGTGGATTAACTAATACTTACAGCTCCCCGTCCAGGCACTTGCTGTAAAAGATCGGCAAAAGACGTCATCACCCGGGGTTCGAACCAGGGATGCAAAAGAGAGTCTCGATCATCAGCTCGTACAGTGCGCCGAGCCATCCCGCCACTGTATGGACTGAGATATTAGGTGGATTAACTAATACTTACAGCTCCCCGTCTAGGCACTTGCTGTAAAAGATCGGCAAAAGACGTCATCACCCGGGGTTCGAACCAGGGATGCAAAAGAGAGTCTCGATCATCAGCTCGTACAGTGCGCCGAGCCATCCCGCCACTGTATGGACTGAGATATTAGGTGGATTAACTAATACTTACAGCTCCCCGTCCAGGCACTTGCTGTAAAAGATCGGCAAAAGACGTCATCACCCGGGGTTCGAACCAGGGATGCAAAAGAGAGTCTCGATCATCAGCTCGTACAGTGCGCCGAGCCATCCCGCCACTGTATGGACTGAGATATTAGGTGGATTAACTAATACTTACAGCTCCCCGTCCAGGCACTTGCTGTAAAAGATCGGCAAAAGACGTCATCACCCGGGGTTCGAACCAGGGATGCAAAAGAGAGTCTCGATCATCAGCTCGTACAGTGCGCCGAGCCATCCCGCCACTGTATGGACTGAGATATTAGGTGGATTAACTAATACTTACAGCTCCCCGTCCAGGCACTTGCTGTAAAAGATCGGCAAAAGACGTCATCACCCGGGGTTCGAACCAGGGATGCAAAAGAGAGTCTCGATCATCAGCTCGTACAGTGCGCCGAGCCATCCCGCCACTGTATGGACTGAGATATTAGGTGGATTAACTAATACTTACAGCTCCCCGTCCAGGCACTTGCTGTAAAAGATCGGCAAAAGACGTCATCACCCGGGGTTCGAACCAGGGATGCAAAAGAGAGTCTCGATCATCAGCTCGTACAGTGCGCCGAGCCATCCCGCCACTGTATGGACTGAGATATTAGGTGGATTAACTAATACTTACAGCTCCCCGTCCAGGCACTTGCTGTAAAAGATCGGCAAAAGACGTCATCACCCGGGGTTCGAACCAGGGATGCAAAAGAGAGTCTCGATCATCAGCTCGTACAGTGCGCCGAGCCATCCCGCCACTGTATGGACTGAGATATTAGGTGGATTAACTAATACTTACAGCTCCCCGTCCAGGCACTTGCTGTAAAAGATCGGCAAAAGACGTCATCACCCGGGGTTCGAACCAGGGATGCAAAAGAGAGTCTCGATCATCAGCTCGTACAGTGCGCCGAGCCATCCCGCCACTGTATGGACTGAGATATTAGGTGGATTAACTAATACTTACAGCTCCCCGTCCAGGCACTTGCTGTAAAAGATCGGCAAAAGACGTCATCACCCGGGGTTCGAACCAGGGATGCAAAAGAGAGTCTCGATCATCAGCTCGTACAGTGCGCCGAGCCATCCCGCCACTGTATGGACTGAGATATTAGGTGGATTAACTAATACTTACAGCTCCCCGTCCAGGCACTTGCTGTAAAAGATCGGCAAAAGACGTCATCACCCGGGGTTCGAACCAGGGATGCAAAAGAGAGTCTCGATCATCAGCTCGTACAGTGCGCCGAGCCATCCCGCCACTGTATGGACTGAGATATTAGGTGGATTAACTAATACTTACAGCTCCCCGTCCAGGCACTTGCTGTAAAAGATCGGCAAAAGACGTCATCACCCGGGGTTCGAACCAGGGATGCAAAAGAGAGTCTCGATCATCAGCTCGTACAGTGCGCCGAGCCATCCCGCCACTGTATGGACTGAGATATTAGGTGGATTAACTAATACTTACAGCTCCCCGTCCAGGCACTTGCTGTAAAAGATCGGCAAAAGACGTCATCACCCGGGGTTCGAACCAGGGATGCAAAAGAGAGTCTCGATCATCAGCTCGTACAGTGCGCCGAGCCATCCCGCCACTGTATGGACTGAGATATTAGGTGGATTAACTAATACTTACAGCTCCCCGTCCAGGCACTTGCTGTAAAAGATCGGCAAAAGACGTCATCACCCGGGGTTCGAACCAGGGATGCAAAAGAGAGTCTCGATCATCAGCTCGTACAGTGCGCCGAGCCATCCCGCCACTGTATGGACTGAGATATTAGGTGGATTAACTAATACTTACAGCTCCCCGTCCAGGCACTTGCTGTAAAAGATCGGCAAAAGACGTCATCACCCGGGGTTCGAACCAGGGATGCAAAAGAGAGTCTCGATCATCAGCTCGTACAGTGCGCCGAGCCATCCCGCCACTGTATGGACTGAGATATTAGGTGGATTAACTAATACTTACAGCTCCCCGTCCAGGCACTTGCTGTAAAAGATCGGCAAAAGACGTCATCACCCGGGGTTCGAACCAGGGATGCAAAAGAGAGTCTCGATCATCAGCTCGTACAGTGCGCCGAGCCATCCCGCCACTGTATGGACTGAGATATTAGGTGGATTAACTAATACTTACAGCTCCCCGTCCAGGCACTTGCTGTAAAAGATCGGCAAAAGACGTCATCACCCGGGGTTCGAACCAGGGATGCAAAAGAGAGTCTCGATCATCAGCTCGTACAGTGCGCCGAGCCATCCCGCCACTGTATGGACTGAGATATTAGGTGGATTAACTAATACTTACAGCTCCCCGTCCAGGCACTTGCTGTAAAAGATCGGCAAAAGACGTCATCACCCGGGGTTCGAACCAGGGATGCAAAAGAGAGTCTCGATCATCAGCTCGTACAGTGCGCCGAGCCATCCCGCCACTGTATGGACTGAGATATTAGGTGGATTAACTAATACTTACAGCTCCCCGTCCAGGCACTTGCTGTAAAAGATCGGCAAAAGACGTCATCACCCGGGGTTCGAACCAGGGATGCAAAAGAGAGTCTCGATCATCAGCTCGTACAGTGCGCCGAGCCATCCCGCCACTGTATGGACTGAGATATTAGGTGGATTAACTAATACTTACAGCTCCCCGTCCAGGCACTTGCTGTAAAAGATCGGCAAAAGACGTCATCACCCGGGGTTCGAACCAGGGATGCAAAAGAGAGTCTCGATCATCAGCTCGTACAGTGCGCCGAGCCATCCCGCCACTGTATGGACTGAGATATTAGGTGGATTAACTAATACTTACAGCTCCCCGTCCAGGCACTTGCTGTAAAAGATCGGCAAAAGACGTCATCACCCGGGGTTCGAACCAGGGATGCAAAAGAGAGTCTCGATCATCAGCTCGTACAGTGCGCCGAGCCATCCCGCCACTGTATGGACTGAGATATTAGGTGGATTAACTAATACTTACAGCTCCCCGTCCAGGCACTTGCTGTAAAAGATCGGCAAAAGACGTCATCACCCGGGGTTCGAACCAGGGATGCAAAAGAGAGTCTCGATCATCAGCTCGTACAGTGCGCCGAGCCATCCCGCCACTGTATGGACTGAGATATTAGGTGGATTAACTAATACTTACAGCTCCCCGTCCAGGCACTTGCTGTAAAAGATCGGCAAAAGACGTCATCACCCGGGGTTCGAACCAGGGATGCAAAAGAGAGTCTCGATCATCAGCTCGTACAGTGCGCCGAGCCATCCCGCCACTGTATGGACTGAGATATTAGGTGGATTAACTAATACTTACAGCTCCCCGTCCAGGCACTTGCTGTAAAAGATCGGCAAAAGACGTCATCACCCGGGGTTCGAACCAGGGATGCAAAAGAGAGTCTCGATCATCAGCTCGTACAGTGCGCCGAGCCATCCCGCCACTGTATGGACTGAGATATTAGGTGGATTAACTAATACTTACAGCTCCCCGTCCAGGCACTTGCTGTAAAAGATCGGCAAAAGACGTCATCACCCGGGGTTCGAACCAGGGATGCAAAAGAGAGTCTCGATCATCAGCTCGTACAGTGCGCCGAGCCATCCCGCCACTGTATGGACTGAGATATTAGGTGGATTAACTAATACTTACAGCTCCCCGTCCAGGCACTTGCTGTAAAAGATCGGCAAAAGACGTCATCACCCGGGGTTCGAACCAGGGATGCAAAAGAGAGTCTCGATCATCAGCTCGTACAGTGCGCCGAGCCATCCCGCCACTGTATGGACTGAGATATTAGGTGGATTAACTAATACTTACAGCTCCCCGTCCAGGCACTTGCTGTAAAAGATCGGCAAAAGACGTCATCACCCGGGGTTCGAACCAGGGATGCAAAAGAGAGTCTCGATCATCAGCTCGTACAGTGCGCCGAGCCATCCCGCCACTGTATGGACTGAGATATTAGGTGGATTAACTAATACTTACAGCTCCCCGTCCAGGCACTTGCTGTAAAAGATCGGCAAAAGACGTCATCACCCGGGGTTCGAACCAGGGATGCAAAAGAGAGTCTCGATCATCAGCTCGTACAGTGCGCCGAGCCATCCCGCCACTGTATGGACTGAGATATTAGGTGGATTAACTAATACTTACAGCTCCCCGTCCAGGCACTTGCTGTAAAAGATCGGCAAAAGACGTCATCACCCGGGGTTCGAACCAGGGATGCAAAAGAGAGTCTCGATCATCAGCTCGTACAGTGCGCCGAGCCATCCCGCCACTGTATGGACTGAGATATTAGGTGGATTAACTAATACTTACAGCTCCCCGTCCAGGCACTTGCTGTAAAAGATCGGCAAAAGACGTCATCACCCGGGGTTCGAACCAGGGATGCAAAAGAGAGTCTCGATCATCAGCTCGTACAGTGCGCCGAGCCATCCCGCCACTGTATGGACTGAGATATTAGGTGGATTAACTAATACTTACAGCTCCCCGTCCAGGCACTTGCTGTAAAAGATCGGCAAAAGACGTCATCACCCGGGGTTCGAACCAGGGATGCAAAAGAGAGTCTCGATCATCAGCTCGTACAGTGCGCCGAGCCATCCCGCCACTGTATGGACTGAGATATTAGGTGGATTAACTAATACTTACAGCTCCCCGTCCAGGCACTTGCTGTAAAAGATCGGCAAAAGACGTCATCACCCGGGGTTCGAACCAGGGATGCAAAAGAGAGTCTCGATCATCAGCTCGTACAGTGCGCCGAGCCATCCCGCCACTGTATGGACTGAGATATTAGGTGGATTAACTAATACTTACAGCTCCCCGTCCAGGCACTTGCTGTAAAAGATCGGCAAAAGACGTCATCACCCGGGGTTTGAACCAGGGATGCAAAAGAGAGTCTCGATCATCAGCTCGTACAGTGCGCCGAGCCATCCCGCCACTGTATGGACTGAGATATTAGGTGGATTAACTAATACTTACAGCTCCCCGTCCAGGCACTTGCTGTAAAAGATCGGCAAAAGACGTCATCACCCGGGGTTCGAACCAGGGATGCAAAAGAGAGTCTCGATCATCAGCTCGTACAGTGCGCCGAGCCATCCCGCCACTGTATGGACTGAGATATTAGGTGGATTAACTAATACTTACAGCTCCCCGTCTAGGCACTTGCTGTAAAAGATCGGCAAAAGACGTCATCACCCGGGGTTCGAACCAGGGATGCAAAAGAGAGTCTCGATCATCAGCTCGTACAGTGCGCCGAGCCATCCCGCCACTGTATGGACTGAGATATTAGGTGGATTAACTAATACTTACAGCTCCCCGTCCAGGCACTTGCTGTAAAAGATCGGCAAAAGACGTCATCACCCGGGGTTCGAACCAGGGATGCAAAAGAGAGTCTCGATCATCAGCTCGTACAGTGCGCCGAGCCATCCCGCCACTGTATGGACTGAGATATTAGGTGGATTAACTAATACTTACAGCTCCCCGTCCAGGCACTTGCTGTAAAAGATCGGCAAAAGACGTCATCACCCGGGGTTCGAACCAGGGATGCAAAAGAGAGTCTCGATCATCAGCTCGTACAGTGCGCCGAGCCATCCCGCCACTGTATGGACTGAGATATTAGGTGGATTAACTAATACTTACAGCTCCCCGTCCAGGCACTTGCTGTAAAAGATCGGCAAAAGACGTCATCACCCGGGGTTCGAACCAGGGATGCAAAAGAGAGTCTCGATCATCAGCTCGTACAGTGCGCCGAGCCATCCCGCCACTGTATGGACTGAGATATTAGGTGGATTAACTAATACTTACAGCTCCCCGTCCAGGCACTTGCTGTAAAAGATCGGCAAAAGACGTCATCACCCGGGGTTCGAACCAGGGATGCAAAAGAGAGTCTCGATCATCAGCTCGTACAGTGCGCCGAGCCATCCCGCCACTGTATGGACTGAGATATTAGGTGGATTAACTAATACTTACAGCTCCCCGTCCAGGCACTTGCTGTAAAAGATCGGCAAAAGACGTCATCACCCGGGGTTCGAACCAGGGATGCAAAAGAGAGTCTCGATCATCAGCTCGTACAGTGCGCCGAGCCATCCCGCCACTGTATGGACTGAGATATTAGGTGGATTAACTAATACTTACAGCTCCCCGTCCAGGCACTTGCTGTAAAAGATCGGCAAAAGACGTCATCACCCGGGGTTCGAACCAGGGATGCAAAAGAGAGTCTCGATCATCAGCTCGTACAGTGCGCCGAGCCATCCCGCCACTGTATGGACTGAGATATTAGGTGGATTAACTAATACTTACAGCTCCCCGTCCAGGCACTTGCTGTAAAAGATCGGCAAAAGACGTCATCACCCGGGGTTCGAACCAGGGATGCAAAAGAGAGTCTCGATCATCAGCTCGTACAGTGCGCCGAGCCATCCCGCCACTGTATGGACTGAGATATTAGGTGGATTAACTAATACTTACAGCTCCCCGTCCAGGCACTTGCTGTAAAAGATCGGCAAAAGACGTCATCACCCGGGGTTCGAACCAGGGATGCAAAAGAGAGTCTCGATCATCAGCTCGTACAGTGCGCCGAGCCATCCCGCCACTGTATGGACTGAGATATTAGGTGGATTAACTAATACTTACAGCTCCCCGTCCAGGCACTTGCTGTAAAAGATCGGCAAAAGACGTCATCACCCGGGGTTCGAACCAGGGATGCAAAAGAGAGTCTCGATCATCAGCTCGTACAGTGCGCCGAGCCATCCCGCCACTGTATGGACTGAGATATTAGGTGGATTAACTAATACTTACAGCTCCCCGTCCAGGCACTTGCTGTAAAAGATCGGCAAAAGACGTCATCACCCGGGGTTCGAACCAGGGATGCAAAAGAGAGTCTCGATCATCAGCTCGTACAGTGCGCCGAGCCATCCCGCCACTGTATGGACTGAGATATTAGGTGGATTAACTAATACTTACAGCTCCCCGTCTAGGCACTTGCTGTAAAAGATCGGCAAAAGACGTCATCACCCGGGGTTCGAACCAGGGATGCAAAAGAGAGTCTCGATCATCAGCTCGTACAGTGCGCCGAGCCATCCCGCCACTGTATGGACTGAGATATTAGGTGGATTAACTAATACTTACAGCTCCCCGTCCAGGCACTTGCTGTAAAAGATCGGCAAAAGACGTCATCACCCGGGGTTCGAACCAGGGATGCAAAAGAGAGTCTCGATCATCAGCTCGTACAGTGCGCCGAGCCATCCCGCCACTGTATGGACTGAGATATTAGGTGGATTAACTAATACTTACAGCTCCCCGTCCAGGCACTTGCTGTAAAAGATCGGCAAAAGACGTCATCACCCGGGGTTCGAACCAGGGATGCAAAAGAGAGTCTCGATCATCAGCTCGTACAGTGCGCCGAGCCATCCCGCCACTGTATGGACTGAGATATTAGGTGGATTAACTAATACTTACAGCTCCCCGTCCAGGCACTTGCTGTAAAAGATCGGCAAAAGACGTCATCACCCGGGGTTCGAACCAGGGATGCAAAAGAGAGTCTCGATCATCAGCTCGTACAGTGCGCCGAGCCATCCCGCCACTGTATGGACTGAGATATTAGGTGGATTAACTAATACTTACAGCTCCCCGTCCAGGCACTTGCTGTAAAAGATCGGCAAAAGACGTCATCACCCGGGGTTCGAACCAGGGATGCAAAAGAGAGTCTCGATCATCAGCTCGTACAGTGCGCCGAGCCATCCCGCCACTGTATGGACTGAGATATTAGGTGGATTAACTAATACTTACAGCTCCCCGTCCAGGCACTTGCTGTAAAAGATCGGCAAAAGACGTCATCACCCGGGGTTCGAACCAGGGATGCAAAAGAGAGTCTCGATCATCAGCTCGTACAGTGCGCCGAGCCATCCCGCCACTGTATGGACTGAGATATTAGGTGGATTAACTAATACTTACAGCTCCCCGTCCAGGCACTTGCTGTAAAAGATCGGCAAAAGACGTCATCACCCGGGGTTCGAACCAGGGATGCAAAAGAGAGTCTCGATCATCAGCTCGTACAGTGCGCCGAGCCATCCCGCCACTGTATGGACTGAGATATTAGGTGGATTAACTAATACTTACAGCTCCCCGTCCAGGCACTTGCTGTAAAAGATCGGCAAAAGACGTCATCACCCGGGGTTCGAACCAGGGATGCAAAAGAGAGTCTCGATCATCAGCTCGTACAGTGCGCCGAGCCATCCCGCCACTGTATGGACTGAGATATTAGGTGGATTAACTAATACTTACAGCTCCCCGTCCAGGCACTTGCTGTAAAAGATCGGCAAAAGACGTCATCACCCGGGGTTCGAACCAGGGATGCAAAAGAGAGTCTCGATCATCAGCTCGTACAGTGCGCCGAGCCATCCCGCCACTGTATGGACTGAGATATTAGGTGGATTAACTAATACTTACAGCTCCCCGTCTAGGCACTTGCTGTAAAAGATCGGCAAAAGACGTCACCACCCGGGGTTCGAACCAGGGATGCAAAAGAGAGTCTCGATCATCAGCTCGTACAGTGCGCCGAGCCATCCCGCCACTGTATGGACTGAGATATTAGGTGGATTAACTAATACTTACAGCTCCCCGTCCAGGCACTTGCTGTAAAAGATCGGCAAAAGACGTCATCACCCGGGGTTCGAACCAGGGATGCAAAAGAGAGTCTCGATCATCAGCTCGTACAGTGCGCCGAGCCATCCCGCCACTGTATGGACTGAGATATTAGGTGGATTAACTAATACTTACAGCTCCCCGTCTAGGCACTTGCTGTAAAAGATCGGCAAAAGACGTCATCACCCGGGGTTCGAACCAGGGATGCAAAAGAGAGTCTCGATCATCAGCTCGTACAGTGCGCCGAGCCATCCCGCCACTGTATGGACTGAGATATTAGGTGGATTAACTAATACTTACAGCTCCCCGTCCAGGCACTTGCTGTAAAAGATCGGCAAAAGACGTCATCACCCGGGGTTCGAACCAGGGATGCAAAAGAGAGTCTCGATCATCAGCTCGTACAGTGCGCCGAGCCATCCCGCCACTGTATGGACTGAGATATTAGGTGGATTAACTAATACTTACAGCTCCCCGTCCAGGCACTTGCTGTAAAAGATCGGCAAAAGACGTCATCACCCGGGGTTCGAACCAGGGATGCAAAAGAGAGTCTCGATCATCAGCTCGTACAGTGCGCCGAGCCATCCCGCCACTGTATGGACTGAGATATTAGGTGGATTAACTAATACTTACAGCTCCCCGTCCAGGCACTTGCTGTAAAAGATCGGCAAAAGACGTCATCACCCGGGGTTCGAACCAGGGATGCAAAAGAGAGTCTCGATCATCAGCTCGTACAGTGCGCCGAGCCATCCCGCCACTGTATGGACTGAGATATTAGGTGGATTAACTAATACTTACAGCTCCCCGTCCAGGCACTTGCTGTAAAAGATCGGCAAAAGACGTCATCACCCGGGGTTCGAACCAGGGATGCAAAAGAGAGTCTCGATCATCAGCTCGTACAGTGCGCCGAGCCATCCCGCCACTGTATGGACTGAGATATTAGGTGGATTAACTAATACTTACAGCTCCCCGTCCAGGCACTTGCTGTAAAAGATCGGCAAAAGACGTCATCACCCGGGGTTCGAACCAGGGATGCAAAAGAGAGTCTCGATCATCAGCTCGTACAGTGCGCCGAGCCATCCCGCCACTGTATGGACTGAGATATTAGGTGGATTAACTAATACTTACAGCTCCCCGTCTAGGCACTTGCTGTAAAAGATCGGCAAAAGACGTCATCACCCGGGGTTCGAACCAGGGATGCAAAAGAGAGTCTCGATCATCAGCTCGTACAGTGCGCCGAGCCATCCCGCCACTGTATGGACTGAGATATTAGGTGGATTAACTAATACTTACAGCTCCCCGTCCAGGCACTTGCTGTAAAAGATCGGCAAAAGACGTCATCACCCGGGGTTCGAACCAGGGATGCAAAAGAGAGTCTCGATCATCAGCTCGTACAGTGCGCCGAGCCATCCCGCCACTGTATGGACTGAGATATTAGGTGGATTAACTAATACTTACAGCTCCCCGTCCAGGCACTTGCTGTAAAAGATCGGCAAAAGACGTCATCACCCGGGGTTCGAACCAGGGATGCAAAAGAGAGTCTCGATCATCAGCTCGTACAGTGCGCCGAGCCATCCCGCCACTGTATGGACTGAGATATTAGGTGGATTAACTAATACTTACAGCTCCCCGTCCAGGCACTTGCTGTAAAAGATCGGCAAAAGACGTCATCACCCGGGGTTCGAACCAGGGATGCAAAAGAGAGTCTCGATCATCAGCTCGTACAGTGCGCCGAGCCATCCCGCCACTGTATGGACTGAGATATTAGGTGGATTAACTAATACTTACAGCTCCCCGTCCAGGCACTTGCTGTAAAAGATCGGCAAAAGACGTCATCACCCGGGGTTCGAACCAGGGATGCAAAAGAGAGTCTCGATCATCAGCTCGTACAGTGCGCCGAGCCATCCCGCCACTGTATGGACTGAGATATTAGGTGGATTAACTAATACTTACAGCTCCCCGTCCAGGCACTTGCTGTAAAAGATCGGCAAAAGACGTCATCACCCGGGGTTCGAACCAGGGATGCAAAAGAGAGTCTCGATCATCAGCTCGTACAGTGCGCCGAGCCATCCCGCCACTGTATGGACTGAGATATTAGGTGGATTAACTAATACTTACAGCTCCCCGTCCAGGCACTTGCTGTAAAAGATCGGCAAAAGACGTCATCACCCGGGGTTCGAACCAGGGATGCAAAAGAGAGTCTCGATCATCAGCTCGTACAGTGCGCCGAGCCATCCCGCCACTGTATGGACTGAGATATTAGGTGGATTAACTAATACTTACAGCTCCCCGTCCAGGCACTTGCTGTAAAAGATCGGCAAAAGACGTCATCACCCGGGGTTCGAACCAGGGATGCAAAAGAGAGTCTCGATCATCAGCTCGTACAGTGCGCCGAGCCATCCCGCCACTGTATGGACTGAGATATTAGGTGGATTAACTAATACTTACAGCTCCCCGTCCAGGCACTTGCTGTAAAAGATCGGCAAAAGACGTCATCACCCGGGGTTCGAACCAGGGATGCAAAAGAGAGTCTCGATCATCAGCTCGTACAGTGCGCCGAGCCATCCCGCCACTGTATGGACTGAGATATTAGGTGGATTAACTAATACTTACAGCTCCCCGTCCAGGCACTTGCTGTAAAAGATCGGCAAAAGACGTCATCACCCGGGGTTCGAACCAGGGATGCAAAAGAGAGTCTCGATCATCAGCTCGTACAGTGCGCCGAGCCATCCCGCCACTGTATGGACTGAGATATTAGGTGGATTAACTAATACTTACAGCTCCCCGTCCAGGCACTTGCTGTAAAAGATCGGCAAAAGACGTCATCACCCGGGGTTCGAACCAGGGATGCAAAAGAGAGTCTCGATCATCAGCTCGTACAGTGCGCCGAGCCATCCCGCCACTGTATGGACTGAGATATTAGGTGGATTAACTAATACTTACAGCTCCCCGTCCAGGCACTTGCTGTAAAAGATCGGCAAAAGACGTCATCACCCGGGGTTCGAACCAGGGATGCAAAAGAGAGTCTCTCATCAGCTCGTACAGTGCGCCGAGCCATCCCGCCACTGTATGGACTGAGATATTAGGTGGATTAACTAATACTTACAGCTCCCCGTCCAGGCACTTGCTGTAAAAGATCGGCAAAAGACGTCATCACCCGGGGTTCGAACCAGGGATGCAAAAGAGAGTCTCGATCATCAGCTCGTACAGTGCGCCGAGCCATCCCGCCACTGTATGGACTGAGATATTAGGTGGATTAACTAATACTTACAGCTCCCCGTCCAGGCACTTGCTGTAAAAGATCGGCAAAAGACGTCATCACCCGGGGTTCGAACCAGGGATGCAAAAGAGAGTCTCGATCATCAGCTCGTACAGTGCGCCGAGCCATCCCGCCACTGTATGGACTGAGATATTAGGTGGATTAACTAATACTTACAGCTCCCCGTCCAGGCACTTGCTGTAAAAGATCGGCAAAAGACGTCATCACCCGGGGTTCGAACCAGGGATGCAAAAGAGAGTCTCGATCATCAGCTCGTACAGTGCGCCGAGCCATCCCGCCACTGTATGGACTGAGATATTAGGTGGATTAACTAATACTTACAGCTCCCCGTCCAGGCACTTGCTGTAAAAGATCGGCAAAAGACGTCATCACCCGGGGTTCGAACCAGGGATGCAAAAGAGAGTCTCGATCATCAGCTCGTACAGTGCGCCGAGCCATCCGCCACTGTATGGACTGAGATATTAGGTGGATTAACTAATACTTACAGCTCCCCGTCCAGGCACTTGCTGTAAAAGATCGGCAAAAGACGTCATCACCCGGGGTTCGAACCAGGGATGCAAAAGAGAGTCTCGATCATCAGCTCGTACAGTGCGCCGAGCCATCCCGCCACTGTATGGACTGAGATATTAGGTGGATTAACTAATACTTACAGCTCCCCGTCCAGGCACTTGCTGTAAAAGATCGGCAAAGACGTCATCACCCGGGGTTCGAACCAGGGATGCAAAAGAGAGTCTCGATCATCAGCTCGTACAGTGCGCCGAGCCATCCCGCCACTGTATGGACTGAGATATTAGGTGGATTAACTAATACTTACAGCTCCCCGTCCAGGCACTTGCTGTAAAAGATCGGCAAAAGACGTCATCACCCGGGGTTCGAACCAGGGATGCAAAAGAGAGTCTCGATCATCAGCTCGTACAGTGCGCCGAGCCATCCCGCCACTGTATGGACTGAGATATTAGGTGGATTAACTAATACTTACAGCTCCCCGTCCAGGCACTTGCTGTAAAAGATCGGCAAAAGACGTCATCACCCGGGGTTCGAACCACGGGATGCAAAAGAGAGTCTCGATCATCAGCTCGCACAGTGCGCCAAGCCATCGCGCCACTGTATGGACTGAGATATTAGGTGGATTAACTAATACTTACAGCTCCCCGTGTAGGCACTTGCTGTAAAAGATCGGCAAAAGACGTCATCACCCGGGGTTCGAACCACGGATGCAAAAGAGAGTCTCGATCATCAGCTCGCACAGTGCGCCAAGCCATCGCGCCACTGTATGGACTGAGATATTAGATGGATTAACTAATACTTACAGCTCCCCGTGTAGGCACTTGCTGTAAAAGACGTCATCACCCGGGGTTCGAACCACGGATGCAAAAGAGAGTCTCGATCATCAGCTCGCACAGTGCGCCAAGCCATCGCGCCACTGTATGGACTGAGATGTTAGGTGGAATAACTAATACTTACAGCTCCCCGTGTAGGCACTTGCTGTGAAAGATCGGCAAAAGACGTCATCACCCGGGGTTCGAACCACGGATGCAAAAGAGAGTCTCGATCATCAGCTCGCACAGTGCGCCAAGCCATCGCGCCACTGTATGGACTGAGATGTTAGGTGGATTAACTAATACTTACAGCTCCCCGTGTAGGCACTTGCTGTAAAAGACGTCATCACCCGGGGTTCGAACCACGGATGCAAAAGAGAGTCTCGATCATCAGCTCGCACAGTGCGCCAAGCCATCGCGCCACTGTATGGACTGAGATTTTAGGTGGATTAACTAATACTTACAGCTCCCCGTGTAGGCACTTGCTGTAAAAGATCGGCAAAAGACGTCATCACCCGGGGTTCGAACCACGGATGCAAAAGAGAGTCTCGATCATCAGCTCGCACAGTGCGCCAAGCCATCGCGCCACTGTATGGACTGAGATGTTAGGTGGATTAACTAATACTTACAGCTCCCCGTGTAGGCACTTGCTGTAAAAGACGTCATCACCCGGGGTTCGAACCACGGATGCAAAAGAGAGTCTCGATCATCAGCTCGCACAGTGCGCCAAGCCATCGCGCCACTGTATGGACTGAGATATTAGGTGGATTAACTAATACTTACAGCTCCCCGTGTAGGCACTTGCTGTAAAAGATCGGCAAAAGACGTCATCACCCGGGGTTCGAACCACGGATGCAAAAGAGAGTCTCGATCATCAGCTCGCACAGTGCGCCAAGCCATCGCGCCACTGTATGGACTGAGATGTTAGGTGGATTAACTAATACTTACAGCTCCCCGTGTAGGCACTTGCTGTAAAAGATCGGCAAAAGACGTCATCACCCGGGGTTCGAACCACGGATGCAAAAGAGAGTCTCGATCATCAGCTCGCACAGTGCGCCAAGCCATCGTGCCACTGTATGGACTGAGATATTAGGTGGATTAACTAATACTTAAAGCTCCCCGTGTAGGCACTTGCTGTAAAAGATCGGCAAAAGACGTCATCACCCGGGGTTCGAACCACGGATGCAAAAGAGAGTCTCGATCATCAGCTCGCACAGTGCGCCAAGCCATCGCGCCACTGTATGGACTGAGATATTAGGTGGATTAACTAATACTTACAGCTCCCCGTGTAGGCACTTGCTGTAAAAGACGTCATCACCCGGGGTTCGAACCACGGATGCAAAAGAGAGTCTCGATCATCAGCTCGCACAGTGCGCCAAGCCATCGCGCCACTGTATGGACTGAGATATTAGGTGGATTAACTAATACTTACAGCTCCCCGTGTAGGCACTTGCTGTAAAAGATCGGCAAAAGACGTCATCACCCGGGGTTCGAACCACGGATGCAAAAGAGAGTCTCGATCATCAGCTCGCACAGTGCGCCAAGCCATCGCGCCACTGTATGGACTGAGATATTAGGTGGATTAACTAATACTTACAGCTCCCCGTGTAGGCACTTGCTGTAAAAGATCGGCAAAAGACGTCATCACCCGGGGTTCGAACCACGGATGCAAAAGAGAGTCTCGATCATCAGCTCGCACAGTGCGCCAAGCCATCGCGCCACTGTATGGACTGAGATAGTAGGTGGATTAACTAATACTTACAGCTCCCCGTGTAGGCACTTGCTGTAAAAGACGTCATCACCCGGGGTTCGAACCACGGATGCAAAAGAGAGTCTCGATCATCAGCTCGCACAGTGCGCCAAGCCATCGCGCCACTGTATGGACTGAGATGTTGGTGGATTAACTAATACTTACAGCTCCCCGTGTAGGCACTTGCTGTAAAAGATCGGCAAAAGACGTCATCACCCGGGGTTCGAACCACGGATGCAAAAGAGAGTCTCGATCATCAGCTCGCACAGTGTGCCAAGCCATCGCGCCACTGTATGGACTGAGATGTTAGGTGGATTAACTAATACTTACAGCTCCCCGTGTAGGCACTTGCTGTAAAAGACGTCATCACCCGGGGTTCGAACCACGGATGCAAAAGAGAGTCTCGATCATCAGCTCGCACAGTGCGCCAAGCCATCGCGCCACTGTATGGACTGAGATATTAGGTGGATTAACTAATACTTACAGCTCCCCGTGTAGGCACTTGCTGTAAAAGATCGGCAAAAGACGTCATCACCCGGGGTTCGAACCACGGATGCAAAAGAGAGTCTCGATCATCAGCTCGCACAGTGCGCCAAGCCATCGCGCCACTGTATGGACTGAGATGTTAGGTGGATTAACTAATACTTACAGCTCCCCGTGTAGGCACTTGCTGTAAAAGACGTCATCACCCGGGGTTCGAACCACGGATGCAAAAGAGAGTCTCGATCATCAGCTCGCACAGTGCGCCAAGCCATCGCGCCACTGTATGGACTGAGATATTAGGTAGATTAACTAATACTTACAGCTCCCCGTGTAGGCACTTGCTGTAAAAGATCGGCAAAAGACGTCATCACCCGGGGTTCGAACCACGGATGCAAAAGAGAGTCTCGATCATCAGCTCGCACAGTGCGCCAAGCCATCGCGCCACTGTATGGACTGAGATATTAGGTGGATTAACTAATACTTACAGCTCCCCGTGTAGGCACTTGCTGTAAAAGACGTCATCACCCGGGGTTCGAACCACGGATGCAAAAGAGAGTCTCGATCATCAGCTCGCACAGTGCGCCAAGCCATCGCGCCACTGTATGGACTGAGATGTTGGTGGATTAACTAATACTTACAGCTCCCCGTGTAGGCACTTGCTGTAAAAGATCGGCAAAAGACGTCATCACCCGGGGTTCGAACCACGGATGCAAAAGAGAGTCTCGATCATCAGCTCGCACAGTGCGCCAAGCCATCGCGCCACTGTATGGACTGAGATATTAGGTGGATTAACTAATACTTACAGCTCCCCGTGTAGGCACTTGCTGTAAAAGATCGGCAAAAGACGTCATCACCCGGGGTTCGAACCACGGATGCAAAAGAGAGTCTCGATCATCAGCTCGCACAGTGCGCCAAGCCATCGCGCCACTGTATGGACTGAGATATTAGATGGATTAACTAATACTTACAGCTCCCCGTGTAGGCACTTGCTGTAAAAGACGTCATCACCCGGGGTTCGAACCACGGATGCAAAAGAGAGTCTCGATCATCAGCTCGCACAGTGCGCCAAGCCATCGCGCCACTGTATGGACTGAGATGTTAAGTGGAATAACTAATACTTACAGCTCCCCGTGTAGGCACTTGCTGTAAAAGATCGGCAAAAGACGTCATCACCCGGGGTTCGAACCACGGATGCAAAAGAGAGTCTCGATCATCAGCTCGCACAGTGCGCCAAGCCATCGCGCCACTGTATGGACTGAGATGTTAGGTGGATTAACTAATACTTACAGCTCCCCGTGTAGGCACTTGCTGTAAAAGACGTCATCACCCGGGGTTCGAACCACGGATGCAAAAGAGAGTCTCGATCATCAGCTCGCACAGTGCGCCAAGCCATCGCGCCACTGTATGGACTGAGATTTTAGGTGGATTAACTAATACTTACAGCTCCCCGTGTAGGCACTTGCTGTAAAAGATCGGCAAAAGACGTCATCACCCGGGGTTCGAACCACGGATGCAAAAGAGAGTCTCGATCATCAGCTCGCACAGTGCGCCAAGCCATCGCGCCACTGTATGGACTGAGATGTTAGGTGGATTAACTAATACTTACAGCTCCCCGTGTAGGCACTTGCTGTAAAAGACGTCATCACCCGGGGTTCGAACCACGGATGCAAAAGAGAGTCTCGATCATCAGCTCGCACAGTGCGCCAAGCCATCGCGCCACTGTATGGACTGAGATATTAGGTGGATTAACTAATACTTACAGCTCCCCGTGTAGGCACTTGCTGTAAAAGATCGGCAAAAGACGTCATCACCCGGGGTTCGAACCACGGATGCAAAAGAGAGTCTCGATCATCAGCTCGCACAGTGCGCCAAGCCATCGTGCCACTGTATGGACTGAGATATTAGGTGGATTAACTAATACTTAAAGCTCCCCGTGTAGGCACTTGCTGTAAAAGATCGGCAAAAGACGTCATCACCCGGGGTTCGAACCACGGATGCAAAAGAGAGTCTCGATCATCAGCTCGCACAGTGCGCCAAGCCATCGCGCCACTGTATGGACTGAGATATTAGGTGGATTAACTAATACTTACAGCTCCCCGTGTAGGCACTTGCTGTAAAAGACGTCATCACCCGGGGTTCGAACCACGGATGCAAAAGAGAGTCTCGATCATCAGCTCGCACAGTGCGCCAAGCCATCGCGCCACTGTATGGACTGAGATATTAGGTGGATTAACTAATACTTACAGCTCCCCGTGTAGGCACTTGCTGTAAAAGATCGGCAAAAGACGTCATCACCCGGGGTTCGAACCACGGATGCAAAAGAGAGTCTCGATCATCAGCTCGCACAGTGCGCCAAGCCATCGCGCCACTGTATGGACTGAGATATTAGGTGGATTAACTAATACTTACAGCTCCCCGTGTAGGCACTTGCTGTAAAAGATCGGCAAAAGACGTCATCACCCGGGGTTCGAACCACGGATGCAAAAGAGAGTCTCGATCATCAGCTCGCACAGTGCGCCAAGCCATCGCGCCACTGTATGGACTGAGATAGTAGGTGGATTAACTAATACTTACAGCTCCCCGTGTAGGCACTTGCTGTAAAAGACGTCATCACCCGGGGTTCGAACCACGGATGCAAAAGAGAGTCTCGATCATCAGCTCGCACAGTGCGCCAAGCCATCGCGCCACTGTATGGACTGAGATGTTGGTGGATTAACTAATACTTACAGCTCCCCGTGTAGGCACTTGCTGTAAAAGATCGGCAAAAGACGTCATCACCCGGGGTTCGAACCACGGATGCAAAAGAGAGTCTCGATCATCAGCTCGCACAGTGCGCCAAGCCATCGCGCCACTGTATGGACTGAGATGTTAGGTGGATTAACTAATACTTACAGCTCCCCGTGTAGGCACTTGCTGTAAAAGACGTCATCACCCGGGGTTCGAACCACGGATGCAAAAGAGAGTCTCGATCATCAGCTCGCACAGTGCGCCAAGCCATCGCGCCACTGTATGGACTGAGATATTAGGTGGATTAACTAATACTTACAGCTCCCCGTGTAGGCACTTGCTGTAAAAGATCGGCAAAAGACGTCATCACCCGGGGTTCGAACCACGGATGCAAAAGAGAGTCTCGATCATCAGCTCGCACAGTGCGCCAAGCCATCGCGCCACTGTATGGACTGAGATATTAGGTGGATTAACTAATACTTACAGCTCCCCGTGTAGGCACTTGCTGTAAAAGACGTCATCACCCGGGGTTCGAACCACGGATGCAAAAGAGAGTCTCGATCATCAGCTCGCACAGTGCGCCAAGCCATCGCGCCACTGTATGGACTGAGATGTTGGTGGATTAACTAATACTTACAGCTCCCCGTGTAGGCACTTGCTGTAAAAGATCGGCAAAAGACGTCATCACCCGGGGTTCGAACCACGGATGCAAAAGAGAGTCTCGATCATCAGCTCGCACAGTGCGCCAAGCCATCCCGCCACTGTATGGACTGAGATGTTAGGTGGATTAACTAATACTTACAGCTCCCCGTGTAGGCACTTGCTGTAAAAGACGTCATCACCCGGGGTTCGAACCACGGATGCAAAAGAGAGTCTCGATCATCAGCTCGCACAGTGCGCCAAGCCATCGCGCCACTGTATGGACTGAGATATTAGGTGGATTAACTAATACTTACAGCTCCCCGTGTAGGCACTTGCTGTAAAAGATCGGCAAAAGACGTCATCAACCGGGGTTCGAACCACGGATGCAAAAGAGAGTCTCGATCATCAGCTCGCACAGTGCGCCAAGCCATCGCGCCACTGTATGGACTGAGATATTAGATGGATTAACTAATACTTACAGCTCCCCGTGTAGGCACTTGCTGTAAAAGACGTCATCACCCGGGGTTCGAACCACGGATGCAAAAGAGAGTCTCGATCATCAGCTCGCACAGTGCGCCAAGCCATCGCGCCACTGTATGGACTGAGATGTTAGGTGGATTAACTAATACTTACAGCTCCCCGTGTAGGCACTTGCTGTAAAAGATCGGCAAAAGACGTCATCACCCGGGGTTCGAACCACGGATGCAAAAGAGAGTCTCGATCATCAGCTCGCACAGTGCGCCAAGCCATCGCGCCACTGTATGGACTGAGATGTTAGGTGGATTAACTAATACTTACAGCTCCCCGTGTAGGCACTTGCTGTAAAAGACGTCATCACCCGGGGTTCGAACCACGGATGCAAAAGAGAGTCTCGATCATCAGCTCGCACAGTGCGCCAAGCCATCGCGCCACTGTATGGACTGAGATATTAGGTGGATTAACTAATACTTACAGCTCCCCGTGTAGGCACTTGCTGTAAAAGACGTCATCACCCGGGGTTCGAACCACGGATGCAAAAGAGAGTCTCGATCATCAGCTCGCACAGTGCGCCAAGCCATCGCGCCACTGTATGGACTGAGATATTAGGTGGATTAACTAATACTTACAGCTCCCCGTGTAGGCACTTGCTGTAAAAGACGTCATCACCCGGGGTTCGAACCACGGATGCAAAAGAGAGTCTCGATCATCAGCTCGCACAGTGCGCCAAGCCATCGCGCCACTGTATGGACTGAGATATTAGGTGGATTAACTAATACTTACAGCTCCCCGTGTAGGCACTTGCTGTAAAAGATCGGCAAAAGACGTCATCACCCGGGGTTCGAACCACGGATGCAAAAGAGAGTCTCGATCATCAGCTCGCACAGTGCGCCAAGCCATCGCGCCACTGTATGGACTGAGATATTAGGTGGATTAACTAATACTTACAGCTCCCCGTGTAGGCACTTGCTGTAAAAGATCGGCAAAAGACGTCATCACCCGGGGTTCGAACCACGGATGCAAAAGAGAGTCTCGATCATCAGCTCGCACAGTGCGCCAAGCCATCGCGCCACTGTATGGACTGAGATATTAGGTGGATTAACTAATACTTACAGCTCCCCGTGTAGACACTTGCTGTAAAAGATCGGCAAAAGACGTCATCACCCGGGGTTCGAACCACGGATGCAAAAGAGAGTCTCGATCATCAGCTCGCACAGTGCGCCAAGCCATCGCGCCACTGTATGGACTGAGATATTAGGTGGATTAACTAATACTTACAGCTCCCCGTGTAGGCACTTGCTGTAAAAGATCGGCAAAAGACGTCATCACCCGGGGTTCGAACCACGGATGCAAAAGAGAGTCTCGATCATCAGCTCGCACAGTGCGCCAAGCCATCGCGCCACTGTATGGACTGAGATATTAGGTGGATTAACTAATACTTACAGCTCCCCGTGTAGGCACTTGCTGTAAAAGACGTCATCACCCGGGGTTCGAACCACGGATGCAAAAGAGAGTCTCGATCATCAGCTCGCACAGTGCGCCAAGCCATCGCGCCACTGTATGGACTGAGATATTAGGTGGATTAACTAATACTTACAGCTCCCCGTGTAGGCACTTGCTGTAAAAGATCGGCAAAAGACGTCATCACCCGGGGTTCGAACCACGGATGCAAAAGAGAGTCTCGATCATCAGCTCGCACAGTGCGCCAAGCCATCGCGCCACTGTATGGACTGAGATATTAGGTGGATTAACTAATACTTACAGCTCCCCGTGTAGGCACTTGCTGTAAAAGACGTCATCACCCGGGGTTCGAACCACGGATGCAAAAGAGAGTCTCGATCATCAGCTCGCACAGTGCGCCAAGCCATCGCGCCACTGTATGGACTGAGATGTTAGGTGGATTAACTAATACTTACAGCTCCCCGTGTAGGCACTTGCTGTAAAAGATCGGCAAAAGACGTCATCACCCGGGGTTCGAACCACGGATGCAAAAGAGAGTCTCGATCATCAGCTCGCACAGTGCGCCAAGCCATCGCGCCACTGTATGGACTGAGATATTAGGTGGATTAACTAATACTTACAGCTCCCCGTGTAGGCACTTGCTGTAAAAGACGTCATCACCCGGGGTTCGAACCACGGATGCAAAAGAGAGTCTCGATCATCAGCTCGCACAGTGCGCCAAGCCATCGCGCCACTGTATGGACTGAGATATTAGGTGGATTAACTAATACTTACAGCTCCCCGTGTAGGCACTTGCTGTAAAAGATCGGCAAAAGACGTCATCACCCGGGGTTCGAACCACGGATGCAAAAGAGAGTCTCGATCATCAGCTCGCACAGTGCGCCAAGCCATCGCGCCACTGTATGGACTGAGATATTAGATGGATTAACTAATACTTACAGCTCCCCGTGTAGGCACTTGCTGTAAAAGACGTCATCACCCGGGGTTCGAACCACGGATGCAAAAGAGAGTCTCGATCATCAGCTCGCACAGTGCGCCAAGCCATCGCGCCACTGTATGGACTGAGATGTTAGGTGGATTAACTAATACTTACAGCTCCCCGTGTAGGCACTTGCTGTAAAAGATCGGCAAAAGACGTCATCACCCGGGGTTCGAACCACGGATGCAAAAGAGAGTCTCGATCATCAGCTCGCACAGTGCGCCAAGCCATCGCGCCACTGTATGGACTGAGATGTTAGGTGGATTAACTAATACTTACAGCTCCCCGTGTAGGCACTTGCTGTAAAAGACGTCATCACCCGGGGTTCGAACCACGGATGCAAAAGAGAGTCTCGATCATCAGCTCGCACAGTGCGCCAAGCCATCGCGCCACTGTATGGACTGAGATGTTAGGTGGATTAACTAATACTTACAGCTCCTCGTGTAGGCACTTGCTGTAAAAGACGTCATCACCCGGGGCTCGAACCACGGATGCAAAAGAGAGTCTCGATCATCAGCTCGCACAGTGCGCCAAGCCATCGCGCCACTGTATGGACTGAGATATTAGGTGGATTAACTAATACTTACAGCTCCCCGTGTAGGCACTTGCTGTAAAAGATCGGCAAAAGACGTCATCACCCGGGGTTCGAACCACGGATGCAAAAGAGAGTCTCGATCATCAGCTCGCACAGTGCGCCAAGCCATCGCGCCACTGTATGGACTGAGATATTAGGTGGATTAACTAATACTTACAGCTCCCCGTGTAGGCACTTGCTGTAAAAGACGTCATCACCCGGGGTTCGAACCACGGATGCAAAAGAGAGTCTCGATCATCAGCTCGCACAGTGCGCCAAGCCATCGCGCCACTGTATGGACTGAGATATTAGGTGGATTAACTAATACTTACAGCTCCCCGTGTAGGCACTTGCTGTAAAAGATCGGCAAAAGACGTCATCACCCGGGGTTCGAACCACGGATGCAAAAGAGAGTCTCGATCATCAGCTCGCACAGTGCGCCAAGCCATCGCGCCACTGTATGGACTGGGATATTAGATGGATTAACTAATACTTACAGCTCCCCGTGTAGGCACTTGCTGTAAAAGACGTCATCACCCGGGGTTCGAACCACGGATGCAAAAGAGAGTCTCGATCATCAGCTCGCACAGTGCGCCAAGCCATCGCGCCACTGTATGGACTGAGATGTTAGGTGGATTAACTAATACTTACAGCTCCCCGTGTAGGCACTTGCTGTAAAAGATCGGCAAAAGACGTCATCACCCGGGGTTCGAACCACGGATGCAAAAGAGAGTCTCGATCATCAGCTCGCACAGTGCGCCAAGCCATCGCGCCACTGTATGGACTGAGATGTTAGGTGGATTAACTAATACTTACAGCTCCCCGTGTAGGCACTTGCTGTAAAAGACGTCATCACCCGGGGTTCGAACCACGGATGCAAAAGAGAGTCTCGATCATCAGCTCGCACAGTGCGCCAAGCCATCGCGCCACTGTATGGGACTGAGATATTAGGTGGATTAACTAATACTTACAGCTCCCCGTGTAGGCACTTGCTGTAAAAGATCGGCAAGGTCATCCCGGGGTTCGAACCACGGATGCAAAAGAGAGTCTCGATCATCAGCTCGCACAGTGCGCCAAGCCATCGCGCCACTGTATGGACTGAGATATTAGGTGGATTAACTAATACTTACAGCTCCCCGTGTAGGCACTTGCTGTAAAAGACGTCATCACCCGGGGTTCGAACCACGGATGCAAAAGAGAGTCTCGATCATCAGCTCGCACAGTGCGCCAAGCCATCGCGCCACTGTATGGACTGAGATATTAGGTGGATTAACTAATACTTACAGCTCCCCGTGTAGGCACTTGCTGTAAAAGACGTCATCACCCGGGGTTCGAACCACGGATGCAAAAGAGAGTCTCGATCATCAGCTCGCACAGTGCGCCAAGCCATCGCGCCACTGTATGGACTGAGATATTAGGTGGATTAACTAATACTTACAGCTCCCCGTGTAGGCACTTGCTGTAAAAAGATCGGCAAAAGACGTCATCACCCGGGGTTCGAACCACGGATGCAAAAGAGAGTCTCGATCATCAGCTCGCACAGTGCGCCAAGCCATCGCGCCACTGTATGGACTGAGATATTAGGTGGATTAACTAATACTTACAGCTCCCCGTGTAGGCACTTGCTGTAAAAGATCGGCAAAAGACGTCATCACCCGGGGTTCGAACCACGGATGCAAAAGAGAGTCTCGATCATCAGCTCGCACAGTGCG